>NC_089590.1:99312689-99662835 GCF_019320115.1 Miscanthus floridulus | reverse complement strand
AGGCGTACCAGAGATCCTACACAATGTTACTAAGAAATTACATGCTCTCTCTATCCATAAAAAAATGTAATTCTCGCTTTCAAACAATTTAAACTTTGACTAATGTTAATGAAAAGATACTAACATTGGCCATGTTCAATTTTCTTATAATCCGTACTTTTCAGTTTGTTTTTTAAACCAAAATAGTATTTTTCTCTCATAACAAATCAGCCGGAACAATATTTTGGCTTGTTTTTTCAGCGAAGCGAACAAGACCAACATGCATAGTCAGACTTATCAGTGTCAGACTCATCAGGCATGCGAGGTGGGCACAACAGGCACGAACATTCGGACAGAGGCTAGCGTACGAACATTCGAGCGCTAGCCACGCCGTTTTTATTGAAGTGTATGCAAACATTTTTTGGGGCTACATAGCTGGCAACAAAAAATATGGGAAAAGATATATATATAGAAACAAGAAATATATAAGTATTCTAACATACAAAATTGCACGCCAACTTTTGTGACAGCTCTTGCATGAATTATTATTCCACTCTCTTTCTACATGCAACAAGATTATCTACTGTGTGCAATCAATCTAGTACTATCAAGGGATCCCATTTTATCTAATCAGCATCAAATTGCTAGTGCACCATCCACTATTTCGCTTTCATCATCGGAAGACTTCGATTTGGAAGCAACTCTGGAAAACCCATAGCCAAGAGAACTTCCTGTCGTAGCACACAACTGTAAAGGGAACAACAAAAGGCCATCAGATATAGTTACAAAAATTTAATGATATTGCTCAATATTATATTGCATGAACGAAGCACAGATTGTATGAACCTGATAGAAAAAGAATTTTTCCAACATGGTGTCATATTACATGGACTTCAGAAAACCTCAAAACTCAAGAACATAAAAAAAAAATCATCTAAGACTTGCTATATTTAAAAAAAAATTGGATGTCCATTACACTACATGTATTATTAGAAACGAACTGCACCCATTTGTTCCTTTGGTATACGATAGTCTACTAATTTGATTTTTGGGCTTTGGCTTCACCGAGCTAAAAGTCAGAAGGATCTTTATATTGTATAGTGTATACCATCACTGTTCCAGTTAGCAAATGGCTAGTGTTTAATCATATAACAATGTAACTAGTTACTAACATGAGACTGTCATCACAAGCTTACTTCAACACACATCTACAGATTCTACAACAGCTATCCTTGAATTACTACCATTTGGAAATTTGCTTTGCCTTGGTTTACTGCTTATCTTTTTGTTTGTCAGAAGCTTTCTGTTGCAAATATCATCAATAAGTTTAGCAGACCACTGAATGATGACATAATTACACACCTCTGTAAGCTCTGACAGATGACGATTCCGGAACTCGCTGATGGTTTCCTGAATCTCTGACATTGGAAGTTTTGCCTGAAATGAAGCATATGCATCAAATTCCATACATTACTAATAAGCACAGTGGATGGTACAATCAAATAAGAGCTTACTTGTGCAAGAACAGCAGCAGCTAGCTGAAGACTTGGCTCCAAGGTCTCAGGGACAACCTTCAAATTGTTCACACAATTCCATCAGAAGATATGTTATAAGTACTACATGTGAAATAAGGTATCTGATATAAGGGAAACTACCGATAGTGCATAATAGCAACAAAAGTTACACAGTACTTTGGGTGCATGCTTGGTCACATTATGATAAAAGCAATAGAACTCTCTCTTTGCAAATAGAAATTGTAAGTGTATATGGTCAATAAAAGTTGCATCAGGAAACCATTATCACCAAGAATGCTCTGTAATATCCACGTACCGCCATTGCACCAGCTTTCTCCAAATTAACACCATGATCAACATCATGTGCTCTAACAAATGTCTTCACATTTGGGAAATATTTGCTCAATGCCCAGACAGCTCTGTAGTTTGCACCAGGAGTATCCAAAGTAATTGCAGCAGCACAAGCTCTTTCAGCTCCAACTTTGTGCAGTACCTATTAAAATTCAATTTAGAACAGTACTCTCAACAAGCTATATGTGTTATTAAAATATAAACGAACTCTCCCTACCTCTCTGCTTCCAGCATCCCCAAAATACACTGGAAGGTCAAGTGCACGCCCAACTGCTACCCGATCGCTGACAAAGAAAATATGCATCAGAAAAAAGAAAATTTGGATGACCTGACCACTAATGTGGATAAATTGAACACGGATGATTTGGTTCCAAAGGAAGGTTAAGACATGCAACCATCAGATTGCGGGTCTTGCCAGCATTTTCCTGAATTCCTGGAAGAGTCTGCCTGAAAGTTTGTTTTATTTTGTGGATTTAATACATTCGAACTGCGGTCCCACATTAGCCTAAAATATGGTATCAACCATCCCAACTCTACACAGTAACTTACAGACTTAAATCTGCATAGGTTCATGCAGCCATACTTCATGGTTAAACATTAATTCAGAACAAACACTAAGGTTTTGAATTGCTATCCATGGTTTCTTTAAAATTCAGGTTATTGCAAGAAGCACCATACCTTCTAACATCAAGTGCAACAAAAGGGATTAACCGCTCTGACAGGAGTTGCGCAATGATCTAGTAAGTGGGAAACAGATTTATTAGGATCAGTCAGACATGGAAAAAATAGTAGTGTGTGAGGATTGCAATACAACCTGCCCAACACGTCCAAAGCCTAATATAATAATATGGTCTTGCAAATCGTCAGTCTACATACATAGACACAAAAAACAGAAGACAGCAACATTAGGCGAAAATTGACATGTTAAAGGAATAAAGGATATTAAAGAGCTGGCATGCTATTTGACTACAAACTTGGCAGATTATAAAAACAAGAAGCAATACTATACCACCACCACAAACAACAACAACAACAACAAAGCCTGTCAGTCCCAAGCAAGTTGGGGAAATACTATCCCACCACCATGTGTTTTTTTTGTCTGGCATAAGCTCTTTGGTTGATTGCTCATCTAAAATGGCTACTGCACCAGCTGATACATGAACTGATTGGATTTTAGATTTTTTTTTTCTCATCTTTGATCATTATCTGAGATAGGAGACAGATGCTTCAGCTAAAGTTATAACTACCAACAATTCTAGCCAAACTTCAGCATTGTTTCTGCATATGCAATATCCACATTATTCTTGTACAAACAAAAAAAAAATGTAACTCTCACTCATTATTTTACTGCCAGTTCTTGGGTGGGTCATGGCTGCTAAACTGAAACAGAATAATACACCCACTGTGCTCATCAATCATCCTCAGTATCTCGGTAACCATCTGAAGAGAGAATCACCTAGTTCTGAGTTTTAGCTCGTTCATAATTAGAATCTCCCGCTGGATATTACAATTGTCAATCAGCATAAATGGAAATAATCTTAGGGCTGGCCACAAGAAACTACTATAATCAAAAGTACTGAAACACACACAAAAAAGTAAACAAGGCCACTGAGTTGTTTGATTTCTTAACATTGTCAGAACCACTCAATCACACAAATATCAAATGGCAAATGAGTCTAGCTACATTTCACACAGGGAACACACTTGGCTACACAATCAGGCATTCAATTGAAACTTGTATTCTACATGGCAGGTTAGACTAGAGATATGGCAGACCGAAGGTGCTTTTGCATGCATTTGGCCAAAATTACATAAAATGTAACATAGTAAACGAAGCAAGAAGCAAAAGTCAGAACAAACAAATACCTCACTTTCCACGGGCAATAAACTCCTCACATCATGCTGCTCAAATTTTGATGCCAGAAACTGCCCTCCAGCAGCTAACCATGGTGTCACAGCCATTGAAATGCCAACGACTAAAAATAGCAACGATGATAATTGAGGTGATAGAAGACCCTGTAAAATAGTGTGTTCATTAGTTTTCCCTCTGCTCTATAACATCTATCCATAGCACAACAATCATATGATTCGTGTCATAAAACAACTATAGATATTCCTATGATCAACTATTTATTGTGTACAGGAGAAGTAGGTCTAGAGTACTAGATACCTGTGACACAGAAAGAGTTCTAGCTGTAGTTTCTGAAGAATGTATATTGTGGTGTTGGGCTGGAGCTAAGGCTCTGCAACAGCTTCTTAGTAGGTTGCTACCTATGGCTGCTTAGGCGTTTGTTGGGCAGTGGTCATGTGTTTTTTCCTAGTGTGTGGAGCTAAGAGTCCTGTACTTGGTTACTTGGGGGGAGCAGGCTCTGCCTCTCCTCCGTTATTTTATTCTCTTCTTAATGAAATGACACAGCTCTCCTGCATCGTTTGAGACAAAGAAAAGAAAAGAAAAGAAAACGACATATGTTACCTGGTTGACAGCTTCTCCAAAGGCAACAAAAGCAAACTCACCACCAGGTGCAAGCAAGAGGCCAACACGAATGGCAGCTATAGTAGAAACCCCAAACACCCTGCCGACAAATGTAACCAATAATGTCTTTCCAATTATCAAGAGACCCAATATCACAGAGATTGCTGGGAAGTTTGACAGAAGCAGCTTTGGGTCAATAGACATTCCAACCTGGAAAACCAAACCTCAATGTAAGAATTAAGCAAGGAATTCTCATCATCCTAAAATGATAAAAATACCTTGATGTTGGACAAGCAAAATCGGCAGATAAATAAGCGCTCGAGCATTGATTATTGGCATACATTTGATTCTACCTAACAGATGACAATGTACACACACAAAAAAAATGCATTTATTTGACAAGCTGATGAAAGAGGACACTGAAAGATACTTTATTTGGGTAACATACAATGTTTCGTATAGTCGAACCTAGTCGCCATGGGACCGACCAGGTGACTAATTGCGATTAGTCATCGACCAGACCAATTAGTTGAGCCTATTCGGTCCTAGTCATCCTATATATTTCAAGACATATACATATTATATATATACCTATGTATACTATATAGTATACACAATAAAGCAAGCATCAAGACTATATTAGTGGTTAATTGGTGACTTGTGAGAGTTGATTTCTCCACTGTCCAGAACTCCATATCTCAGGATGGAGAATCAGCAAGTGAGTAGCAGATGGGCAGCACAGCAAGCAAGCAGACTAGCAGAGAGGTTGCGGACTGAGGGATGGAGGAGGGAAAGGGCAGACACCGTTGGAGGACTCATCATGAAGAGCAGCGGTGACTTGAACTGGCAGAGGGCGCCAGCGGCTTGACAACTTCACTGGAGAGGAAGAAGGTGCGCAGGAGACAGGGAATAGAGTGCGGGGGAGGAGGAATAGCGCGCGGGGCTAGACTGTAATGTATGATGCTACACTGATAACATTTACTGGCAAGATTGTTCTGATAAGAAAAATATTTGTCGTCTGAGGAACTCACGAAAATGGTTCCATCTACAGTTCTCAACTGAAAAAATGGTAAATTATGTACTGAGAATTTAATATGAAGTTAAATACTCCCTCCATGTTCTTTTATAAGGCACACACACATATCAAGATTCAAACTTTAAAATCTTTGACCAACAATTTAGCTAATAATTTTTAATTATTATAATACAAACTTGATACGATTAGATTCGTAATCAAATATACTATCCAATTATCATAAGTTTATAACAAAAAATATATTATAAAATAAACAAATGGTCAAAGCATAATTTGGGAGACCGTGTCATGTCAAGCCGTGCCTTACAAAAGATTATGGAGGTAGTAACTAATAGAGTAGCAAGTCCGTGGTAACTTAATTTGATACCCATGATGATGGTACAAGGTTAGGAACACTTGAAACATAACACTAGCAGCATATCAGTGTTAAAGAAATAATTCTTGAGGAAATTATATTCACGGTACTCACCGTCATAAAGAAAAGTCCTAACAGAAGACCACGATAGGGAGCTATATCTGACTCAACCTGCAAGGAGAACTCCGTTTCTGCTAGTAACAGACCAGCCAAAAAAGCTCCAAGTGCCATTGATAACCCAGCCTGTGAATAGTAGTACCATAGAATCAAAAGTAGTTTTAAGCAATGCAAAGGCTAGAAATAAACATATAGAATACGAACCCGGGCTGTAAGAAGACTTGTGCCAAAAATAACAAGGAGTGTATTTGCTGAAAATATCTCAGCATTCCGATTTTCAGCAATTATTTTGTAAATAGGCCGGAGCAACTGTTTGATACAAAATGGAAAATGCTTGTTAAATAGTTGCAGATAAATTCAGATAAATGCAGTTGCAAGGAGAAAAAACAGAAACATGCATGCATGCAAGGAAACATGCATGCATGCTAGGAAACATGCCCATGTCCAGCTGGGCCCAGAGTCTACGTATGGCATACAAAAAAGTCCCAGAAAGGATAAGCAAAATAATGTAAATGAACAGTCAACTCACCAGACGACCTCCAGCAATTATGGCAGTTATAGCAGCTACTGCTTTGACTGCAGCCATTCCCATGGCTTCTGCTATTGCTTGGAAACCAACCTATAAAAAACAGATATTGAACGAAGGCCTCAAGATCAAGCAGTTCAAAAGGAAGTGTAAACTGGGCATGGTTTTTGAGGCGTTGTGGCGTCCTGTGGCGCCTAGGGTACACCTCAACGCCTAAGTGACACCTCAAAAACCATGAAACTGGGAAAGGCATTGGCTGCATCACTCACATGTGGCCCCAGGCCCCATATATCATCCTCAAGTTGGATGCTATTTCCAAAATTTACATATCGTAGGACTACTGAACAAATTTTCTTACTTAATAACATGCACAAGGATAATCCTGCCGATCAGTCACTAATGCTACAAATTTGCATTTCACCTATTCCATCTGAAATATAGAAATGTCTATTGCCACAGTCAAACTCTAACGGTCCCGAATAGCAACAAAAATTCAATGGGAATTTTGATTCAACATGAGTTTGAAGTGCTCCTAGTCACTAAAAATCATACTACATTGGTGTTCACAGACTAGTTTCTCGTGCTACAGTAGAGTCATACTCTCATTGGGCTATACAGCACATAAACTATGTGTACCAATAAGCAAAAGGTCCTAGGACAGACAAGGAAAAGAGCATAAAGATAAAATGGTTACCCCTCCTTTTGAAGAATTAGGTGATATGAGAGGTATTAATATCAACAAGACCACCACAGCCAAATCCTGGGGACAACACAAGAAAATATATTAAAAAGGCAAGCTAGATTAACATTACTAAAGGATTGAAGGCTCTCAATGCTTCAGAATGAGTATGCGATGCAAGTCGATACACGTATGCATCACAGATGTAAACAGCAAAAGATGCATAAAGATATGCAACTGTGAGGTGTGATCTAAAAGTTGTGAACAGAAATGATGTGCTGAAGTAAATTAGCAAGAAATGAACAAATGGAAAGCTGAAGCATAAGCTGCGTTATTTAAAAAACAGGGAACATATCTGAGCACAGTGAGGTTATACCTGGAACAATAACACAGAAAATGTAGCACGCCCATGACGTGACGTACTTTCACCACGCTCTTGCAATACCTAGAAAAGCAGGACACTAAATGCTTAAAGGCCAAGGAACAAATGATCATCACAAAACTTGGAAAGTATAGATAAATATATAATTCCCAGTCATGTGAACACGTGAATCAGGCATGGTTCCGGTCAAACATTTGAATTGGAAACATGAAAACCATGGGTTGGAAGCACTTTTAAAATATATCAATTTGATTGCATTAAAGATAGTAAATAGTGATCAAAGCGACAGAATAGAGACCTTGCCTTTTGTCCAAAATGTCAAGTGTCTTTGACCGGAGGGAGTAGAATTTTGTACTCACCTAAATGAAACCTAGTTTGTGCCTGAACATGGCATTTTGAAGCGTGGCAAGAAAACAAATTTCCCTAGTAGCTTATTAAATACTAAATGGCAACTCATATTAGCTGAGAATATTAATCAGGGGTATATGTTTCTGCTCATATGTTCGATCAGTAACAAAGAAACAAGAGTTTGATAAACAAGTGTGATTTCAAGGAAGTACTTGCAAGACAACAGCTGTGGATGACAGAGCCAAGCCACTCCCAACAACGATTGCTGCTGGTCCTGGTAGTGCGGCAAAACGATGAGCTATCATACCAACAGCTGCAGTAGTAGCCAGCACCTGTCAATTGTTCAAATTTATCAGGGAGTAATTGAGTAATGATAACTGTTTGATGGTTGCGTTAGCATGAACAGAACCTGAGCAGATCCCAAGCCGAAGACATACTTCTTCATCGAGCTTAGCCTTTCCACAGAAAGCTGCACGTGCAGGATATTAAGCCAGTATATGCTGAAAGAAGAAATAGTATCCAAAGGCACTTAGTTGTGTACCTCAAGTCCAATGTTAAATAGTAAGAACACGACTCCAAATTCCGCAATTGCCTTTGTCCCATGCACATTACGGATGATGGAGAGCCCATATGGACCAATGAGGACACCAGCAGCAAGATATCCAAGAACAGGACTGCCTAAGGTATCAAGGTAAAATTTATTTGCAGAAGGTCACAAAACTGATGATCTTAATCACAAATGTTTCCAACTTTTGTATGCACATGAGTCCATGCATTCTAGCTCCTAACTTCAGAAGTCCAGGCATTTCAATTCAGGAAAAGCATGGTGCACAGTTGTCACTAAAACAGTACAAGTTGATGAGACCAGAAGGGGAGTTGTTTAGTTCAATTGCAAACTTCCTTGGGTGACCAAAATAATGCAAAAGCTACAGATGCTACTAAACCATGCTGTGCACAAACAATATTAGAATATGTATCTCACCTCCAGGGATTTTCTGAAATAATGGTACAAAAATAACACTGGCCAGAAGCAAATACAGTATGTCAAAAAGCGAAGCTTCTTCCTCATTTACCTGAGTAGGGAAATGAAGAGCATAAGGAATTTACATGCAAGCTAAGTTTCATTATAACAGTTGAATATCATAGACGTACACAAAATGAAATCAGAAGATGAGCAAGTTCAGATGAGGAAATTGTACCTCTTGATGAGGTAAGAGCTCTATTAGCTTCTTTACTCTCTGTGGAATTTGCCGTATCTCACGAACTATGGGCTTTGTTGTGGAGGTTACCTTTCCAATACTTGTGGCAATGCCTTGCTGCTGAAATAGTTGACTCTTCTCAGCTCTATTTAAGAAGAATGCCCTACAGGACCCATAAAACAAAACCCCTTCAGGTATTGCCTAACTGACATGAATGAAAATGATGTCCACCAGTTATAATAAGGAAAACACTTCCATTCTCATTTCTAATTTTCAGTGCAAAGAAGAGGTGACTATACAGAAAGTATGCTTTTATCTGTACACAAATAACAGCCAACAAGGTAAATTGGTGGAGTGCAGTTATCTGAAATCAAATCCTTACTGCAAAATGCAAAACCTAAAAAACACACAGCAGTTGTCATGTGACTCACCCTGCACCAAGAAGCAATATCCCAACAACAAGCTTCGGAGCCTGTTTTTGCACAGATTTCATTAACCCCCGAAAGACAGATGTAGGTGTAAACTCTCCATCAACTTTGGAGGAGAAGAAAGATGCCGGGAAGAAGCGGGATGATCTCTTCACCAGCGCTTTTGGAGCACTCAGTGGTTCCTTGGTGACCTCCTTTCGTTCCATTTCCTGCTTCTTCCCTTGCTTCGACTTATCTGAATCAGGCTCAGCTTCTTTCTGAGGCTCAACAGACATCTTATCACTGCTTGCTTCATCATATATTTCACGGGATGGTTCAAGCTGCTCAATGCCCTCAACAGTCAAGTCACCAACTATTAGACGCTCGATACTTGACACCTCATCCCTCACAGAAACATCATCAGTGCCATCGTTGCTATACTCGTAGCCTTCAGAAACGCTATCCTCTTCAGCGCTTTTCTGCTCTTCAGCAGATGACGTTAGCTCCACCACAGTGTCAACCGAGGATATGGCCTTCTCCGCTTTCAGCAGCAACATTTCCGCATCATTGACACGCTGCGTAGCTTCCATCTCAAGAGCCACCGCCTGTTCAGCCAACACCATTATATTGGCAACATCTTCTTCGGCCTTGGACGCGTCCAACTGGGCCTTCTCAGCAAGCTCCGTCAGCCTATCAACCTCCTTCTGCAACTCCATCTTCTTGTCCTGAACTCGTCCCAGCTCCTCCTCGCACCGCGACAGGGCCGCCCGGCAATCCTTAATCTCTTCCTGTGCAGACACAAGGGCCTCCTCCTCCACACCTTCGATGCTAACCTCCATCGGCCCGACCGACCCCCGCTTCGCCTCCAGCGCCTCCGCCGCCAGCTGCAGCCGTGCCTCGGCCATCGACAGCGCCATGGTAGCCTTCTGGACGGCATCCTTGGCATCTGCCTCCTTGCCGATGATCTCCTGCACGGTGGCAACGGCCGCGGACACGTCTCTCTGAGCGACGTCGGCGCAGTCCTTGAGCGCGATGGCCGACTCGGATATCCGCTGCGCCTTCTCCTCGAACATGGTGCTGTTGAGCCTGGCCACCTCCAGCTCGTTCCTGGACCGGTGCAGCATCTCCCTGAGACCGTCGACGTCGGCGGGGCCGGGGCCCCTGTCGTCGTCGGACCACGAGCTGGTGGCCTCCTCGTCGCTGACCTCGCCGGAGTCCTTGGCGGCCTCCAACGGGCCGTCGACGTAGGCCAATGAGTCGCTGCCCTGGCACCGCGGCGGCCGACCCATGGCGCGGAGACTGAGAGGGCTCCCGCGCGTGGGAGCCAGGTAGAAGAGCCCGCCGCTGCCGCGGAGGGCGGCGGCAGCGGAGGACGTGAGGCTCCCGTTCCCGCCGCCGCCGCCGCGGTGCCGCGCTCGCCGCAGTGAGCAGGCCCGGAAGCCATTCCCGGCGGCGCCGATCTGCAGGCCCGCCCGCGGGGCCGCGCGGCTGGGCCCGACGCCGGAGGCGAACCTGGACAAATCCATCGTACCCTATCCTGTATCGTAGCCGAGCACGAGGACAATCGGAAACCCAGATCAAACCCGCGGAAAAGGAGAGGTTGGGACGAGAGAAACAAAAGCGGAAGACAGAGACAGAGACGGCGGAGTGAGTGCTCACGTACTGGTGGGTGGATACGGATTGGGCCAGAGGGCGACTGGACCGGAGGAACGGAGGCTTGTCACGGGAGAAGCGCCGACGAGGAGGAGGAGGAGGAGGAGGAAGGGCGGAGGGGCCTCGGCCTCATTCCATTCCTACGACAGGACTGCGCGAGGCGAGGAGGGGGAGTGGGAGGCGAGCTCACTCGCTGGCCCTGGCGCTCGCGTTGGCTTTTGCCCTTGGGGGAGGGGTTAAGGCCAAGGGCCAGTTTTGTTTTGCGTGTCCCTCCTCTGATCGATCCTCCCCCTTTGTTTCGGCAGCGGCGGCGGAGGGGACGAGGCAAAGCCACAGGGCCAACTGCCAAGCCAAACTGGCGCCTGCGACAAGCCGAGCGGATCGTGTTAGCCTGCCCTGTGGCCGGTGCGGCGCGCGCGACCTGAATCTCTCTGGGCCGGGCTTTGTTGATCTGCAGATAAATTTGTTTGGATTTTTTATCCTCGGACAATGGTATATTCCTCACTAGTGCTACTTGTACCCCACTGATTCAGCGACGGGACCGCCACGATAGGGAGATTAAAATTAAAAAGGAGATAGAAACGCAGCTTGTTTTTAAGCTGTCGCTAACCAGAGAAAAAGGAAAAAGAAAGGCATTACCACCCTTGAAGGTCCGGATGGCCAAGTAAGACTGACGACATGCTTAACATTGCTGTGGATTTTTACAAGAAACCTTTTTGGCAAAGAACCCGACTCAGAGATTACTCTAGATAGTGATTTTTGGGGCAACGATGAAAAGCGGACTAACTTGGAGAAACACCTCCTGGAGAGGCCTTTTTCTGAAAACGAGATTAAAGACGCTGTTCTCGAGTTCGAGTCTCGTGAGCCCTGATGGCTTCTCTTTTATATTCTATATCAACACTTTTGGAAAACAATTAGATCGGATTTCATGGCTCTGGTTAAATGTATTGAAAGGGTCACCTCAGCTTGCCTACACTTAACTGTGCCATGATTACCCTTATTCCTGAAGAACCAGAAGCCAAACATCTAAAAAGGTTCAGACCCACCAGCCTTTAGAACTGTAGCTTCAAAAAATTCTCCAAGGTGTTGAATAATAGGCTTATGTTGATCTGTGATAGATTAATTGCATCTAATCAAACTGTTTTTATAAAGAGGTACATCCTATATAGTGTTGTGGCTACACATGAAATTATTCATGACGTGGTACATAAGCAATAAAGTGGTGTGATCCTTAAGTTAGAGCGTGTTCGGCTGGCTCAAAGCCAGCCGGCTGGCTTGTTTTTCATCTCACAGAATCACTGTTCACGTCCTGCCAGAATAGTATTTTTCTCTCACAATAATCAGCCGGAACAGTATTTTTCAGTCCTGCCGAACAGGCCCTTAGGCTATGAAAAAACGTACGATCAGGTAAGCTAGCAGTTCCTTGATAAATGCTAGCTTCCAGGGGTTTTGGAGATAACTGGATTTTTTTTGGATTAGTAATATCGTTAGAGGGGGTTCGATCTGTGTAAGGACCAATGACCAAACAACAACAACAACAACAAAGTCTTTAAGTCCTAAACAAGTTAGAGTAGGCTAGAGTTAAAACCCAGCAGAAGCAATCAAGGTTCAGGCACATGAAGAGCTGTCTTCTAAGGCTAAGTCTTTGAATATATTCCATCCTTTCATGTCTCCTTTTATTGTCTCTATCCAAGTCAACTTCGGTCTTCCTCTGCCTCTCTTCACGTTACTCTCCTGGCTTAGGATTCCACTACGCACCGGTGCCTCTGGAGGTCTCCGTTGGACATGTCCAAACCATCTCAACCGGTGTTGGACAAGCTTTTCTTCAATTGGTGCTACCCCTAATCTATCACGTATATCATCGTTCTGAACTCGATCCCTTCTTGTATGACCGCAAATCCAACGCAACATACGCATTTCCGCGACACTTATCTGTTGAACATGTCGTCTTTTCGTAGGCCAATATTCTGCACCATACAACATAGCAAGTCTAATCGTCGTCCTATAGACCTTGCCTTTTAGCTTCTGTGGTACCCTTTTGTCACATAGGACACCAGATGCTTCCCGTCACTTCATCCACCCTACTTTGATTCTATGGCTAACATCTTCATCAATATCCCCGTCTTTCTGTAGCATTGATCCTAAATATCGAAAGGTATCCTTCCTAGGCACTACTTGACCTTCCAAACTAATATATTTCTCCTCCTGAGTAGTAGTGCCGAAGTCACATCTCATATACTCAGTTTTAGTTCTACTGAGTCTAAAACCTTTGGAATCCAAAGTCTCCCGCCATAACTCCAGTTTCTGATTCACTCATGTCCGGCTTTCATCAACTAGCACTACATCGTCCACGAAAAGCATGCACCAAGGGATGTCCCCTTGTATGTCTCTTGTGACCTCATCCATCACTAAGGCAAACAAATAAGGGCTCAAAGCTAACTCTTGATGTAGTCCTATCCTAATCGGAAAGTCATCCGTGTCTCCATCACTTGTTCGAACTCTAGTCACAACATTGTTGTACATGTCCTTAATGAGCCCGACATACTCCGTTAGGACTTTATGTTTGTCCAAAGCCCACCACATAACATTCCTTGGTATTTTATCATAAGCCTTCTCCAAGTCAATAAAAATCATGTGTAAGTCCTTCTTCTTCTCCCTATACCACTCCATAACTTGCTTATTAAGAAAATGGCTTCCATGGTTGACCTTCCGGGCATGAAACCAAATTGGTTCATAGAGACCCGCGTTATTGCTCTCAAGCGATGCTCGATAACTCTCATAGCTTCATAGTATGACTCATCAACTTAATTCCCCGGTAATTAGTATAACTTTGAATATCCCATTTATTCTTTAGATCGATACCAATATAATATCTTCTTTATTCTTGTAGATCGGTACCAATGACCAAAATAGTCCCTATTTTAAACCGGAGAAAGGCCTTAAGCAGGGATCCTTTAGCACCCCTTCTCTTCAACTTAGTAGCAGATGTCTATACCAGAATTCTTAATAAAGCAGTCAACTGTGATCTTATTAGTGGCTTACTCACAAATGTCTGCCCAAGTGGTATTGTATCTCTCAGCAATACGCAGATGATACCATCTTGTTCGTTGAGAACAATTTTGGTAAAGCCAAAAAATTTAAATGGCTCTTGGCTTGTTTTGAAAACATGTCAAGCATGAGAGAATTAATTATGATAAATGTGACCCTATGACCATTGACCTCTGACGATGAAGCCAATGTGTTCTATAATATTTTTTTGCTGCAAAAGAACAGACTTTTCCTTTAAATATCTTTGTGCCCCCTTACACCATACAAAGGCCCTCTTTGACACGGCTCCCGGCTCCCGCCCCTCCGCACCTGTCGGCCGACAGGGGCTACTGTTCACCAGAGCCGTTTTTCTCTCTCCTCCTTTCCTCTCTCACAGACCGAGGCGGAGCCGGAGAAGCTCGTTTTTCGAGCTCCGCGGCCCCAGCTCCGCCTGCCACCTATCGGCCCGTGGGCGGCCGACAGGTGCGGGAGCCAGAGCCACCGAAGCCCTGCCAAAGAGGCCCAAAGCTTAGAAAAGAGGACGATCATCAAAAGGGTGGCTGGCACCTCTCTGCTCGCTGCTGCTACTCTTACTGTTCAATCAACAAAGGAAACCAGCAGCAACAGCTTGCTCGGAAGAGCTTGCTGCAGCAGCCACAGCGTTGCAGCTGCGGTACCCCCTTCCGGCAGCTACTGTTCAATCAACAAGGAAACCAGCAGCAGCAGCGCTGTGGCTGCAAGAGTAGCAGCTAGGCTGCTAGCTAGCTTAAACGAGCACTTGCACTCTCCAACTCTGATTCTCTCAACGAGCTAGGCTGCTAGCTCAAACCAGGAAAATTTCCTAGGTGTATAGGAGTACCGCACAAACATTCGAGGATGCCAAAGAAAACAGGTATCTTTTCTCTGCATTTCCATCACCGAAACGAGTTCTAGATAAATACAGGAACGGAATATACAGTTAGTCAGTTACATACTAAGTACTCCAGTATATATCCAGAGGTTAAGCTTATGGCTGGTACAGTACAGGCTCGAGGTTCTTCGCCTATCACCCCCCTAAGGTGCCAGCAAAGATCAGAACCCCGACTACGCACAGGCACTGCTTTGAGTTGTGGCCAAAATGCTTAAGCGCGCTATCCTCGCAGAGCATGGGTTACAAAAACGGCTCCAGCAAAATGCTTCCCACCATTACGGCTCCTACAGTCCTACCTGCATCCTCAGAAAGTTAGCTCTGGAGAAAATGCTGTGCCAAATGTACATCAAGTGCTGTATAGTGGCCCCGTTCGCTGGTCTGAACTTTGGCTGAAACTGGCTGAAAAACACTGTTCCGGCTGAATTGTTGTGAGAGAAAACACTGTTCCGACTGAAAAAACAAGCCGAACAAGCCAAACTTTAAGACAAGCGAACGGGGCCAGTATAGCCATAAACGCAAGTGTTTCCCTCAAAAGAAGTCTAGAACTGCAATTGTTGTACTGCACTGTTGTGTGATGTGTCCCATATAATCCCTAAAACTCTGCTTTTCAACTTTTCAACACCCTGACCGAGCGGCGTAGCTTGCACGACTGCCCCTTTTCCCTAGTAAACTACCAGACTTGTTGGGAGCAGACAATGACCAGTCAAACCATGGTGGCATAAAAAAGTCTCACGTGCCAACGAAATAAGTGGAAATACAAAGGAGGGGAAGAAAAGGAGGGAACAGATCCTAAATTGTTGTGGTGATGATGCCAGGTGCTACCTAGTTGACTATGCCATGTTGGCAAGTTCTGCTAAACAGCAATATGGTGAAGGCTAAAAGTTTTATGAAGCTCAGGAAGTACAATGTAACTTTAGAAAGCTGTGTGTCACGAGTGTGCAAGTTTAGGGAGCTGTGGTTGGATGATAGCTTCACGAAAACCAAGTGAACAGAATGGGGGAGATAGTTACCTGATAAGTTGCCTTCACACTGATGAAGAATATGTCAATTGTCAAATGGGTCACTGCTTCATATGATGGCCTTGAGCCTTATATCGCCTTCCGTGCAATTTCCTGCGCATTCTTCAAAGAAGGAAGTGTGTTCGCTACATCATTATTGCTTTGAGCCAACGTGACGTTCAGCAGTACCCTGCGACATGTTTCTGCCAATCGTTGGTAAGGCTGTGCACAAAGCAAACCAACTTCTGCAGAACTTTCAGATGGTCCGTCCACGGTTGGTGCATCCGTTGTCCTCCGAAGCTTATCTTCCTCACGCGCACTTAACTCTTCTTGCAGTTTGGCTGCCATGACTGATGCCCTCTTTATACATCTAGATGGAAGCTGCAAGGACCAAGTGATCAACCTTAGTAACCAAGGTATAACAGTGGAGATCATTACTACTGTCTAACTTCAACAGGGCCTCAACATGCAAAACATTATGTGAAAAGGACACACTTCAAATAGTAGCTGGTGTATAAATGCTATCGTATAAATTAGAGGGTTCATCCCAACTACTGGAACAATCAACACAGGACACATTTGCTACAATGCTGCATAGAGCATTCCAATGAGGCAGAAACGACAAAATTAACCATGTCTATAATATTTTTATAGTAGTCAAGATTATCGGAATTCGGCACTTGCAAGACTGATAATCAGAACACATGCATTAATAATTTGGATAGTTAGACACACCAATGTAGGTACCAATAACACCATGACGATGAAAATTTAGTCCCTACCTAGATGAAAACAGCAAAACATGAAACCTAACAAATAAGCATAACAAACCTGTGCAAGCAGGGCAACATTAAGACCAAAGCTTCTATCTGAAGCTCCAGCTACAAGTTTGTACAAGAAAATAATTTCTCCAAGATCATTTGCCTCTGGCCTAGTTTCCACCTGTTTATCAGTAACTTCCAAAAGCTTCCTTGTGGCTAGATATGAAACATGATATGCCCCAACAGAACCTTCAAATTCTCTCTGAATATCAAGGATCTTTGGATAATGAGTGACAAAAATGACAATGCATTTTTTCTCTTTGAGAAGATAGTGTAAAGTAGCGTAAGCAATAGCGACACCATCATGTGTGCTTGTGCCTCGACCAAGCTCATCGATGATAACTAGGGATCGAGATGTGCAGTTACGCAATATGTTTGAAGCTTCATTCATCTCTTCATGGAAGGTACTTGTTCCTTGTTGAATACTATCAGATGCACCCATTCGGGTATAAATTCCATCAACAACATGCAACATAGCTGATGAAGCTGGTACAAAGGAACCAACCTACAAAAAAACATGAAGATGTTTTTCAGGAATCATCTAAGTATCATGATGAAGTTTGTCAGCTAAAAGAAATAACTCCTTTTTTAGAGACAGTAGAAGGCCCTAGTAATGCTTTTTGAACGAATGTCCAACAACAAGGTCATCATTTTATCAAAAAAAAAGTCATCATGTAATACATTCACAATGTGCTCCCATAAAGGATGTCATGAGATTTACATACCTGGGCCATCATGGTAATTAGTGCAACTTGGCGAATGTAGCAACTCTTTCCTCCCATGTTTGGTCCTGTGACAATCTGGCAGTGCTCACCATCCGTGTGAAGCTCGGTGTCATTTGGAACAAAATTGTTTCCAAGCAAAGACTCCAGAACCTAAAGCCCAACAGCAAACTGTCACCATCATTGTCAATGTACCTAACATAGGGCCTGTCTCCAGCTCCAAGAATTGTTCGAGCTGGAGCTGTGGGCATATGAAGGCATTTGGTTGAGCAATTTTGTTGTTATTTGGATTAAACACATGCTTAAATCACATTATTTTATCCTATCCTATAAACTAAAATCCTGTAATAATCTCAGAGCTAGAGATGTGCCAGACAGGCCCATATATGGTGTTGAACTGGAAAAAAGAAAGAAAAAGAGACCATGTCCTACCAGATAAACAGTTGGATTTAAAGATATGAAGTACGTTTCTATAGATGTTTTTCATTGCCACCCACCTAGCAGTAATATATGACCTAACCAGACAAGTAATGCAGTGATAGGAAGGGGAAATCCATGCATGTACCCTAGTATAAGACTTAGCTGACCCATTTTTAGAACAATGTCTTGACGCATAATCTTAGATAGAAGTATTATAGTAACTCCTCTTTAATATCTTGATTGTAAAGAACATTGTAAGCATAGAGAAGGGCCCAAATAAACAATGGACATAACAGTGTGGAATCTGTCAGTAGTAATAGCAAATAATATATTCCATCTTGTTGGCTACCCAACCAAAGGTACAATACAAGTTTTCAAGTATTTTAAAGTATGCATGCAGTACTCAACAAGTATGCATAACTACTCTACCTTTTCAGAAAGGAACTCTAAAATTTCAAGGTTCCTCTGTCTGTTGTCTTCCTAACTTTGAGACGTATAAAAATTTGGCAGTGCAGTGCCACTACATACACAACTAAAAAATTGAAAGAAATCTACTTCAACGACCCCAGAACCCACAAGAAAGTTTAAAAGTACATTATACTGCTTCTGATTTGCTGATCAAATTAGATAGTCTTGTTACTGATGTTTAGACTAGGGGCTCATGTTGGGTTTCAACTCTAGCCTACCCAAACTTGCTTGGGACTAAAAGGCTTTGTTGTTGTTGTTGTTGTTGTTGTTACTGATGTTTAGAAATGGCATGGAAAGTGAGCTACAACTACAACTGACCGGATGGCGTCCATCTTTGATGTGAATCTGACTTGGTTCATTATCATGGACAAAAATAGGCCGTATATAATTCTGCAAGATGGAACAAAGGTTGGCCATTGGTGAACAATTTCACACAAGAAAAAGTCAGACGCAAGGAGAGAGGAATTTTCATTACATTCTGCTTAGCAAGAACCGCAAATGAGTAGAGGCAGTCCAGAGCTGCAAGAGATTCAACAACTGCTTGAAACTGTGCATAGTACTTGCTGAAATCTGTTAGGAATTTATGCCACATAGACCTGCATACAACAGCTAGTTCCTCCTTAGCCAGTAATAGATTGTCCAGGTTCTTCAATATTTCAGGGGTGTGGTATCTGATGGCCTTTTTTGTGCTATTTATCTTTATCCAATTTGATGGTACCCTTCTATCTACTGGTAGCTGCAGGCACACAAAAGATAGTCTTAATAATATAACAAAAGATAAATATAACCTTTTTGCTAATTGAGAATGCAGTTAACAATATTTGAAGCTGAACTCAGACCACTTAACTTCGATCAAATGGGTGGTTCCAGCTACGGTTTTAAACTCCAAGTTGCACATACCAAGTTGCTTCCGATACTCCACGATCAATAAATCAAGTTTATGGTCAGCCATTTTTACATTTACATGACCTTCTGCAACCTATAAAACATGCGAGTGTCAAGCCTCAGAACGGGTAAACAGAACAAGTTCATTTCGTTTTGAGGGAAGGATTTGCCTCTGGGAACTGATCCATAGATGCAATGAATAGGTTTAGCATATCTCCTTGATCAGCCGCATCTTTGTTAAGACAAGACAGAAGTTTCATAGCACTATTAAGTACAGTGGATGACGAAGCTGTACTTATTAGCCTTCTCAGCAAAGAGGAGTGCACAGGTTTATGCTGAGACGAGACAGTGCCAATATCCTCAAGAACAAGCTTCTGCAGCTGCTTCCCAGCTGTGAGGATAGACTGGATAACACCAACAAACTGCAATGCAAACATTAGGAAATGAGGTACCAATAAGAGAATACAGCAGTCAGCTATTGGTATAAATACCAAGTGACCAGAATGATATGTAGCAAGGATACACGAAATGGCAAAGAATTCGGTTTGCAATCAACTAGAACAAAAAGGAAGAATACACATTTCACCTCTTTAGCTGTGGCTTTGCAATGAAAAACCCTTGTTATTCCTCTTTGAATGTCAACTGATCTTCCCAGCAATGCTAAAACTGATGAAAGGACAGTACACAAATCACTACGCGCTGAAGCTGTGCAGGATCTATCCCCTCCATCCTGAAGATTGCTAACTGAATGATGTGATCCCATTGATTCAAAAATCTCAGATACCGCATCGTGACGAGCACAAATCAGATGTCTATCACATAAGGGATGCGTTAACTGCAAGAACATCAAATTATCAAAGAACTATGAAAGAACAGTTGAGATAAATGTAAAGCTTTTGGGGTTGTCACATTTCATATTTTGCAATGTTCTGACATTTAGTTGGTTTCAATTGAATGATACACCATGCAAACATTCTTTTCATGAGAAGGCATAGATAGCCTTACCCAGTTTCTAAACAATCTAGACCCAAAAGATGTGCATGTACTGTTCATAGTTTGGAACAGAGACCCTTCTGTTGTACCATCTGAGTTGTTTCTGAATACCTGAAAGCACATTAGTTGTTACACCATGAATTGAACAAAAGAGAAGCAGCAGTTCACGAAAAAAAAAACTCTAGGTGTCCTGTTGACTGTATGGGAGAAAGAAATTATTGTCAACAAAACTGTCCACAAAGCTAGAGGCCAAGGACAGACCTGAGAAAGAAATATTAATAAATATTCAAACAGGAACTTTTACTTTGAAAGTGCTGCAAAAGACTCTACCTCAAGTTGTTGAAGAGCGTTTGCTGATAAGGAAAATTCTGTACCAGCAGAAAATGGCCGGAATGAAGAACCAAAGCATATTATCCTTTCCATGCCGAAACCTTTGAGATATCGAACCGATAATGCTAATGCTTGAACAACTAGCTCTGGCATCGCCATGATACCCTAGTTTTGAACAAATGGTCGTTATGAGAAATCATATACTACATGATGAACAATTGGTGACTTAGGCAGGATGATAATAAATACACCAAAACACCACTCAGAATAGAATTTAAAGGCTAACAGTACCTCAATCCCATGAAGATTGTTGTTGTCATCATTTGTTTCTATCAGCTTTCTATCATATTCAGCCCTAGAAGCATTGTCCACAGACTTTTCAAATAAAGTTATCAGTTCAGCCAAAGCACCACCCTCGCCAAAACATTCACATGATACATGCTCAACCCGCACATTAGAGGTGGGTCCCACATATGCCTTCATAATCTACACAACAAGTAGATGCCGATTTAGATAAATCTGGAAGAGAAATATTTACTCAAGTAGCAAGACCTTCAAGCAAAGTATACATAAAAGGAAAGGAAGAAGGTGTAGGGTAAGTAGCACATTAAAATCCACCATCAGAAGAAAACATTTCTTGAGCTTAGGCTGCCATGAAGAAAAGGCAATGACACTTCATGACAGACAACTGGACGTGAACTTGGCATTAATTGTAAACAGAAAGGAAATTGCAATGGTGGGAGCAGAAAAGGTGTGCTATACATACTACTAAACTACACTACAGTGAATTGTTTGTGGTTCTTGCCAATTTGCCAGCAACCATAGCATCAAATTGAACCTGTAGTGTCAGCATCCTGAAAATTAATATCCATATAGCATGACATCAAAACTATTAAGCTACAAATTAATTTAATAAATCAACAAGATTATAGCTAAATCTCTGATTAGTTTGCTAAATAACTACAGACTTCCATTAATAAAAGCGCACTAGCCATGAAAGGTAAGTGACACACAAACTAGACCAACCATAAAGAATATATGACAAGCGAGTAGAGGTCGATTATACTCACTAAAATATCAGCTACAGCTATCATGTGAGTTGAAAAACAAAAACATCTAAGAAACCTACAACTTGAACATGAGCACATGAGGGTCAAGATCAACTAACTGATAATTCTCGTCAGCTACCTTACCTTCTCTGTGGCGAAAGAGAGTGGTGTCCCCAGGATGACCTCCACGGGCGCCAATCCAAGCAGCACAGCTTCGAGATCGCTCCTGGAGTCGCTGTCCAGGAACTCCCCGTGGACGACCTCACCCGTGGACACCTCGATGGCCACCATCCCAACCTTCACTTGGGGTCCCTCCCTCCCCGCCGCCTCCACCTCCTTATCCACGAGGCAGACGAGGTAGCTGCTCCCCTCCTCGGGCGCGGCGGCGCCGCCACCCTCCAGCTCGCCTGCCGCGGCATCGATCGTGGCGCGCGTGTACACCGCGGACAAGCTCCGCGCGAACGGGGCGGCGCTTCCCGCGCCCCCGGCCGCGGCCTTGATGGCGGCGGTCTCGGTCTGGCGCACGACCCCAACCTTGTGGCCAGCGGCGACGAGGCGGCGGACGTGGAAGCCGAGGCGGAAGCTGGGGACGCTGGCAGTGAGAAAGCTGCGGTCCGGGTGCGCGACGATGCCGAGCACCGCGGCGGCGACGGCGGCGTCCTCGCCGAAGAAGCGGAAGCGGTAGCCCACCTCGACCATGAGGAGCACGTCGGGGTGGCGGGCCTTGAGGTCGACCACCTGCTGCTCCAGCGGGGTGTAGCCCTTGCCGCCACCGCCGCCGCCGGCGGCGGCGGCGGCAGTAGGGTTCAGGGGACGAGGCGGCGGCGGCGGGTGCGGGTCGAGCGGCTCCAGGAGCCTGCGGCGGACGGCGTCGCGGGAAGGAGGAGGGGTGGGATTGGGCCGTTTGGCGGCGGGGGATTTGGGGGAGAGGGAGAGGGCGCGCGCGCGCTTGGCTGGGGAGAAGGAGGCGACGGTGGAGACGGCCGGTTGCGCCGCGGAGGGTTTAGGGTTGAGCGGAGGCGGGGGCGGCGGGTCGGGGGCGGCGGGCTGGGGGGCGGGCTTCGTGGAGAAGAAGCGGGAAAGCACTTGCTGCTTGGGCTTGCCCATGGCGTGGCCGCCTCCGCCTGGTCGGTCGGCGCGGGAAATGTGGGGGCGTGACGCGTGACCGCGTGTGGGTGCCGGGTGCAGCCGCAGCCACAGCGAGAGGGTTTTTGAGGGGTTCAGTTCAGCCGCTCAGGCCTTCAGGATGCCGGAAGGTTGAAGCCTTGAAGGACCCGGTTGCTCTGGCTTCCAACTGGGCCCCATGAGCCGATCAGCATCAGCTTTGCCGGTGCACCAGGCGATCAGGCTCCAGTGCTGAACTGCTGATAAACCTCCAAAAGTTACCGCTGTTTGTTCACTGATTCGAAACTTTGTCCTAAATTAGTTATTTTCTGTTTTTGACCCCATCAACAAATCTATATGGTTTTAGCATTAGAAGATCTATATTGTTAGCGGGTTTTTTTTCAAACACTAAACAGCAAGCCACCTACTATTTAACCATTATCTGAGCTACCGATCAAACAGAAACGATATCTCCATGTAATGGTTACATAGTGTTTAACTAAGACAAAACGGTTGTTTACCCAAACAGTGGCTTTTAGGTTCACCATGTGTACGATACAGAAAGTGACCAATACGTAAATATTTATAGTTTTGCCGTACGTTGAAATTGAAGGTGGCCTAGCACTCAATGACACAGTGTTTATACTGGTTCAGGCAACGTGCCCTATGTCCAGTTTAAGTCGGTCGGAGACTTTATTCCTGAGCTCAGGTGCTCGAAGTTTGCAGTGGGGTTACAAATGAGAAGGAGAAAGATAGGGGTACAAGAGGTCCGATCGGATTCTGGTCAGAGGAGCCGAGAGTGACGGGAGCCCCGCTATGCGCTAAGTGTTTGAGCGTATACTCGTGGTTTAAACCTGGAGGTTCTGTTGTTGTTGACTAGTGAACTGATCGATCCAATGAAATCTGAATGAATCTACCTATCTGTTGGAAGAGAGCGCATCCTATTTTATAGATGAAGGAGAGAATACGTATGCTACTAAGCCTTGTTGCTCATGCCGGTAGGTACAGAATGATGGTAGGCGCCTACAATACTGTTGAATGTCAAATGCACGTGGGAGGTTATGTTGTCTTCTTCGGGTATGGCAGACGTCGACACCTGCCACACTGTTGATACCTGGAGGCATGCAAGGGGTTTTACCTTGTTCACCTGGTACGGAAAATGTCGACGCCCACAACACTATCGATGCCTAGAGGCATGTGGGGGAGCCTTACCGTATGTGAGTTAATGGCGCCAACAATACTATAGGGAAAAATATCGGTGCCTACAACACTGCTTGGATTCTATCATGCCAGGGAGGTCGCAGAGTACAGTTTCTGCATGTGTACAGGGTACGGTCCCCGGTTTTGCGGTTTGACTTGTGCGCCCTGCCTTACCTTCTCTGTCCGTTTTCTGGTCCTTACCGAGCGAGCGTTGTAACAGAACCGACCAATTATACGAAATTAAGTAAGAAAATCATCCGCCAGAGCAGACGATTTAGCAAACTTAAGCCCGTATAACCCGGTAGTCCGTGAAATCATGAAGGATTTCAAACCAACTTCCATTTCAGCCAAGATCGTAATAAGTTTAGCGGTCACCATCACATATTACATAAAAGTTCACAATCACAGGTACATCAGAGTTTCAACATAGTTATTACAAAACCAGTTCGAATAAAAGTAGCGGAAGTCATTTGTTCAAACCACACACACACTCACGCGGAGTTTAAATCTAGTGCCAGCGAATGATCATCTCCAACAAAAGCATCAGATGAGACGTAAGGAATGACCATGCCCATGGTCCTAAGCATCACCCATCGTAGGATACAGGCAATTGATACAGTAGCCGTAATACATCTGTCCATCTGCAATAAGTGGAAATAAAACCCTGAGTACGAGAAGGTACTCAGCTAGACTTACCCGACATAACCAAAAATAAATGACACCAAGGATTATGAAGGCTTTATAGTAGGGTAGCTGACTCATTTGCAAAAAGAAGCATTTTTAGCATTTCAAGAATCTTTCAAAAAGCATTATTGCCAAGTTAATTATTATTAACCTGTCGACTATATTTGCACCTATACTAGAGTAAACATGTGATTAAGCAGATAATGATAACCAATGATCATTAAACAACTTCCATACTGTCATATTCATTATAACTGTCCAAGTGTTCCATAACATTTACTACGATAAAGTAACTCAAGTCAAGTGCTCACTGTCCAGGAGCGATGGCGATTCGAATCGATTCCTAACCAGCTGGTGATTTATTCCTTACACAAACCTCACTCACCCGCTAAAGTGAGATATTGATTACCGAGTCAACTTTCTAGGAATCTCGAGTTTGCCAGGAACCACATGTACTCGGGGGCCGACCGACCGCACTTTGGTCTTATCATTCTGCCCCCATGTCCTACCACACCTGCTCCGGTACAGTGCGTTGCGGGCAATCTACTCGGCCCGAAAAATCTCCTAGTTTCACGGTCGAAAGGTACTTTATCCGGCCAACTAAATGTAAGGTATGCGTTCAACATGACTCGAGGCCCAACAACGATCGGTCATTAATCGATACAGACGGAAAACACTACAGTCCAAAACTCTGCAAGTCTCCGTCCGGTCTCAACTTCATTTAACACTTAGTTATACCATGACTTCATAGTCATCCAAACAGATCCAGGTAACCACCTATAGCTCGCAGGTGACAGGAAATCACCTGACTTCTATCGGTCTAAGCCAGCTAAGCATTGACTCGACTGCGGATACCAGGGTAACAAGGATATAGTATAACAAAGGTAAACAAGGTATAATGCAGCAACGATTGCAAACAACTCCTGAACGTAATGCATCAATTAAAGTAAAGCATTTAATTAACAATTGCAAACCGGGAGAAATATGCTCCGGGGCTTGCCTCTCTCGAAGGAGCTCGGACGGTGATCGGGGCACTCCGGAAGTTCCTCAATGTCCTCCTCATCGGCTTCTGGCACTTTCTGCGGCTGCACCTCGAACTGCTCCTCGGGCTCCTCGGGTATGATGACTGGGTTCTCGGTTTGCGATCCTGTATGATGCAATGCGCGTAGGTGATTATGCAAACGGTGCATCGAAGGAGATGAATGCAATGGATATGTTTAAATGCAAGGTAGTCAACATCATCCAAGAAATTATATTACAAGCACATATCATCTACTGTATTCTCTTCTACTACTAATATGTTTAAGTCAACACACCTTATCAAATGCTTCAAAGATACACCAAAGCTATTATTATTAACTAATCTTGTATTAAAGATGATTATTTTATTTCCTTTTTAAATTAGGGCTACAACAGCAATCTATATTTTTGGTGCTTATAAAAATCTGATAAAATTACAGTAGCATGGTACTACTCTAATTAGACTACCATCAGATTTTCATGGTGTTTGAATGAGTGGATTAGCCTACACAAAAATCACAAGCTATGGTATGATTTTGTACATAAAAATACTTTGAACTGGGAAAAGTGTCAAACAACAGAATTAGTATTTTTCCTAGGTTCTTCATAGCATATAATGACTGTATAAAAATTGTCACATGCATGTTTTATACAAAATTTGCTCTCTAGCTAAAATAACAAAAATCAGCTATTAAAGGTACTTGAACTACACCTAAAAATTTTCCCACAGCACATGCATGAGACATATTTTTTCTAGGAAGAACATGATATAAGAAGATTAACAAACTTGGAATCATATTTTTCTGAAGACTATAGATTTTTCTACATATTTTTCAAGTTATCAGCAATATTTATGATTAAATAAAATTCTACAGCAAAGTATCTCAAAAATGACATGCACAATTTTTCCCAAGTAGTTCTGATGATAAGGAACCTAGCAAAATTTGTTTTAATAAATTTGAAGCAAATTTGAGTACCCAAACATTTTTCAAACCATTTCAAATTTCAAATAATAAAGAATAAATGAAAAACAATTCATTTAAACGATACTGGGCCGGCCCGTGGGGAACAGCTGGCCCATGGCCACTTTTGGCCCACGCGGTCCGAGCGAAAGGGGAGCGCGGCGGCCTGGCAGGGCCTTCAGCCCACGGCCGCTTTGGCCTAGCTCGACCGAAGCGAAGGGGACACGCCAACGCCGAGACTTCGCGGTGGCGCGGCTCGGCCAGCGACCGGCGGCCATTGTCGGCCGGGCCAGGGCAAGCGAGCGAGCGCAGGAGGTTCGCGAGGCATTGGCGAATGCAAGCATGCAGCTAAGCAGGGTGGAGAAGGGGAGGAAGGGGAAGTTCCACGGCGGCCGAGCACGGTGGCGCCATGGCCGACGGCGGCGAAGCTTGGAAAAAGCGCTACCTCGGCTCAAACGACGGCACAACCACGAGCATCAGGTGCTGGAGAGCGAGGCAGAGCTGCTGGTGCGAGATTTCCGGTCGAGGTGGAGAAGCCGTGGTGAATTGCACCGGCGGGGGCGGGGGCGCGGCGAAGGGCAGAGCTTGGGGCTCTCGGCTCTGGAGGAGAGGGAAGGCAGCGCGGGCGGGAGTGAGCGAGCGCACGGGCACCAGCAAGTGTAGGCGGGCGCGTGGGAGCTGGGTCAGTCCACGGCTGCCGCGCGGCGGGCGACGCCGGCACATGGTCGCCACGCGGTGGGAGTTCTCTGCCGCGGTCGGCGCATGCGCGAGCGGCGAGCAGGGGAACGGCGCGGGGCTGGGCCGAGGCGAGCGCAGCGCTGGATGGCGTGAGTAGGCCGACGCGCGAGGTGGGCTGGCGCACGCGGGCAGGTTCACTAGCGCGCTGGGCCGGCTTCGGCAGGCGGGCCAGAAGCGAGGCGGCGGCCCGCGAAGGAGAAAAATCCTTTTTCCAAATATATTTTCAAGGAATTTTTAAATGCCATCTTTCAAATATTATTTTGAGCAAGAAAATGACATCTTTTAAAAATGTACCAAAAATAAAAGTTGTTTAGAATTTAATTCTCTACAACTTTGCTTTTATGACCACAGCCAAATTCTTTCTAGATTTTGAATTGTAAGATCAAAGTCCACGTTTAGCTCAAAACCCTAATTTTGGGAATTTATTTTTGAAGCCAAATTTTGAATTAATTTGAATACAAACATTGCTCCAAAAATTGAACTAAACATTGCTAGATGATTTACAATAGTAGCCAAATATGTTTTACTAACCTAGCAAGACAAATTCAGGGCAAAACAATTCTTAAACAGGTGTATGCAATATTCAGGTTTCACGTATGTTTCAGATGTTTCAAAGCAATGTTTCAATTGTTATTCACATGATTAAGCAGGTATGATTTGGATGCTTGATGATGCATGATATGCGTGATTTACAGTGCCTAAATGCAGGCATAACACCGGGGTGTTACAGCCCTCCCCCCTTATAAAAATCTCGTCCCGAGATTTGGGTTACGAACCATTTGTTATAAAATTCTTCATAAGCTTTTTGTAGATACTCTCCTGTTTCCCAAGTTGCATCTCCCTCATCATGATGATCCCACTGTATCTTATATGTTTTCACCACACTATTCCGAGTAGCACGTTCCTTTGTGTCTAACACCCGGACTGGCTGTTCACGATACACCAAATCTAATTTGAGTTGAATACCTCGAGGTTCTATTCTTTCCTCTGGAACACGCAAATATTTCTTGAGATGTGATACATGGAAAACTGGGAAAACAGTACTCATTGTCTCAGGTAACTCTAACTTGTAGGCTACCGAACCTCTTTGTTCCAAGATCTTGTATGGTCCTACGAATCTCGCAGCAAGCTTTCTTTGGATTCCAAACCTTTTCTTCTTCATTGGTGTGACTTTCAGATAAACATAGTCACCAACTTCAAACGCAAGGGGTCTCCTTCTTTTGTCTGCATAGCTTTTCTGATGTGATTGGGCCGCTTTCATATTCTGCTAAATAATATAAACTTTCTTCTCGGCTTCTTCTACAAAGTCAATGCCATAATACCTTCTATCACCAGGCTCGACCCAATTTAATGGTGTTCTACATTTTCTGCCATATAAAGCTTCGAATGGGGCTATCTTGATGCTTTCTTGATAACTATTATTATAAGAAAACTCAGCTAACAGTAACCATGACTCCCATGATCCCTTAGAAGACAATACACAGGCTCTTAACATATCTTCCAAAACAGCATTCACTCATTCAGTCTAACCATCTGTCTGAGGATGATAAGCGGTACTGCGAATCAAACTAGTTCCTAAGCCTTTGTATAAATGTTCCCAAAAGTGAGCCGTGAACTATGAGCCTCTATCAGATACTATGGTCTTTGGTATACCATGCAACCTCACAATTTCTATGATATACTTCTCGGCATATTGAGGTGGTCGATAATCTATTTTGACCGGCAAGAAATGAGTGGTCTTGGTAAGACGGTCCACAATTACCCAAATCGAATCATGTCCTTTTTGAGTAGTGGGCAAACCCATGATAAAATCCATACTGATATCGTCCCACTTCCAACTAGGGACTGATAAGGGTTGCAACATACCAGTAGGTTTCATGTGAATGGCTTTCACTCGACAACATGTGTCACATCTAACAACATATGCTGTAATTTCTTTCTTCATTTTGGTCCACCAATAGCGAGATCTTAATTCTTGATACATCTTACTACTTCTGGGATGGATAGATAGCTTAGAAAGGTGAGCTTCATCCATGAGTTTATTCCTAAGCTCTTGATCCTTGGGAACCACAAGACGGTTGTCAAACCACAACACGCCCTATTCATCCACTTTAAAGTGTTGAGACGGCTTCTCTTTTATTTTCTCTTTGATGTGGAATATCCCCTTATCGGTTTTCTGGCCTTCTATTATCTTACTTTCCAAGAAGCAACTAATCTGAATACTATGTAACACAGCAGGATGCATTAGATCGAACCCATCTTCAAGTAATGGCTGCACATTCAAGAAATGTGACTTTCTGCTCAAAGCATCTGCCACTACATTGGCTTTACCAGGATGATATTGCACATTCAAGTTGTAATCCTTTATCAATTCCAACCATCTACGCTGTCTCATGTTTAGCTCTGGTTGGGTAAAGATATACTTAAGACTCTTGTGATCTGTAAAAATATTGCACACATTACTAAGTAGATAATGTCTCCAAATTTTTAGGGCGTGCACAACTGCAGCAAGTTCAAGATCATGTGTTGGATAGTTGACCTCGTGCTTTCTCAATTGACGTGATGCATAAGCAATGACTCTCCTTTCTTGCATAAGAACATATCCCAATCCAGTCTTTGATGCGTCGCAAAACACATCAAATGGTTTCTCGATATCTGGTTGTGCTAGAATAGGAGCAGTGGTCAACAGTTTCCGCAATGTGTGGAAAGCTGCTTCACACTCCTCTGTCCACACAAATTTGTGATCCTTCTGTAGGAGGCTTGTCATTGGTTTGGCGATCTTCGAGAAATCTGGTATAAAGCGACGATAATAACCGGCTAGTCCTAAGAAACTTCTAATCTTAGGAACTGTGGTCGGTGCTTTCCAATTCATAACTTCTCGCACCTTACTTGGATTGACTGAAACTCCATTCTCTGACAGAATGTGACCAAGGAAAGGAAACTTCCTTCAACTAGAATTCGCATTTGCTAAACTTAGCATACAATTGATGATCTCTAAGTCTGGTCAAGACAGTTCTCAGATGCTCTTCGTGATCTTTCTCGTTCTCGGAGTACACCAGAATGTCATCGATGAACACTACCACAAACTTATCTAACTCTGGCATAAAAACTGTATTCATCAAAAACATAAAGTATGCAGGAGCATTTGTCAAGCTAAAGGACATGACAAGATACTCATACAACCCGTATCTGGTGGAAAATGCAGTTTTTGGTATATCCTGTGGCCTAATCTTGATCTGATGATAACCGGATCTCAAATCTATTTTTGAGAACACCTTGGCCTTGGATAATTGGTCAAACAGAACATCAATATGTGGCAAGGGATACTTATTCTTGATGGTCATAGCGTTGAGTGGCCTATAATCTACGCACATTCTCAACATGCCCTCTTTCTTCTTTTTCATAAACAAAGCGGGACATCCCCATTCAGACTTGCTTGGCCGAATAAACCCCTTTTTTGACAAATCTTCTAATTGCTTCTTCAGCTCAGCTAACTCATCTAGAGGCATTCGATAGGGTCTCCTTGAAATCGGAGCTATTCTGGGGACTAGCTCAATTCCAAACTCAATCTCCCTATCTGGTGGAAGACCAGGTAGCTCATCTGGGAATACATCCGGGAATTCACACACTACCGGAATCTGATGAATAGGAACAACTGCCGTAGCACATGTAACACTTATCAGGTCTGTTCTCCGAGGCAATGGTACTTGGAAAGTACCCTCACCCAGGGGATCCTTAAGGGTAAGTACTCGACTTCCAGTATCTATGACTGCTCCCCAATCCTTCATCCAATTCATCCTTATAATGACATCCAAGACTAACCCAGGCATAACTATCAAGTTCACTTGGAACTTCCTGCTACCTAATTCAAGGGTTGCCCCTCGAACCATCCGATTGGTCAAAACATCAGCCCCTGCTGAACTTATATGGTACCCATAACCCAATTCTGTGCATAGTTGTCCATGTTTCTGTGCAAATGCTTGACTCATAAAAGAATGCGATGATCCAGAATCAAATAGAACAACTGCAGGGTTTTCGTTGATAGGAAACTTACCAGCAGTGACGGGCTCTCCCTCAGGAATTTTATCCACTGTTGTACTATGCACTCTAGCATTATAAGTCTGCTGCTTCTTGGATAGGTACGGACAAAACCTCAAGAAATGGCCGGGTTGATCACAGTTATAGCAGGGTCCTCTCACTGTCCCGACAGATCCCACAGCTCCCTTGGAACTGCCTTGTACCGTAGTTGCAGCTGCTTTGTTGGGCTATACTGCCATCTTGTACGGCTTTTGGGGTCCACAGAAATTCTGACTTCTTTGCTGAGGTGGCTGGAACCTAGCGCTAGGTGCCGATGGGCGATATGGGGGACGACCTCCCATAGGGGCTCTAGCTTGAGACGGCCCACCTTCAAAGGCTCTCTTGCATGTCTTGGCCGCGGTGCTGGCGTTGTTATTCTTCTCTTGCTTCAGACAGTCGTTGATGAAGTCATTGAATCTGACGCGGTTGTTGGTACCAACATGCTTTATCATTTTTAGATTGAGACTCCACTTAAAACTGGCTATTCTTTTAGCATCTATGTCAACCATGTCGGGAGCATAGCGACATAAGTTGTTGAAGGCATGCAGGTATTGCGTCATGGTTTTGGTGCCCTAGTTCAACGCCAGAAACTCTCCCAACTTTATCTTGGTCAGCCCTGGTAGAATATAGGCTCCACGGAAGGCCTCAGCAAACTCTCTCCAAGAAATCTGAGCATTTGGAGGGAAGGTGATGCGATGGTGCTTCCACCACATTCCCGCCGGTCCTTGCAATTGAAGTGCAGCATATTCTGTTTTCAGCACCTCAGTCATCCTCAACACACGGAATTTATCTTCCATCGTATTGATCCATTCCTCAGCATCGAGTGGCTCTGTTGCTTCCTTGAATACTGGCGGCCTGGTGTCCATGAAATCTTTAAAGCTGCTATATTGGTTCACTCCCATGCCACCACCTTGATTGTTATCACGTTGAACATTGTTGGCGATAGTTCGCAGAAGATCCTCCATGTTCTTCTAGGATTGTTCCGTGTTGCGCTGACTCCCGAGCAGCTGTGCGAGGAACATCTCGGGGGTAAACGAGGGAGGAGGTGGCAAATGTGGTTCATGAGGAGGTTCATTATTGTTGCCGTGATTTCCACCACCACCACCAATCCCCGCACCGTTAGCACCGGGCTCAGCGGCCTCATACGTGGTTCAGCGAGTGTTTGTCATCTACATATTTCAGCCACAAGTAACGATTGAGTGAAGCTGTAATAATTGCGAGTGAAGGAAAAATTATGCCGTACTGAATTTACTGGAAAGAATAAATTCATGTAATAAAACAGAGGCACAACAATCGCATCCCAATTAAAACAACAATACTTAATCGAATTACTTCAACGGCAAACATCGCGTCCATACAATTAAGTTGCCAGCATACATACACTAGACTTTTTATGCGTTCAGATATCGCATTCGAAAATCAAGTTCCAACCACATGCTAAGTCTCATACGTTTGAAGCAACATCCGATAGGTTACATGCCAACAAAAGAAAGGTCATCGCGACGAGACCTAGATACTAGCGCAAGGCAGCTAGCCTACTCCTCGGGGCCATCGTCGGGATCGGAGACGTCACCATCGCCCCCAGGTGAAACTGCAGGCTCGTCCTCGTTGTTGTCGTCGATGTCCATGCCAGCGGCGTCTGGTGGAGCATATGGGCTAACCCCATTGTAGAGCACGTGAAACTCCTTATGCAGGTAGCCGTTGTATTCCTCTAGCTCATCGACCCTCTGCAGTAGAAGGTTTCTTGCGTTCCAGGCTTCATTCCTTTCCTGAACCAGCTGTCCAATCATGTGGTCTGCATTGTTGTTGGCTTGAGTCAACGTATGCACTCGCTGTATAGCTCTATCACCTCTCTCAACTGCCTGATCTCGCTGTAAGTTCATATCAGCCAACTGCTCCTGCAAGCTAGCTATAGCACGTGTCTGTCTCTTCTTCAGCTTCTTTCCTTTTAGCTTATCCTCACTACGCAAGCCAGTCAAAGTTCAGTAGGTACTCTCAAGACCTTCATATGCTCTGATGGTGGCGAACATAGCACTCATTGCCTAGTTGTCGCTAGCCTGTCCTTCAGCTGGACCTCTGACCAATGCACTTCCTTGAGGCTGAACCCAAATGGCATCACGAGGATCATCCCTAGGAAAAGTACCAGCTAGAGCTGCTGTAAGCTCATTGGAAAATCTGCTCATAATGTCCCTAATGACACGGAAGGCTGCTCCCTCTGCACCCTCAGCCGGAGTGTGACCCTCAAACTCCAAATGCCAACCATCCCAATCTGGAGCATCACCGAGAGCAGAAACCGTGATCTCCACCACTGCGAGTCCATCCTCTGCTAACTAGCTCTCATTCCAAGAGTACACCAGCTCTTGATCCTCTGGGTACCCCACATCATGGAGCACTCTCCAAAGCAAAGTTGGCATGCCAAACTCGCTCAAGAAGGTGTCCGTGGTGCGGTGCTCCCTCAGGGCCAACGGACGTTGAGGTGCTCTTCCTCCGATGGACTTACGGGCGGTTTGCTTCGTGCGGGCCATCTGTAGCAAAAGTTCTTTTATTACCCCGGGGAAACATATTTTAGGTGATACAACTTTTATCAAAAGAGATAATCAATTTATAAGGGGAGGAATGCATGACATGAATGAAATGCACAAGTAACATGATGTATGTACGTGCCGTACGTTCTCACAAACTTAGGAAATAAATAATTTCTAACGACGAATTCGGTGGCATACAACGATCTCTCAATATGTAGCTAATACGTTCTACACGATAGCGTTGTTATGTACCTGCAGAAGATTCATTTCAGCCCAATTCCTAATGAATGCATAAAAAGCAGTAACTTTTATCTACACGCTCTACATGAATTCCTAGATACGTGTACAACGGTAGTAACTACCCGAACCATCGTCCTATTGACGGCATCGCCTCCACAGACGGAAGACCCATACATGAGATACCTTTGTAAAATATGCGTAAAACATGTAATTACTCCAGCATCATATAAGCATTCACCCTAGATCGGCGGTGTATCCGATCATGCTCTCACAACTCACACTTACCGAGGCGTAGAGGCAAATGATCCATACATTATCACTCAAACAAGTGGCACTCATACAATAGCACGCCGTATGAGCGACGAAAGAGAAATATGATGCAAGAATCCTAGTCAGTACTTAATTAAGCCACCTAAAGTCCTTAACTGGGCATAAAGGATATAATCACTGGCACACTTTATAGTTTTAAAATCACGTTTTCAAATGCCTTTTTGTTTTAAATACACTTGTGAACAGTAACACGCTAAATCATGCTCTGATACCAGCTATAACAGAACCGACCAATTATACGAAATTAAGTAAGAAAATCATCCGCCAGAGCAGACGATTTAGCAAACTTAAGCCCGTATAACCCGGTAGTCCGTGAAATCACGAAGGATTTCAAACCAACTTCCATTCCAGCCAAGATCATAATAAGTTTAGCGGTCACCATCACATATTACATAAAAGTTCACAATCACAGGTACATTAGAGTTTCAATATAGTTATTACAAAACCAGTTCAAATAAAAGTAGCGGAAGTCATTTGTTCAAACCACACACACACTCACGCGGAGTTTAAATCTAGTGCCAGCGAATGATCATCTCCAACAAAAGCATCAGATGAGATGTAAGGAATGACCATGACCATGGTCCTAAGCATCACCCATCGCAGGATACAGGCAATTGATACAGTAGCCGTAATACATCTGCCCATCTGCAACAAGTGGGAATAAAACCCTGAGTACGAGAAGGTACTCAGCTAGACTTACCCGACATAACCAAAAATAAATGACACCAAGGATTATGAAGGCTTTATAGTAGGGTAGCTGACTCATTTGCAAAAAGAAGAATTTTTAGCATTTCAAGAATCTTTCAAAAAGCATTATTGCCAAGTTAATTATTATTAACCTGTCGACTATATTTGCACCTATACTAGAGTAAACATGTGATTAAGCAGATAATGATAACCAATGATCATTAAACAACTTACATACTGTCATATTCATTATAACTGTCCAAGTGTTCCATAACATTTACTACGATAAAGTAACTCAAGTCAAGTGCTCACTGTCCAGGAGCGATGGCGATTCGAATCGATTCCTAACCAGCTGGTGATTTATTCCTTACACAAACCTCACTCACCCGCTAAAGTGAGATATTGATTACCGAGTCAACTTTCTAGGAATCTCGAGTTTGCCAGGAACCATATGTACTCGGGGGCTGACCGACTGCACTTTGGTCTTATCATCCTGCCCCTGTGTCCTACCACACCTGCTCCAGTACAGTACGTTGCGGGCAATCTACTCGGCCCGAAAAATCTCCCAGCTTCACGGTCGGAAGGTACTTTATCCGGCCAGCTAAATGTAAGGCATGCGTTCAACATGACTCGAGGCCCAACAATGGTCGGTCCTTAATCGACACATACGGAAAACACTACAGTCTAAAACTCTGCAGGTCTCCGTCCGATCTCAACTTCATTTAACACTTAGTTATACTATGACTTCATAGTCATCCAAACAGATCTAGGTAACCACCTATAGCTCGCAGGTGACAGGAAATCACCTGACTTCTACCGGTCTAAGCCAGCTAAGCATTGACTCGACTGCGGATACCAGGGTAACAAGGATATAGTATAACAAAGGTAAACAAGGTATAATGCAGCAACGGTTGCAAACAACTCCTGAACGTAATGCATCAATTAAAGTAAAGCATTTAATTAACAATTGCAAACCAGGAGAAATATGCTCCGGGGCTTGCCTCTCTCGAAGGAGCTCGGACGGTGATCGGGGCACTCCGGAAGTTCCTCAACGTCCTCCTCGTCGGCTTCTGGCACTTCCTACGGCTGCACCTCGAACTGCTCCTCAGGCTCCTCGGGTATGATGACTGGGTTCTTGGTTTGCGATCCTGTATGATGCAATGCGCGTAGGTGATTATGCAAACGGTGCATCGAAGGAGATGAATGCAATGGATATATTTAAATGCAAGGTAGTCAACATCATCCAAGAAATTATACTACAAGCACATGTCATCTACTGCATTCTCTTCTACTACTAATATGTTTAAGTCAACACACCTTATCAAATGCTTCAAAGATACACCAAAGCTATTATTATTAACTAATCTTGTATTAAAGATGATTATTTTATTTCCTTTTTAAATTAGGGCTACAACAGCAATCTATATTTTTGGTGCTTATAAAAATCTGAGAAAATTACAGTAGCATGGTACTACTCTAATTAGACTACCATCAGATTTTCATGGTGTTTGAATGAGTGGATTAGCCTACACAAAAATCATAAGCTATGGCATGATTTTGTACATAAAAATACTTTGAACTGTGAAAAGTGTCAAACAACAGAATTAGTATTTTTCCTAGGTTCTTCATAGCATATAATGACTGTACAAAAATTGTCACATGCATGTTTTATACAAAATTTGCTCTCTAGCTAAAATAACAAAAATCAGCTATTAAAGGTACTTGAACTACACCTAAAAATTTTCCCACAGCACATGCATGAGACATATTTTTCCTAGGAAGTACATGACATAAGAAGATTAACAAACTTGGAATCATATTTTTCTGAAGACTATAGATTTTTCTACATATTTTTCAAGTTATCAGCAATATTCATGATTAAATAAAATTCTACAGCAAAGTATCTCAAAAATGACATGCACAATTTTTCACAAGTAGTTCTGATGATAAGGAACCTAGTAAAATTTGTTTCAACAAATTTGGAGCAAATTTGAGTACCCAAACATTTTTCAAACCATTTCAAATTTCAAATAATAAAGAATAAATGAAAAACAATTCATTTAAACGATACTGGGCCGGCCCGTGGGGAACAGCTGGCCCATGGCCACTTTTGGCCCGCGCGGTCCTAGCGAAAGGGGAGCGCGGCGGCCTGGCAGGGGCTTCGGCCCACGGCCGCTTTGGCCCAGCTCGGCCGAAGCGAAGGGGACACGCCGACGCCGAGACTTCACGGCGGCGCAGATCGGCCAGCGGCCGGCGGCCATTGTCGGCTGGGCCAGGGCAAGCGAGCGAGCGCAGGAGGTTCACAAGGCATTGGCGAATGCGAGCAGGCAGCTAAGCAGGGTGGAGAAGGGGAGGAAGGGGAAGTTCCACGGTGGTCGAGCACGGTGACGCCATGGCCGACGGCGGTGAAGCTTGGAAAAAGCGTTACCTCGGCTCAAACGACGGCACAACCATGAGCACCAGGTGCCGGAGAGCGAGGCAGAGCTGCTAGTGCGAGATTTCTGGCCGAGGTGGAGAAGCCGCGGCGAATTGCGCCGGTGGGGGCGTGGGCACGGCGAAGGGCAGAGCTTGGGGCTCTTGGCTCTGGAAGAGAGGGAAGGCAGCGTGGGCGGGAGTGAGTGAGCGCAAGGGCACCAGCAGGTGTAGGCGGGCGCGTGGGAGCTGGGTCAGGCCGCGGCTGCCGCACGGCGGGCGACGCCGGCACATGGTTGCCACGCGGCGGGAGTTCTCTGCCGCGGTCGGCGCGTGCGTGAGCGGCGAGCAGGGGAACGGCGCGGGGTTGGGCCGAGGCGAGCACAGCGCTGGATGGCGTGAGTAGGCCGGCGCGCGAGGTGGGCTGGCGTGCGCGGGCGGGTTCGCTGGCGCGCTGGGCCGGCTTCGGCAGCCGGGCCAGAAGCGAGGCGGCGGCCCGCGAAGGAGAAAAATCCTTTTTCCAAATATATTTTCAAGGAATTTTTAAATGTCATCTTTCAAATATTATTTTGAGTAAGAAAATGACCTCTTTTGAAAATGTACCAAAAATGAAAGTTGTTTAGAATTTAATTCTCTACAACTTTGCTTTTATGACCACAGCCAAATTCTTTCTAGATTTTGAATTATAAGATCAAAGTCCACGTTTAGCTCAAAACCCTAATTTTGGGAATTTATTTTTGAAGCCAAATTTTGAATTAATTTGAATACAAACATTGCTCCAAAAATTGAACTAAACATTGCTAGATGATTTACAATAGTCGCCAAATATGTTTTACTAACCTAGCAAGATAAATTTAGGGCAAAACAATTCTTAAACAGGTGTATGCAACATTCAGGTTTCACGTATGTTTTAGATGTTTCAAAGCAATGTTTCAATTGTTATTCACATGATTAAGCAGGTATGATTTGGATGCTTGATGATGCATGATATGCGTGATTTGCAGTGCCTAAATACAGGCATAACACCGGGGTGTTACAAGCGTCCTTGGTCGGTTGGTTCCAGTCGGCTCTGATCACGCCAGTCGGAGAAGAGTAGTGAGCATGGGTTTGACGCATCCCTGGTCGAAGTCGGAAAAGCGGTGTTTGGGCCAGGCCTTCCGGTCAGAGAGGCCATCTAGAGGTGGGTTGAAGACCAAAGCAAGCGCTCCGGTCGGAGAGATGGGCCGGAGTCGGAAGCGAGCGTCGTTCCTCCTCGGCCAGGTCTTCCGGTTAGTGATTAGATCGCCCTTCTGACATGTCGTTTAGGCTCTTGGGCTGGCCCAAGAGCTACACGTTTGTTCACAGCATTTGTCTGTTGGGCCAAACCTTTGTAGGGAAGCCGGTCCTTGAGGGACCCTGGGTTTATGAACCCAACAGGAGCTCCCAAGTCCCTGGGCGATTCGGATAGAATCTTTAGAGGAATTTTTTGTCTTAACGGCGGGTGCGCGCGAGCGCACCCGCGGTTGTAGTTCCCGAGCCCTCGGGCGATTCGGGAAGAATGGTTTGGGGTTTTTTTGTGTTGCCAGCAGGAGAAGTTTTTTCATTTCGCTAGCAGGTGCGTGCGAGCACACACACGGGTGTAGCTCCCGAGCCCCGGGCGATTCAGGTAGAATCATCTAGGGGGGTTCAACGGGAGTGTGTGCATGTTTTTTAGTCGAGACAGAGTCATCAACCAAGGTGTCGTTACGCAGCCAAGGTGGTTTAGTTTAGGGATCGGACGAGATGGAGCTCGCGGATCCTGGCGTCGGTGCGCGCTGTGGGATCGAGCGAGTCGGAGTAGTGGATCCTGATGTTGGTGCGTCCTATGCTGTCGAGGCCATTAGTTTTAGGGATCGAACAAGACGGAGCTAGTGGATCCTGGTGTCGGTGTGTGTCGGGGGATTGGGCGAGTCGAAGTCGTGGATCCTGGCGTCGGTGTAGCCTGTGCAGCCAAGGCTGTTAGTTTAGGGATCGGATGAGACTAAGCTCGTGGATCCTAGCATCGGTGCGCGCCGTGGTATCGGGCGAGTCGGAGTCATGGATCCTGGCATCGGTGCATCCTGCGTAGCCGAGGTCGTTAGTTTTAGGGATCGGACAAGATGGAGCTCGTGGATCCTAGCGTCGGTGCGCGTCGTGGGATCGGGCGAGTCAGAGTCGTGGATCCTGGCATCGGTGTAGCCCACGCAGCCGAGGCAGTTAGTTAGTTAGTTTAGGGATCGAGCGAGACAAAGCTCGTGGATCCTGGCGTCGGTGCACGCTGTGGGATCGAGCGAGTCGGAGTCGTGGATCCTGATGGGGCGAGTTTGGGGTCGTAGACCTAGGTGTTTGGTGTGCAGTTGAGGTGGAGCTGAAGGATGGGACGAGTTTAGGGTCGTAGACCTAGGCGTTTTTTAGTGTCTTGAGCCCCCAAGCCCCATTGGGCTTTGGTAGGGGTCGGTTTGAGTTTTATGCGTTACCCCATCCTCAGTTTCTCACAATCAGAGGGGCTAAGTTTTGTAGCTTGCCACGATCGCTCGAGCTCGAGTGACGCGCTCGATGAGCTCGTTAACATGTATGATCGAGTGGAATTTGGTTCCGTCATTCATGACAGGGTCGGCATAGCCCTCTTGTGACATTCCACTGCCCCTTTACCTGCAACCCAGCAGATGCCTAGGTTGTTCTAGAGACCGACCCAGGTGGCCTGCTGGCCTCCCCTCGATGGAGATTCTGTGGGTTTGGCGAGAGGTTTAGGATCAAACAAGAAGGTCGAGATGACCCTGTCCGCTTCGAGGCAGACTAGGCGAGGGTCGCACGGGGCTCATCTATGTTTTTCTCCCCTAACTCTATTTGATGTGAGGTGGCCTTGAGCCCTTTGCGGGCTGGCCTTCGTACCTCGGTCGATCATTGCTCAAGTTGAATGAAGCAACTGCCACTTTGTGACGCAACATGGAGTGTTATGGTGCATTTCGCCACACGTGCGATGCTTTAGTTCTTGAGCCCCCGAGCGGTTTAGGGCCCAAAATATCCAGGGGGCACGGGCATATGGAATGAATGGGTGTTTTGATGACTCGAGCGACAGGTTTTGAAGAGCTCCAATCAGAAACGTCCGACCGGGACCCGTGCTCGTCGTTCGCGACGAAGTCGACATGGCCTACATGGGGCGTCCCTTTGCTCCTTACCTATCTCTCGGTTTTTGCCTGAGCCATTCGATTAGACTCAGGAAGCCCATTGGTCTCTTCTGGCAGAGATCCCATAGTTTTGGGCCTTTTCTAAGTCCCGCCTAGGGAGGCGGAGAGGCGCCTATGTGTGGTGGCACTTTGGTTTTTGCACCCGGCATGCGGTAGTGGTGGGCCATACCCAGGCCATGTCTCGTCTGATCAGGTGTCGTTCCATCGGGTAGGGTGCGTTTCCTCGGTCACAACGCGTCCCATCGTATCCCATCTGCATTAAATGGGGAAGGAAGAGTGTTTTTGCCCCCATCGTTTCGCCTTTCCCTAATCGTCGTGCCTTCCCCAACTACCACGCCTCTTTCTTTAAGTAAGAGAAGGGAGAGGGTTTTTTGCCCCGTTCCTTTGCCTATTCCTCATCTGCCATCTCTTCTTTCTTCCTTCTCGCCAAGAGTGTTTGAGTGCCATGGCGGTTCCTAGGAGAGAAAAAAGGGGAGAGTGAGGGAGAGGAGAAAAACTCACAAATCCGTCCATGAATCTAGAGTGAAATATCAGGCTAGAGGTCATCCATGGTGAGAGAGTTGGTGCTGGAGGCCTTCGTCGTGAAGGGGTTTCTACCACCGAAGGAGGTGGCGCACTAGAGGGCTCTCGAGAGGGAGGAGTTCCCATAACCTCGGCCTAGCGAGGTGGTTTCCTTTCTTGCCTTCCACGAGTGTAGGTTAGGATACCCCGTGCACTGGTTCTTGCGTAGGCTCCTCAATGAGTGTGGTCTGGAGCTGCAGCACCTTAATCCTACGGGGGTGCTACATATCGCTGGCTTCGTCACCGTCTGCGAGGCCTTCCTCGGGATGGAGCCGCACGCTGATTTCTTCCGATGATTATTCTCTAGGCGATCTTTGCTAGTGGGGGGCTTTGCCCTATAGAGAAAACCGAGCATGGAGGGCTCGTATCCCACATATAACTCATGCGACTCCAACCGAGGGTGGCATGGGGAGTGATTTTATATTAGGAACCCGGTGGAGGCGACATTCCCGGTGTTCACCGGTGGGAGGCCGGAGAGGCAGGATAGTTGGTCGTGGGACCCATCCCATCGGGAGAAGAAGAAGGTGGAGATCATTGAGGCAGAGCTCTAGAAGCTCGTGCGACGCGGCCTTGATGGGGTGCGGGTGTTCCACACCCTCTACCGCCGTCAAGTTGCTCTGTTGGCGGATAGGGCGCAGCCGATGTGGAAGTACGGTGGCCCGATGGACCCTAATCGTGCGTCACTGAAGGAGCTGCTGAACGACGAGGTCTGGAGTCTCGTCAACCGGGTGCTGTAGCTGAAGCCCAAAGAGAAGGTCGATGGAAATCCTGGACCTCTCAACGCCTTAGTGGTGTCCAAACTGGTATGTTTTCCTCTCTTTACTCCATGATCTTTTCCCCTTTGCTTTCCTGCTTTTTGATTTTGAGTCGTCTGTTTTGTAGGGACTTGACGCTTACAAGTCCCGACCGCACCTTCTGAAGGGGCCAGAGGGCGTGGCTCGGCAGGCCACCCAGAAGGAGGCGGCAAATGTCAGGAAGAAGAAGAAAGCCGAGGAGGCTCGGAGAAGTATGAGAAGGAGAAGGAGATCGCCCGGCGCGTGAAGGCCAAGGAAAGTAGGAGCGACGTTGAGTCAGAGCTTGAGTTGGAGGCCCCACAGAGGTTGGGGATGACATGATCTTCTCTGAGGAGGAGGAGAGCCTAGAGGTCATTGTGACCTTGGCGGAGCGTCGTGGTCCCACGCCGTGTCTGCTGGCGATGAGCGGGAGGCAGAGAGGCACGGCGATGTCCCCGTGTCAAGGAAGCGTGCTGTGAGCGAGGACACCATTGGCAAACAAGAGGTGAAGCGGACGTGGTCACCGTGCCCCTTGGTGGAGTCGTCAATTTCGTCCCCACCTGCTGCGGACACAGCCGAGCGAGCCGGGAGGTTAGAGGAGCGGGCCTACACCCGCGCGTCGCCGGGGCCGGTGCCAGCGTGCGACTCACAATAGGAGGATGCCCCGCCTGCTGCTCCGGTCGGAGTGCCCCGAGTCAAGGGTCACAATGACCCATAGGCCGGGCAGGAGCCGGTTGGGATGTCTCCACCCCCGGCTAAAGCGAGGGGCGCAGGTTGTAGCCCGGGAGCGGTCCTCACCCTGTGGGCCTGTGGACATTGGGTCTTGGTTTCAGAGTCATGCCGCTTACCTCCCGATATGTTTTTCTTTGTTTCTTTTCGATCTTGCTGTTGAGTCTTTTTTGGAGTATGACTAACCTGTACTTTTTGTCAACGGCCAGACGGTGATGGGTTTGAGCATCGCCCCAACTCCCGTGCAGGAGGTTTGGAGGCCCACCCTGCAGCGTGCCACGGCGAGCGGCGGGGGGAACAAGGGGTGGAGGCGAACCCTTCCCTTCTGGGGGTGGTGCTCCCTAGGTCGGTTGCTAGTACGGCGACAGCGGCGGCGATGGTGCTGGCGGCGATCCTAGTGGTGACGGCGGAGGCTTCACCAGAGGCATCCCTTGTGGCCCCTCCTTCACCGGCTACGACGAAAGAGGAGAAGGAGACCGAGCTCCCTGCCTTGTGGGGCAAAGGGCTGCATGGCTCTCCCTCATGGTCGGAGCTGAAGGCGGCGGAGGGAGATGCGATCGGGACAGAGTCGGAACACCCGTTGGTGGCCCGCGAAACTAAGGTGGTGGAGATCCCTTCCGACGATGAAGCGGATGACGTGGTGGAGCTACCAGCACCGTCGCAGGAGCTAGCGGTGGTTTAGTCAGAGGCTGGGCCCTCCGGCCGGCTGGAGGAGGGTGACCTAGAGTGGCCCTACCCCGAGGACCCGTCAATGGTTCGGTTCGTCCTTCGAGATTCCCAGGAGTGTCAGCTCTAGGACATCCTCGGGTGGAGAGGACTTACCATGGAGTTTGATCTCGCCAAGCTGTCGGTGAAGCTTGAGGATGCCCAGGAGTGGGTTAAGTCCATCTAGCAGCTGGTCAAGGTTGACCTACAGCTCCCCAACTCATCTCTTAGGGTTTGGACTCGATCTACAGAGTGGTGACCTTCCTGCGTCAAAGGAACAACCCCAACACTTCATCTTACCACTAGGGAGTGGGGTTGTACGATATCTTTCACTCAAAGTTTGTTTTAGCACTTGTAGTGCTATTCTCGTAGGTGCTGGAACTCTCGGCTATTTGTGTCGGAACTTTCAGCTGCCGGAAGTTCTGACCCAAACCATCGGGACTCCCGACTGTCACTGACATTTGACTTTGAGATTACCTAGAAATTTTTTAGATACTCCTATTCACCCTCCCTCTAGGCATTGTTTAGATCCTTTCAAATGCTAACGGGACGTACTCCGCCTCCTCAGCCTATAGAGCCTTCTTCATCGGTATGACGTCGCTGTGGGGCGCAAAGGAACTCTAGAAGGCTCGGGCACCGCCTAAGTGCAAATTCTTCTTCTGGCTATTGTTGCATGATCGCCTATGGACAGCGGCAAGAAGAAAGCGTTGAGGGCTACAGGACGGGGATGTCTGCGCTCTCTGCGATCAGGAACAGGAGACAGCGCAGCACCTTGCTGGTGAATGTGTATTCGTCAGGGAGGTATGGTACAGGGTGCTTGCTCCCATCGGCCTTGAGCTTCTCATGCCACAGCCTAGGACTAGCTTCCTAGATTGGTGGTTGTCGCGCCGCATTCTGCTGGGGACGGCACGTCGCAAAGGCTTCGACTCCCTCACTATCCTTGGATCGTGGTGCCTATGGAATGAGTGAAACCAGAGGGTGTTCGATGGCGTCAGCCGGTCGGTTGTCACGATCACGGACTCCATAGTGGAAGAGGCGGTTCAGTGGTCTCAGACCGGGAACGACCACCTAGCTACGCTCTGGGCGGCCATTGATGGCGCCTGATCTTCGACAGCCCCTTCATCGCATCATTTGTTGTCATGTAATATCGCCTTAGCCTTACCTTTACCCCTTACCGTTTTTGCTTCCTGTTGCCTGGTTAACTCCGTTTGGCCGTAGTGTGCCACTCGCGTCCTAGGCCAACCGGAGTTTATCATTGTAACAACTCTTACTTCTACTTAATGATATACATGCCAATGCATGGTCGCGAAAAAAGAAGCCCTCTCTCCCTCCACCATAACAGATTTACAGATCAGAACTTCATGCATCTCTGGAAGTACCCATTCATCCCAACTTTTGGAACTTCAATTCTGTAAAGAAAATGATTATTGTGTTGGTGCAATCCTGTAGTTCCCATGTGATAAATATTGTGTAGCTCAGATACAATGGAGTATTTGAGTGCTATAACTGGAATTGTGCACGCCACAGAAACAACCTGACTAACCTGCCCTACTCCAAATGCAGCCCTTGACCGTTCAATAAAGCTATGTGCAAGCTGATATGTCTTGAAGCCAAACTAGATCCCTCTTGTCAACCAGTGGTTGTACCCGAATCATGACAGCAAACAGGATTATAAATATAACATCTGCATCTTTTAGGGTTTGCTGCTGAACAAGATGTGCAAAATTGAGATGCAATTTTGAACAGTCCACATTTCCAGTGACTTAATAAGGGATAGATTAAAACAACAATAACAAAAAATCACATTCTATTGCTTTAGCTACAGTAGACTCATCGCATGGAGTGCCTCCATGTAATAATTTCTTATTTCATGTCAACAAAAACTCCACCAAAACATCCAAGAATGGTAGCATATTTACAGATTGCCATAGAAGTGCATCCACTATACATGTACACAGTGAGAAACCTTTTTTTTTTAAATGAACAGTGAGAAACCTATGTGATTTAACTCTACTAAGTGCTCCCTACATTTCAAATTATAAGTCACTTTGACTTTTTTTTTATCCATTTTGCTATGTATCTAGATATATTATTATATCTAGATGTATAACAAAATAGATGTATCAAAAAAGTCAAAGCGACTTATAATTTGAAACGGATGGAGTAGATCTTTTAAAAAAAACTCTACTAAGTAGAAGGAGGAAGCACTGTACGTGGAATGTCTATATGATCTCCATCAGGAACAACAGTAAATCAAATGGTGCTGAAGCCGAGTTAGCAACATCGCCGCCACTTAATCCATTGCAGTGTTCCATGAAGGGAAGAGTTAAATGATGCCACAGGTCGTGCTGTCGTGGTACTATCCTTAGTTCCTTCCCATATGGCCACGCTAGGGCAAGATATTTTTACAAGACTAACAACAAAAGTAGCTTCCGTTGCCAAACAGAAACCAGCAAAGTTACGGTACAACAGGATGTATAATCACCATGTATTAGGAAAGTGTGTCATACAATTCTAACCTTACAGGACACACCATAGATTGCTGCAGCAGCATATGTCAATCCATCACTTGACCAGTAGCTTCACCATCTTTTTCCAACAAACCATAGGCAGGATTGTAGTCAGACTAGGTGCCTGTTTAGTTCCTAAAATTTTGCAAAAATTTTCAAGATTCTCCGTCATATCGAATCTTTGGACGCATGCATGAAGCATTAAATATAAATAAAAAATAAAACTAATTACACAGTTTGGACGAAATTCACGAGACGAATCTTTTAAGCCTAATTAGACTATAATTGGACACTAATTGTCAAATAACAACGAAAGTGCTACAGTACTATTTCCTAAAAAATCGCCAACTAAACCCGGCCTAGATAAGGATCCACTAAAGCTACAGTCTTGGTGAATATGGGCACATGATTCACACACTGATACCCAACACCGATGTTGCATATCATTCCGGACGCAAAATGTCCTCTTTACTGCATAAAAGTTCCTTGCATTTCAATCCCCTGTCATGTCATGTGAAGCATTATGTCAAAAATGTGAAATGTAGCTGTTGTGCTATCCAAGTTGAGATATATTCGCGGGTCTGAAACTTGGCTGAAAAACACTGTTCCGGTTGAATTGTTGTGAGAGAAAAATACTATTCCGGCTAAAAAAAATAAGCCGAACAAGCCGAATATGGGGTAAGCCGAACAGGGATATAGCTACTTTTTGTGAAGCACTTAATAAAAAACTTGAGATGCATATGTCAATGATACTAAGGCCCTGTTTGGTTTCGACCTCCTAAAACTTTAGTTCCTAAAAGTTTTAGGCGGCCTTCTAAAATCTCCTAAAATAGTGTTTGGTTGCACATCCTAAAACTGACTAAAAGCATAAAATATTGTTGAACAAAGACACTTTTACCCTTTTTTAGGAGAGAGAGAGGGAGGGGGCAATAAATAAGGGGTAGTGGGGGTCCAGGAAGAACTTTAGGAGGTTTTAGGAGGAAGTGGAGCTCTAAAAAAAAACCAGCCTCCTAAAACTTTTAGGAGGTTTTAGGAGGGGGTGTTTGGTTCTTTAGACAGATTCTATCCAGATTTTAGCTCCTAAAGCTTTTAGGAGGGGTAACCAAACAGGGCCTAAATCTCTGAAGGTCCGAGGTTTTCTGATAACTTGGAATCCCAGACTTCTTATCATTGAATTATCATCTTAGTGCTCATCACCAAGAAGACAAATGAATGATTCAAATATCAAAGTCTAACAGTGGTATAATAAGGAAAGTTCTCCCAACAGATGCAGCCCCATGACCTGTATTGTTTTTACCCTTTGGATGAGTGGATATGAATAGACATAAAAAACCATATGTAATCATTATCTCTAGATTATTTATCAGGTTTAGCACTAATTGACATGTGTCTTACTGTCTTTACAAGGACATTGAAGCCAGGCATCCACAAGTGTTATTCTACCAGGAATTAATTCTATAGCATTTATGTCTTTATCCATAAACTTATCCAGCATTAGTGCACATATCTCTGTTCTTATGCATCTTGTTTATTTCTTTCTGCCACCAACATTTCCTCATTATACCCTTTCATTTCAGGTTTACGCATTAAATTGAGCGTTCATGCAAATGTCCCGGGGCAATGCATAGTTCATCCAGGTTCTGCCTTAAATATCTCTCCCGTCACCAACAGCTTGGCACCAAACTTACATTGGGACTGCAAACGAACCAAACACCAATATAGACATAGATCCTAACATTTTTTTGTCTGACGCACATAAGTACCCTGATGTTGCGTATTAGCATACTCTAATTCTGACCTGCTTTGTCAGGTTCTGACGTAACCTCATTATTAATAGTATTCAGCAACTATTATAAACAATAATTCTAAGATGTAAAAGGAAACTTTTAACAGCAAAATTTATGACCTCCTTCTTGTAAGTGCAACAATATGGACTATTTTAGTAAGTAGTAACATAAACAGTTCGCATCCAAATCAGTCCGTAGTACCAGAAAGAATGAAAAATGATAAATCAATACCGTAATTAGCAAACAAGTATGTTAACGTTGGTCCACAGACATGAAAAATTAACAATTGTCATAACTAACCTACATATGTAAAACCATCCATACCAAAAATAATGGATAACAGTTACCTAAGCCACGGTGGAGTGCTTTGGTTCATCAATATGCAAGGTTCCCCATCAGTAAGTACCTCAGCTCGTCACCAGTGCCAATCTGAAATTACAGAAATTAAAAAGCAGCAACAAACAAGCTTAGAATAAGGCAAATTACAACTGGAAAGAGGAAGAATTGACGGTGAAGAAGCCAAATGATTCATGTGAAAATCGTTTTCCTTGGAACACATAGAAGGGCAGCGATGGAAGAGCAAATCTCTCTCTTTTTTAACGAAATGGAAGAGCAAATCTCTTGTCTACTAAGAGGTATCAGGCTGGTTAAAACGAAAAATAGACAGAATGGGCACCGGTTGTGGTGGGAGTACATGTCCCCGTGCTGGAGGAACGAGACCCTACCACGGCGAGGCCACCGCCTTGAAGGCGACAGCAGCTGACGTGGGGAGCGCGCACGGATGGGGGTCTCGATGAGGCTCGGCATCTGGAAGAGCGTGTGAGCGTGGACCGCTGCAGGATGGTTGGATGAGGAGGATCCGGCTGCCGTCGGCCGGCGGCGAGGGAGGCGTGGCGTGGGCATGGCCGTGTGGATGGGTCGGGAACTCGGGGTCCTCGGGGAAGCTCCCACATTAGCTACGGCCGAGAACTCCGATCATGATGTTGGCTTGATTGAACTAGCCAGCCTCGCAGCGATGGCCAAGTGACAAGTCAGCGCATCAGTTTTTTTTAGCTATTTAATAATATATAATTCCTAGTATTTGAAGTTTGTTTGGCGGTGTAGCACTCATCTCTTGGTCTCGTCACCCGAGCTCATTCGCGTCGAGCTATGCGTGTGGACGTGTGTCTCTCCTCCATATTTCTTAAATTTATTACAATAAATGTATTGGACCAAACTCAATTTAAATTAAATCCAATAAAAATAGTTAACTTATTATTATTTGCAAAAGCATTAGTAACAAATTGTTGTCTTGTTGTAACTTGTAACACACGGGTATTTTTGTTAATAATAACTAGAAAAAAGCAAGTCTCGCAAAATACTAACAGAAGTCATAGGTTTATGGGTACACAACTCAAAACACCAACACTGAAGTTTCAAAAGATAAAAACAACATTTAGCCTAGTTCGGCTCGTTGGGTTCCAGACACTCTCCATACATAATTTCTATATGTGGTTTCTACAAGAGAGATGAGGCAATTTAGTCCCAAGAATCCCAATGCATGTGTTATATTTATTCTTATGTATGAAAAAGCCATGGATACGCCAACCCGCATGAGCACGGGCATAGGTATGGGTGGCATGAGCACGGGCATAGGTATGGGCACGAAACCGGACACATACATGGAAATGGGTTTCTTCATGGATAAAAAAGAATCCAAGATGGTACGGTCGTAGTGGTATGGGAGGATGATAACAATTGGGTACAAAGCCATTGCCATCTTTAGACACGGGTTGTCATATTTTTGGATTTATTCTACAATTTTAACGGCGCTTTTGTTCGGAGGTAGGCGACGTGCCCGTCGATAGCAAAACATCGTGGTGACTTGGTAAATCTTGAAATCTGCCAGCTCAGTCTTTCGGAGGTGCTCATAGAGACGGGATGTGTGTGTATTTATATGTGGATGTCTATGGCTATATTGTGATCCAAAAAGAAAAGGGAAAAAAAAGGCACCAGCATTGTTTTTTTCTCCTCACATAAAACCAGACAGTGTGAAAGTACATCAAGTCCTGTAGTGGGATTTAGTGGTTGAATGATAAATCAAATCAAATTCATGCCATATCGCAAATGAAGAAAATGCAAGCAAATTAATAAATCAAAATGAGGCAAAGGGAAATGGGCATGGCTTGATCTCAATGATGGCTTGGTTACATGAATTAGAAGAGCTTGATAGTTAATTGGTTTTGATGAAGATTAATGTACGCAAAGATGTGTGATCAACTTCTTAGTCAATAAAAAAGAGTTTATACGAAAACTTGCTTGATCCACCGAGATGAACATGTAAGATCATATATGGCACTAGAGTCATAATATTTGTTAACGAGGTTCAACCGAAACCTACGTCCCGGGACTCAATATTAAAGTTATGATATATTTACAAATAAATATTTCTATGATGTACATCAGAAGGAAAAAAAACTATTAATATTGTATTTTAATTCGATGTAGCTTAATATGATATTATCACATTATTACGAATTATAACTTATATTATAGATATCATGGTCCTCATAAAATAAATTATAGAATTAAAATTTCATAGGAAGAGTAAAGTATAAATAGATATGTAGCATTCCTGTGTCTTTGTTTTTCACTAACGTTTGATAGTTTTTTTTTCTTGTGCTACAATATAAGGCATATTTGCTAGTAATATATAATTTCTTATATGTTAAACTACATAAGTTTATGAAATTGACGATCAAAGAAAAGAATGTTAATTTGACTTAGGATAAAACTAGAATGGCAATCGTTCTTAAAATGGAGGTAGTAAATCCAAAAGGTTGCAGTCTAACGTGCCAGCTGAAGAATCCCGGCTCCAAAAGTGAGCGTTTGGATCTCTACCGCCTACGGATGATCCAGAACTAGAATAGCATGTCCCGTCTCTGATATTTCAATTAGTTCCCAAAATCAATTATTCAAAAATTTGCAAGCAAAGCAGGGCAGGAATATAGGTCTGTGGAGCTGAAAACACCGGAAAGTACGACGGTGGGAGGAGCCGAGGACGACTGCATCCAGAATTCTTCAGTCTAGTACCGTAGTATAACGCATATTCTACAAGTATTTGAATACAAACACATATTTTACAAGTATTTATTTTGAATACAAACATATGTATATAATCTACATGTTTTCGAACTAAACATAAAAATACCTACCGATGTTTGTATTTTTTTTTAAAAAATGGCCAAATCTTGTTTAATTTTTTTTTTAAAAAAATAGCCAAATCTTGTCGTAACTGTTGCTGCTACTGCTCAGCAGTTCAAATGTGTGCAGCTGCGGCCCAAATAGCACAGCTGATCAAGACGGATTTTTTCTGTGAACGTACTTGAGAATATTATTTTTTTCTTAAAAAAAGCATTGCATGTATACCTTGAAATCTGTTCAGTTGGATATACAAGGAAAGATAACGATTGTTATAAACTGACCACAAAGATTATAACAAGAAAAATAGAAAAAATGGAAATTGGAGAAAACATATAAGTGGCGTTTGGATATGGGAGGTGGGATAGGGATAGGAAATTAAATAAATGGTTAGAATTAAATGAGGTGTAAGAACGGATGACCAGGATTGAATATCTCCGCGCCGCATTCACTTCCTCTCTCGTGTCTTCTTTCCCTCTTCGTCAAGCCCTTTGTCGCCGTTGTTTAAATCTAGAGCCTCTCTTGTCTTCTTTCCCTCTTCGTCAAGCCCTTTGTCGCCGTTGTTTAAATCTAGAGGCTAAAGTTTAGGGATATCACATCCGGTATCATATGAAAATGTTCGAATAGTAATAATAAAATAAATTATATAAGTCCTTAGTACTCCACGAGACGAATTTATTAAACCTAATTAATCACTCATTAGAACATGTTTAATGTAGCTTTACTGTAGCACCAAGCACCACAATGTTAAATCATGGGCTCATTAGGCTTAAAAAATTCGTCTCATAAATTAGTCGCAATTTATACAATTAGTTATTTTTTAGTCTATATTTAATAGTCCATGCATGTGTCAAATATCCGATAAGATATGAATTAAACAAGGCCTACGTCAGCCACTCCGTGGAACGCCCTTCCCTCCTGTGTGCTAAACCGAGCACCTCAAACCCTGCCTAGGGCAAGCTATTTGTATCCGGATCTGATCCAGTTACAATCATATGCTTTATATATACACACTAACTTCGTTTTTTTTAAAAAAAAATATCAGGTGTACATATATGTCCTAAACTGGATCTGCCCCTCGGATGCGACATAACAGAAAAATTCAACAGAAATACAATCAGAAATACATGTCTAGATAGTAGTAGTCTAGATAAAAAAAATATCCAGCACAATGAAATAAAATCAGTCAGGGTACGTTCATCAGCTAGCTCAGCATGTCAATGATCCATCTCAAGTTCTCAACAGAAGTCAACAGAAGAGCTGCCTTGGCCACACTAATTTCTTGTGTCATCACCCTAAGAGCTCACCATGTTGAACTGGAACCTAGAAAGTTGCTGCGGGATGGTGGAGATGACAGGCCCATATCGCTGCATTAATGCATAGGAAACAAGTTTCAGAAACAAATTTTAACAAATTCTTGAAACTTGAAAAGCACAACACAATAACAGAATTAACACCACTGGTGATGGCCAAACAAAATAAGGAAAACCATGTACAACAATTATGGCTGGAAAGGCTCACAAGAACAGATTTGGTCTGAATATCAATAAACTGCATATTTCAATTATCATACTAGCAATACTACTTTCCTATATAAATGGTCAAGTAACAAGTAAACTTCTGTTGCTGGAACCAGAGTGATGTATATTAAAGAACTGACAACGCAAAGAGATAGTCCCTCCGGCCCAGTTTATAGGTCACTTTAGCTTTATACCAAGTCAAAATTCTCTAGCTTTGACCAAACCTTTAGAAAAAATATATAACGTATACAAGTTCAAATAAATGTACTATCAAGACATCACATGGAGAATTTAGTGAAAGTGTGAAACTAATTATGTTGTACTCCCTCCGTTCCAAATTATAAGTCACTTTGACTTTTTTGGTTTATCCATTTTACTATGTATTTAGACATATTATTATATCTAGATGCATAGTAAAATGGATGTACCAAAAAAAGTCAAAGCGACTTATAATTTGGAACAGAGGGAGTACATGTTTGTGGATTTTTCTACAAAGTTAGAGAAGTTTGATTTAGGACAAAGCTAAAGTAACCTATATTGAGTTTCAAAAAAACTATATTCAGAAAACAAACAAAGGTTAATCAGAACAAAATATGTAAAACAAGAATGCCTTGTGGAATCTCTACTTTAAAAAATAAATTTACTGCCCTTCCCCAGAACTGAGAACTTAATGGATGAGTAAGGGTTCCCAAAGTTACTGTCGGACATCATCGACAACAGGACTATGAATGTTACATTACCTGAACATTGTCGTAGAGTTCAAACAGTGGAACAGCAAGCAGCTTCAAATTCCTTGGAACGGCAAAATACTCTCTTTCGGATAGGTGAACAATGAAAAGTTTCTTGCACTCCTGTTCAACAAATTGGTCATTCCAATTATGATCCTAACAGCATAGGTAAGAAATGCTCCCAAAGCAACAATGTACCTTGGGCTTGGTGATATGTGGAGGGCAGTAAGGATACATCACAGTCTCAAAGTTTGGCCTCCACCACACGGCAACACACTCTCCAACCTGGAAGTGACAAGCATGTTACACCTTTTTTTAACTATGGGAAGATATTTAAGCTGCCCTATCTCAACCTTTTGAAGGCATCATATGATATTTTTAACAACATGTAAAACAGGAACACAGTGCCCAGATATTTACTGTGGCCAGTCAGGCATAAACCTAAGTATTTGAGCATGTACGTTGTGACATACTGAGTCCTTGACTTACATCATATGATGAAAGTTAACCATATTTACCTACATACTTGATACTTCTACACAAAATTTTCTATGTGAAGAAATAGAGATGGAAAAAGATAGCATCACACTAAGCAAGGAGGGTATGCCAGTTTGTATGTCAAATCTTGATGCCTGTGATACTGATAATGTGCAAATCACCAACCGTGCCAATGTTTCCACTGATGCATACCACAATATAGAACATCGAAAGCTATAGGTTTGGTATTATATGCTCTAAATATTAAAGGGCAACAGGGAGGAAGACAAATTGCGAGTTGAGGACGATTTGAGGAAAGCAGAAAGCCTGGATATCCGATGCATTTTCTCCTTCTCTAGATTAACATTAAATCACCCTAAATGAATCAGATATGTTGGGATGAAAAGGTTTATGATCTTCTAGGCAACCATGTAGATAATTACCATTCAGCATGATATAAACTAGAAAACGGTCAGATACTACTAAATTATGGCAAATTCCAACATGCCATGACTAACAGATAACAAACTATCTCATCTCTCTTTCTTCAATGCATTACCTGCCAGTTAGGTGGAAAGGAAGGGGAGTTCACAGCCAATTTGCTGCACAACTTTCTTTTCAAACCCTCGATTTCTGCAAGTAACAGTCCCGTCACATGAGTCAGTAAACATATACATAACTATATAGAATTAGCATTAGAATGGATCAGACAGAAGTTGGGCACAGATACTCACCATTTTCTCCAGGCTTCAACCGTCCACCAGGAAGTTTGCAGAATGTATTTCCGATTTGCAAGAGCAGTATGTGAGGGTGGTTGTGTTCTTGCACCTATAAGATAGTGCCAAATGAAGATATTAGGTTTTCTTTTCAACAACAACAACAACAACAAAGCCTTTAAGTCCCAAACAAGTTGGGGTAGGCTAGAGTTGAAACCCAACAGAAGCAATCAAGGTTCAGGCACGTGAATAGCTGTCTTCCAAGCACTCCTATCTAAGGCTAAGTCTTTGGGTATATTCCATCCTTTCAAGTCTCCTTTTATTGCCTCTACCCAAGTCAACTTCGGTCTTCCTCTGCCTCTCTTCACGTTACTATCCTGACTTAGGATTCCACTACGCACCGATGCATCTGGAGGTCTCCGTTGCACATGTCCAAACCATCTCAACCGGTGTTGGACAAGCTTTTCTTCATTTAGGTTTTCTTTTCAAGTTACAAAATTCATTAATAGGCTAACTATCATAAATTACTTCAAGTTCACAAGCCATTTGACATCTCATTCAAAAAAGGAGTCTTTTAAGGAAATACTGATGAAAAAGATACGTACCAATAGGATTGCTTCAACACTTGTACGCATTCCTTCTTTCATGTAGCTGTCATACACAGAAGTGAGTAGCAATTAACTTACGGTGCATTGGATGGAACAAACTTACAAGCACATAACTACCAAGAGAGCCTGACTATTGGAAATTGGAATGTTTTTGTAAAAAGACAAATAAATATAGAGTTCATTGTTTAAGACACAGGAGTATGGGCATCTATCAAAAGAAATAGATTTACAGTTTAATTACCATACTGTTTGTTACAAACAACTGAATGAAAAAGCCAATTTTTAAAAATTCGCTTCCTTTCTGGTGTATTTGACCTGACGAAACTCTGCACCATTGCCTTTACAGATACAGTTGTGTGGTAAAGCTATTTGTGGCGTGCTCAAATAATTAAAGAATTGCCTCATGATAATAGAATGATTGACTACAAAGGTTTGTCCTACAATGACTAAAACATGAAAGGCTGGAACTATTCACCAAGTATAGCAATTTATGCCGGTACAGTTAACCTGCTGCAGACAACAAAATAGGCATCCAATAATGTCTACTTGAAAGTAACACCGCCTAAAGCAGGCAGAGGAATGTCCTAATTTCAAAACTAATGCATTCTAAATGTCTGCCTCTGCTGTTATCCAAAATGTAGTGTAAACCCTGCTACCCACCACCTAATATACTCTCCACTCAACTGAAAACTTCAACAAACAAGATAAAAGAACCAACAAAATTCAACCTTAATACAATGTTTTCATATATCGGCAATTTTTTCCCTTCAAGGAGCCATGTCGCACAAATGCACAATATGCGAGAATCCCCATCTAACAGGATATGTCCCATTCGAATAATTTACAGAAATGATCCTGGTACGTGCAACAACGTCGCTGCCAACAGTAGACTGAGAAACGTTGCCTACTACTCTCCAGTTCAAGCAACTATCCGCGCCAACTTGCAAACTAACCCAAGTAGTTCTGTGATCTGAGCGCTAGGGTTTAGGGTTTCCGGCGAGTGTAAGAAACCTAGCCACCTAGGGTTTGGGTCGGGACGGCGGAAGGGGTCCGAACCAAGCACGGGCGGAGCGCACTTACTTGACCTTCATACGGGCAAGGCGGTCTGCGACGGAGGTGTCCTTCTCCATCTTGGGCTCCTTGGTGCCGAACGTGTAGTTGGCGAGCGGGTACACGTTCACCACCGGCGACGAGGAGCTCACCATCTTCTCCCCACCTCCTTGGATCGAGCGAGATCTTCCCCCTCCTCCTCGGGCTCCGGCGGTCGCCCGTGGCGGCGGGGCAGAGGCTGCTGGGCGCTGCTCGAATCGACCGCCGGCGGTTTGGGGAGGTGTTGCGAAGGGTCTCGATCACAACTGGACAGGGTTTCGTTTATAGAGGGATGGACAGGATGGTCCGAAACTCCGGCAGCTGTTAACGTGAGCCGTCCGATCCATCTCGAAGCCGTTCCAGTCAACTTGTTCGATTACTGAAGGGCGGGTCTCGATCACAACTGGACAGGGTTTCGTTTATAGAGGGATGGACAGGATGGTCCGAAACTCCGGCAGCTGTTAACGTGAGCCGTCCGATCCATCTCGAAGCCGTTCCAGTCAACTTGTTCGATTACTGAAGGGTGTGATTGGTTGCTTTGGCGAGTGAGAGCCCGAATTGAGAGCCGGTGCAGGATGGTGAGATGCATGTTTAAGTTATGTACTTAGTTGTGTTTGGTTGTCTTTATTGTTAGTTCAGTATGAGATGATATCTTGTTTGGTTGCATGCATGGATGTGAGTTTTGAGTGTATGACACATGGGTCCTGGCCATGCGTCGCACCACACCATCCCGGCTCGCATGGGAAGCCCGATTTCTGCGTACGCTGCGAGCCTGCACTAGGGGTTTCAAATGCACGGTCCGGTACATCGATTTCGTTCGGCACAGAGAACCAAACACAGAGAGAGTGCATGACACAGTGTCCGATGACGCTTTGGATGGCTCCATCCTGGCTCCCAATCACATCCGAAGTGTCTCGTAGCAGCCTAGCGGACTGCAGGAACTATAAACGTTTACGTTTTTGTTTTGGAAAAAGTCTACTTAACCCCCCACTTATCATACTTGGTCTACTTCACCCCCTCAACTATGAAACCGTCTGTTTTACCCCCTGAACTATCTAAAACCGTCTGTTTTACCCCTTGGGGCGGTTTTCAGCGGCGGTTTTGCTACAGTAACAGCGGATTTGCTACAGTGGCAGTGGGTTTGCTACAGTGCCTATGGTTTTGCGTTTCCCTTTTTTTATTTATTTCCGGTGAATTTTTTTAAAACCATAGTAAATCATAGAAAAATCATAAAATGAAAAATCTAATTTTATTGGACTCCACATGAGTAGATCTACATAGTGAATATATAATACGGTATACTTTAGTACAAAATTTTTACTGTAGCCTTAGATTAATTGGAAAATCCAATTTTATCTGTAATTAATTAGAATTTATCTATAATTAAGTTATACATAGTCCAATAAGTACGAAATTTTTACTATAGTTTAAGCATACAATAATTAGCGTACCATAAAAATTTCACTATAATTGGACCATAAAAGCTGCAGCTATGAATTATTCCAATTAATACATCAAACATAAAGGACGCAAGTGATATTTGTAAAAATATAGGAGGCTTATAGTGCTCCGGAGCTTGCCTTTCAAGAACGAGGAAGGTTGGTGGTCAGGACACTTAGGGAGATCTTCTACATTGACTCCTCCTTCTGTCTAAACTTCCTGCTCTTGGGCTGCCTGCTCCTCCTCCTGATGCTTGGGTTCAAACTCGAGAAGCGTCACTCCTTCCGAGGAACCTATTGCATGCATATGCACAAATGAGTATCATGAATGCATAAGAGATGAGATGATAAATTGCATATTCCTGATCATGGTTATCCGTAAGGTGTATGATAAGTTTAACATTCATTGGTAAGGTAGATGTATAACTTTCTTTTAATTGATCTTTACTGAATAGGTGCATATCTCTTCTATAATACATGAAACATACACTCACTTAGTTCTAGTAACCTAATGTAAAGTTGTTCATTATCAGTAAGAGGCCTAGAACCTGCAACTAACAACTAATCTCAATTAGCCTAAGCATCACATAAGATAAATAACTATAATTGACTTAGTCATTTACTGCTGTAAACAGCAGCTACTTATTTTGGCTATATCCAGAGTTCCACTCAACCAAATACTATGATCTCAGACTTTCTAGAAAGCTTATAAAATTTCCTACAACTTTCATTTAATCACCAAAAGTTGATTCAACCATTATCCTAGTCAAAATAGGTAAACTTTCCAGATCTATCTAGAAATTTTTAGAGAATAAGTATTTATGAAGACCAACTTCTAACAGCTATAACTCTCAAACCATTTATCATATTGCCATGAAAAATTGACATGAGCAAGATAAGTAAGTTATATACAACTTTTTTTGACAATATCCACAGCAAACATCGTTTTACCCATGTAATTTACTTCACAACCGAACTGTCCAAATAGTCACTAAAATTAAATTATAGAACAATTAATATTTTACTGCATACAAAGCAATCAATTTTGGGCACAACCAATGGTACCAACAATTCATAGACATCATATACACTCTAGAAAACATGATGGTCAAGCCCAAGTAAATTATTTAAATGCATTTATTAATTTAATTGAATACTAAGGTGAAATAAGGAAAATATATCAACATTACAACATAAATTCTGATAAAGTTACAGTAGCCTACTTATGTTCCTAGAAGTCTACTGTATAAATTTCATGTTATTTGAATAAATATAGCCATCTCTACAAAAATGACAAGTTGCATAGGCTCATTTTAGCAAAAATCGTTTAGCCTAGTGAAAAGTGTCAAACAACAGATTTCATATTTTTCCTACATGTATCCTAGTATCATAACACTGTGTAAAAATTTGCATGATCATTAGTTATCAATTTTTACCTCATTTATTTTCACTAGAAACTAGCAATTATTTAAGATTAAATAGGAAGACCATATTCTAAGCATGCTTACTGTAGGTTTAGTATTTTTATTAGCTAGAGCATGTCAACAAAATATCAGCAAAATTAGAATAACAATTTTGTCGCTTTCCTAGCTCAAGTTATGCATTTTACAAGATTGAAAACATTTAAAAAGCATTTATGTAGCTCTATTTTATTCTCCTAGAAAAATACCAGAAACAGTGCATTTTATATTTTTTATAAAATACTACACTTTATGGACACTCTTAACTCTAGATATGAATTTTTGAAGTTGGTATTTCAAATATGTGAAAAATAAGAAAACTCAAACGAAACACATAGACTGATAGATAGGGCCCGCGGTCAACAGGACCCACCCGTCAGCGAGACCAGGACAGGGGACGGCGCTTACTAGCGAGAACTCACCGACGACGAGGTCTTCAGCGGTAGTGTCTTCACCGTTGCACTCCCCATGATCCCCCGCACCTAGTGGTACCCCTTGTTGGACCGACGGTGCACTGGAGCACCCTCACCAGTGGCGATGGCGGACGACGGAGGCAGCGCGGCAGTACGTCGGTGTTCTCTGGCCGTGGTGTGCTTAGTCGAGGCGCATCATGGCTTCATGATAACCTAACGAAGTTAGCAAGGGTGGGTTAGGGTTCCGATGAGGTGGAGGTGAGCTCTGACCACATGCATGTCCGCGCGGCGGTGCACGGAGCATGGTAGTGCTCCCATCGTTCTGGCTAGACGGTGGCGAGAGACGGGTCTCCATCATGCCACCTGCTAGGTCTATGGTTACTCAACCTAAGGCGCGCGAGAGAGGATATAGGCGATTGGCCAGCTCGGCAACGATGAGCTCGAGTGCCATGGTGGCCATGGAGGCCGCGCGTAGAGCGGCGACGTGTTCCGGTGCAACGAGGCGGTAACGTCTAAATGGACAATGGGTTTAGATGCTAGGACCTACGGCTACGGTGAAGACTAGACGAGGGAGAGAGAGAGAGAGCAGAGGTGCTTCTGTGTAAGCTGGCCATGGTGAGCTGAGAGCGCGACGGTGCTCCATTGATGGCATGGTGGCGGCGAGGCGAAATGGGGCCTTACCGAGGCTCGAGCGGCTACAAAGGCGGTTCGAGGTGGTAGAGGAGGTGGTGGCACAGATGTGGGCGAGGTGGATTAGGCAGCAGTGCTACATGCACGGTGAGCGAGCATGGCGGAGGCACACGGCGATGGCGACGGTAGCGTTGCTGCGTGCGTGGGCGGGAGAGAAGGCGAGCGAGATAGAGAGAGTGGGAAATGAATGGAGCAGCGGGGTCGCCTCAGTCTTCACTCTGCTGCGGCCCGACCGGCTGGGACAATGCCAGATTATGGCCACCATGCGGCGCACCTGGCCTGCCCCCGGTCGGCCACTGACGGCGCAGCGTCCGTGGCCATCAGGCCCGAATTCACTGACTAACAGCGCAAGTTCATCCACCTCTATCTCCTAATCCGTGGCAAGTTGGCAAAAACTCAATCACTAAAAGTTATAGAGCTACATGTAAACTCCAACTTTGCTTAAATGAGGTTGGTCTAATTCGAGCTGGTTTTCAAATTGTAAAGCTTCAAAGTATGGTACATGAAACTGTAAATCAGTTCTTAGACTTAGAAAATTTGTAAGTTTGAAAACAGCATTCCGTTGCTACTTGTGAGCCCTATTTGACCATGTTAGGCACTGAATTAGCTCTTGACCCAAAAATAAAAGTTGTTACTCTAGTCAAGTACTACAACTTTGCTTAAGGGTGCACAACCATGCAAAGTCTCTAGGGTATAGTTCAACTTAGGTCAAACATGCAACTTGAAAATTATAGATTACACTATAACCATGACTTGGAGGCCAAATTAGTCCAAGTCATGAATACCTAAGTTGTTCCATGTGACATTCTAAACATGTTTAAGGTACTCCTAGGGTCTCACAAGCATTTTATACATTGGTCACATGTAAACCCTAGCATATGTAAAGTATTTAGTGACAAACACATGTGATATAAGCAATCATAGAGATAAAATTTGAGATGCTCATGCTCATGAATGATAAATTATGCTTGTGCTCATGTAATGCCAATGCCAAATGCATGCTTAACACCTAGGGTGTTACAATACCTGACATGATATTTCTATTTTTCATGAAAGCAGTCTGAGCATTATGTATCAATTTACCAGCCACCAGCTCCAATCTGATAGTCAACGTTTTAGTAATCAACTTGTGCAAACAGTTCAACAAACAAATTGGGATAAACTGTTGTATTTTGGATTCTTCTTTTATTTTTGGCATAAGAGTAATAAGCCCATAATTAATTCTAGCAATATCAAATCTGAGATTGAAAAAGTCATAAAAAAGTTAGATAACACCTACCTTGATTATTTCCCAGCAACGTTGGTAAAACTCAATTGGTATTTTGTCAGGACCTGCAGCTTTATTTTTTTCCATTTGATATAGAGTATCTTTTATTTTTTCTGTGAAAGGTCTACATAAAAACGTATTATTATCTTCAGAAACATGTGGGATGTTATCCCAAATATCAGAATCCATTTGGACCTCAGATTCCTCTAGAGGACCAAACAACTTAGCATAATATTCGGACGCGTGCTTTAAAAGATTATCATATCCTTCAATTATCTGTCCATTATTTTCTAAACTGAGAATATTGTTCTTCCTTTTTCTCCCATTAGCATATTTATGAAAATAAGAAGTATTTGCATCACCCTTAAGAAGCCACTTTTCATGACAGCATTCATACCAGTAAATTTCCTCTTGTTCTAGACTTTTTAATTTTTCACACATCAACCAAGTTTTTCTATCAATCTGATCATTGGACAATCCTATGTTCTCTTCAATGGATTTTAACACAGCCAACTCTTGCTAAAATTCTTTTATCTTTTTTCTCAATTCACCTTGCAGGTTAAAACCCCATCCCTTAAAAAATTGCTTAAACAGTTTTAGCTTTTGTTGTATTATGTCAAGAGCAGTTTTTGCTCTGCATGGTCTATGCCATATCTACTCAACATGAGTATAGAATTCTGGATTTTTTAATCAAGTCAAATCAAACTTAAATTGGATATGAGGTAGATTATCACATTTCCAGTTGAAACAATTAAAGGGTTGTGATCAGATATCTCTCTAGGAAGTCTTGTAACAACAGCTTGAGAAAAAATATCTTCTCATTTTTTACTCATCAAAATTCTATCTAATTTCTCCAACACTGGAGGAGTTTGATTGTTAGACCATGTGAACAAACCACCATTCATGGTTAACTCTCTTAACTCATAAAAATGGATCAGAGAATTAAACAATGGGGTATATCTATGTACTCCATCCATGGTATTTTTTTTCTTTTATGTATCTGATGATATTAAAATCCCCACCAATAAGCAGTGGCTCACTATTTGATGCACAAAATGAGATAACTCAGATAAAAAGGCCATTTTATTCTCCTCCTGTGCAACACCATAAACTACCAACATATTCCATTTCAACTTTAAAAATTTATCCCAGAGGTTCATTTGAATCATAAACTCTCATTGTTTAAAGGAACCCACATCAAATCTCTCTAAAAGAACCCCAACTAATATGCCACCAGATTTTCCTTTTGATGCATTCCACAGCCAAAGATAATCTTGATTTATATCAAATTTCCTTAAAAGAGAAATTTCACAGTCAACAATCATGGTTTCCTGTAACCGAATGAAATGAAACTTGTACACCAAAATAAGATTTTTTAAGAAAGTAGAGTGTGGCAGAACCGCCCAAAATAGCACACTTCCAAAGGCGCTCGCTTTCCACCATACACTAAGCACCCCAAAAACAAGATACTTCGAGCAGTTCCGTCGAGCACACCCCAAGGGAGAACTCGAATAATCTACGATTTTTCTCCATGATTCAATAATGAGAACGAGTTTACAATACTTAGTCTATTTCATACAACGAGAGTTCTTAGAAATACAATATTACAGTTCCAAGTTCAGAGTGTGGAAATTAAACAGCGGAATTAAAATAAACATCTAACGATAGAATAAAGGATCCGTCTGTGCCCACCAGAAGAATCCTCCACACAACAGCTACTCTTCAAGCTGTACCTGCAACAGGGGTAAATAAACCCTGAGTACACAATGTACTCGCAAGACTTACCCGACTAGTGGGAATAACTTCCTGACTCTAAAGGATATGATAAGCTTTTTGGGTTGCTGGGTTTCCTTTTTGCGGAAAGCAATACTAGTAGTGAATCCTTATATATATTTCTTATTAGCAGTCATGATTAGTTCATTATCTAACCATTCTAGGTAAGCATATGTTCTACTTTTAAGCAAGAGTTGAGCAAACAGATCCATTTCACCATCTTTCATCTTCCAGTTTCTTACTATAGTGCTAGAGTATAGACAAGTCGTACCAGATTATCTGGTGATTCATGAATCAATGTGCCTAGCTGGGTACCCCAAAGCATATGCCCCGCTTGTACCCCAGGCACAAGGAGGACCAACCCACCACTCTCCTGTCATGGGTCTAGGTCCCTGTCCAAACATAGACTCCAAGCCCCCACACCTGAGTCCCGGACTCAGTATGGTGCTTAGACCTCCACCATCCCTGTCTCCAATCAGTCGGTCCAAAAAGAGCTAAAACCCACGATAAGAGATCAACGAGCCTTCCCTGCTCCCATAAACAAGTATGTACTCAGGATAATAAGTCTGTGACTTGACTAGAATCTAATGCAATGGCCGGTCCTTAACTGACACAGACAGGGAAAATAGTGTAACCAAGCTATGCCCCATTGACCACGGGACACAACCTCTTACACCCACCAATACACATACCACATCCCTGCCTGGTCTCCATTTTCCTTTCACCATTTTATCATAAGGGTGATAATAATAATCATCTATTGTGAGTAACGGCAAGTTACTCACGCTACTGAAAATCCTAAGCATAGAGCTACTCGTACCTGTACTAGTAGGACTCATAGGACAGATATATTTATGCGGGTGGTTTCTATAAAATGCCTGTAACGTAAATGCACATCACAGATATATATATTCAGTGTTTATTCAAAATAGGGGTTATACACCGGGGCTTGCCTTGGGCAGGCGGGGTGTCAACAAAGTCAATTGCTGGTGGATCTGGGGCTCCCTCTTGTACGAGAACCTCCTCCTCATACTCCTCGATCACCTCCTCATACTCCTACTTGCCCGCAGTCACGAACTCCACCAACTCATTCTCTACATGCATGCAATGACGATGCAACACTCAATATTAAGGCAACAACAGTTCTTAAAATAAGAATATATCTACTAAGCTACTAAGCTAGCTCTAATGACTAAGATACCGAGCTAATCATCATTCCCATCAAACCAGTAGGGTTTCACCTATAAGTGCTACTTAGCAACTAAAATATATTGTAACTCTTATTAACGATTTCCTATATACTACAACAAGGAGTACTTAGCTGCCATATTTCTTAACCTATTCTAAGGCTACAAAAATTACAGTAAGCACATAATAATACAATGAATCTATTATAAAAATTTCATGGTTAAAGCTATTTCCAATTTACCACAAAAATTTCTACAAATACTAATCTAAATAATACTAAACACTCACAAATGATTTAATAGCCGCTGGTATCAACAAATATATATATGAACTAAATACACTAACAGATAAAGCACAATTTTAAGAACCTAACAAAATTGGTTTCACAATTTTTGGTCATCTATAGAATTTTCTATAATTTTCCAAAGATCAGCTCAAAACTAAATTAGAAAACATTTGTTAATTCACTGGAAAAAGGAAAACCAATTCTCGTGCGGCCCATCCGCACATGCACGCGCCCCCCGCAGGCGCGACCCACGCAAAGCAGGCCCACACACGAGGCGGCCTGTGGCGGGGAAGCCCACGTGCGCTGGTACTCTTGCAAAAATACCCCTAAACTCTAGGAAAACTAACCCACAATCCATGTTACTATTCCTAGAGAGAGCAACTATGCAACGAAACCCTTGGAAACTCCCTCCTTTACAACGGCATGGTCCTCGGCCACCTGCGTGCGCGTCGGTGTTGCAGCGATGGCATTGGACGGCCACGTGGGCCAGTTGGGACCCACACTGGCTCCATTAACGGGCCGCCCCCCTTCTACAACCCTAGCGCCTACACTAGACTAGGTTACCAGAGCAGTTAAGCTCGTGGAAGTGGTGACCACAGCGTGCGGCCATGCGCAATAGTGGTGCGGCCATGTCGACCACCTTAAGCCACCACAAGGTGAACTAGCTAGTGCTATAGCATCACTATCTTACCCTGGTTGCGGCTGCGGTGGTGGTTTGGCTAGAGGTTCTCCGAATAGGGCTAGCCACATGCGGGTGGTGGGATGCGGTGGTGCTCTGAGATGGTACGACCACATCAGTGGCTACGGCAAGGCGATAGAGGTGCAAGTGAGGTGCGCAGGATGAAGCGGAGGTAGGGACGGTTGGCACACGGACATCAATGCGCATACATAGGCATGCGAAATTGAAGGCAAGTGCCTGTGCCCTGGCTCACCGTGGCCACGATGTGACGGCGAAAACAGAGGTGGTCGGGCGCATAGAGGCAGGTAGGGGAGAAACGAGAGGACTGGAGGCGGTGAGGACGCGGTCGGTAGCTGGCGAGTGCACCTTGGCGTGATGTGGCTTTTGTCAATCTATTTTTAGACTTAAGAAATTGACTAAGTCTTGATTTGGATTTGCTTCAAATTAGATTTCTAAGCTATTAGAAATGTTATCTAGCGTTACTATCTTGTTAAAACAAAAGTTGCACTATCTTCTACAAAATGTGTACTTCAAACTTTATTAAGGTGTCACATATATGTTTTATAGCACTTTTGCTTAATAAAAATTGGTTTCCAACCTTAAGTGATATAACATGCCTATTGAATTCTCTATGTATCATTTGTGTTAATCATTTTTCACGCCAAGAAATTTATCTTTGCTCATTCTCACATGCACTAACACATAATCATGATGCTCATGAAGTGTTATTAGTAGAAAACTTGTAGTGTAACATCGGGGGTGTTACGTAGAGACCCCTTTTTTCTTTAGACCTATACAATTCCAAATTAGGCCTTGGACTACCATTTTTTCCTTGGTTTTTTTCTTTTCTTAAGATTCACAGGAATATTAATATTACCTAAATCTTGCAAGCCAAGATCTTCCTGGTCTTGCTTCCTCCCCCCTAGGGAGAACTTAATCTTTTTTTCCTGCAGAATTTTTTTCTTTGAATTTTGAAACAACAGTTCTTCCAAATCAGATTCTTCCTCAAAACATTCTTCCAAAGCACTACTATCATTCTCAGGGTTGTATTCAACAATTTCAACAGAAACATTACAATTAGAATTTTTTTGATGTTTCATGAACAAGCAATCTCTAGCAGCTTCTAATTCTTGTAGCACATCAAAAGAAGCAAAATTATCATTCTGAGCAACCACGCCCATATTTTTAGCTAAATTGCTTAACTCAAAATTATTCATTTTAGGAAGTTTATGAGACCTGTTTAAGTTACTTCTAGATTTCTTTTTTTTGCCATAGCCTCGTTTTTGTCCATGGTGGTGAGGTAGACATCTTTCTTCAGCCTTTTGCTCCTCCTTTACATCTGAGCTTCTATATTCAAATCACCCTCTTGGTCTTTCTGAGCTTCCTTCATCTTGTCATAAAGAACTAGAGCTTTTTCACCACCATCATCTATTATCATGCTGTCCTAAGAGTTGATCATATTATCATTGATAATTGATACCATCTTGAGTCAGCTGAATGGGGTCCATCATAGATTAGCCTCCCTCTGTGCCTATCAGCACATCTAGAGAGATAACATCAGTTTTATCTGACTTTTTGAGACTGATGACATGATTGACTACCTCAGTATTTTCTTCAAGCCAAAGGGCCTCTAGTCCAACTGGTTAGAGCGTCCCAGCGGCACTCCTTAGGTCCTAGGTTCGACTTCTCATGGGAGCAAATTCAAGGCTAGGGTTAAAAAAAATCCCCTCATCTGTCCCACGCTAAAGCATAGGTCTAAGGAATGGCCCTGTTCTCATAGGGGTATGATGCCACTGTGTATGAGTGGGGCAGGGGTTCGGGGGTTTTCTAGACCAGCATGAGAAGGTTCTTCTTCTTAATCCAATGCCCGAGGGGTGGCTTTCCCCCCGTAGGTCCAGTATTTTCTTCAACTTCCATGTGCCAAACTTGCCTATTGTCATCCACATCCTTTTGGCGACTTCCTTAGCCTACTTTAGAGTAGGCATCAATTTTTCTAAGTTTCTCTGAGGGTTTCACTTTCAACATCAGACTCATCAAATGTATCTGGAATGTGAACCTTCTCAGCTTGCTCTGCCTTCTCAATCAGACAGCACCACCACATCAGTTGTAGATTGCTTCTCACTGACCTTCTTTAGATCCACAATAGTATCCTTTCCCATGTCTTCTTTGCTGTTGTTCATCTTTGGGGGAGTAGAACTAGGTACATAGATAGTCTTCTAATGCTGGGTATTCTTGCTGGAGCTAGCTTCAGATTGTTTTGGATTACCATGACTAGAAGACCCAATTTACAAGACAGGTTTGATTTGCTCCTCTATCTTGTGTTTCTTGACTGGGGGTTCCTTCTTACTAACTTTGATACTACTGGACAAAGTTCTAACTGTATTTTCTTCCTGAACTTCCCTTTCAAAGCTGAAATCATGCAGACAGAGTCCAAGTGTCCCTTCAGCAGTCTTAGGCACTTTTTGTAGATCCCTACAAGCAATTCTTACCCTCACATAGTCTACCCTATATCTAGTCTTCTCATCAATTTCAAGCACTTTCCCTACTAATCCTCCCACCTTGGCAATAGTCCTGATGGACCTTTGATGAGTAGAAATATCCCCAACCCTAAACCAAGCTTGTTGAAGCACTCCTTTTTGCCCCAATTCTTGAAGACTACTGCTCAACTTTCATGAGAGCATCCACATCATTCATAGCAAGGGCTTTGAATTTACCCCAATCACTGACCATCTTAGCATTAGGGAACCTCATTACAAACCTATTTTCCCCAACCTGTCTAGCATTGCACTTCCAAGAGTTAGATCCAACCAGATACATAAATTGTTGTTCTATTTGTTTCGTAGTGGCATGACCCTGAATAATGTTGATAACACCAATACATTCTTTCTCTCTAGCAACCCTAGGATCAACACACTCCTCAATGAAGAAAAAGCTTTGGTCCTCTACCTGTGCAGCACATAGCTCTGGTCCAGTGTTCCATAACACACACCTCTTGTAATCATAAGTGGAATGGTTGGTATAGCCATAGATCTCACATAGCAACCTTCTATAGTCTTTGGTCAGATGATTGAAAAGCCCACAAACATCACAAGCTATCCTATTCTGAGCAGGGTTACCAGCAATTGTAGATTTTTGAGGCACCTCATTAGCACCCTGTGTAGGGTTACCTTGATTCACCTTTGGCAGGCTGCCTTTATCTCCAACATCTTCAAAGCCTTGCTTGTACTCCAACTTCCCCACAGCTTTCTCCCACTTCGCATTGTTATTATCTTGATCTGTTTGGGTATCCTTGACGACCTCCTTCTTGGTGCCTTCATTCTGTTGATTCTTACGTTCCCAAGTATTGCGGCCCTATCCACTCCCCAGGCCACCTCTTCCTTGATTGCGACCTTGGCCGCCATTATCACCACCCTAGCCATGGTTGTTGGCCCATAGGATTACTGGCTCAGGCGAGTGAACCACTCCGCCAATCTTGCCGAGCACCTGCTAGTGTTGCCGAGCATCCACTAGCCATGTCGACAACGAATGAGCGTTGTCCGTCCTCACACACTATAGCTGGAGCTAGAAGAAGAAGGGAGAATAGAGCATCCACGCACAATACAAGACACCAGCGTTGGCTGAAGCCCTGTCTGTGAGACGACAAATCTAAACTCTTTTTACTGAGTTGTCGTGGTAGTCTATTTATACAACTCTATCTATCTAGTCCTAGTATAGCCCATATGTTGTAACAGTAACTAGAAAATATATTGGGCTGACTCTACGCCAGCCACTGCATGGCTATAGTATTGCAGGTGAGCCGTGCGGTGCCTGCACCTGCAGCGGCTACAGTATCATAGTAGGAGGCCTTTTCGGCGCCGCCTTCCCTTGCTGTGTTCACACAAGGTAACAGTAGATTAGCTAACAATCTTCCCCTAATCCTACTACTAACCTTTGTACCCCCTCCATGCCAATCATCTCCTTCAGCTCCGTGAGTCGAAGTCATCCGAGCGGCTTGGTGAGGACGTCCGCGAGTTGCCGACCAGTTTCAACGAACTCGATGACGATCTGCCCTCCATCAACACAGTCCCTGAGAAAGTAGAACTTCACATCGATGTGTTTGCTCCAGTCGTGCAGAACCAGATTCTTCACGGGGCGATGGTGGGCTAGTTGTCCACCATTAGTGCTGGTGGGAGAGATTCCACGTCAGTCAGCTCACCCAGCAGCCGGCGTAGCCACACAACTTGGCACACCGCTGTGGCCGCCACTACGTACTCTACCTCACATGTAGATAGCGACACCACCTTCTATTTTAGCGATAGCCATGAAATTAGGGCCGATCCAAGGAAGACGAGCATGCTAGAGGTGCTCCGTCGCCCGTCGATATCACCCGCCATATCTGCATCGCTGAACACAGTGAGTTGTAGCCTACTCCCATTGGTCTTTAGGAAGATGATCTCATGATTCACCGTCCCCTTGATGTAGCATAGTAGCCACTTCACCGCAGCCCAGTGATCCTCTCTGGGATCCTCCATGAAGCGACTGACGTAGCCCACGGCGAATGCAATGTCTGGCCTCAGGTGGACTAGGTAGCGTAGACCGCCGACGATGCTCCAGTAGAGTATTGCATCCACCTTCGCCATAGTACTAGCCTTTATCAGCTTCAGGTGCTCCTCCATCGGAGTCACACATGGCTTGCACTCCACCATGCCGCTCCTATCCAATAGCTTAGAGGCATACACGTTCTGACTGAGCGTGAGTTCCTCCTTTCCCTATCTCACCTCGATGCTGAGGTAGTAGGAGAGTGCGCCGAGATCACTCATTCAAAAATGAGCCTCCATCTCGCGCTTAAAGCTATTGATGTCCTCCATACATGCGCTGGTGATGATTAAGTCATCCACATACACGCCGACCATGAGCTCCTCCTTCCCCCATCGTCGCGTGTAGAGCGCGTGCTCGGTTGCGCACCTTTGAAACCCAAGCTCGCCTAGCATGGCGTCAAGCTTGGTGTTCCATGCTCGAGGAGCTTGCCGCAGCCCATAGAGTGCCTTGCGCAGCCGGAGCACCCTGTGCTCCTCTCCCTTGATGGCGATCCCTTGAGGTTGCCTGACGAAGACCGTTTCCACTAGCTCGCCATTGAGGAAGGCCGATTTAACATCCAAATGATGGACGTGCCAGTCCTTTGCTGCTACCAAGGCTAGTAGCAAATGAACCGACTCCATGCATGCTACTGGTGCAAAGACCTCCTCGAAGTAGATGCCCTCATGCTGAATGAAGCCTCGGGCGACAAGGTGCGCCTTGTGCTTGACAATGGCACCAAGCTCATCTGTTTTGACCTTATACACCCACTTCAGGCTGATCGGATGACATCTTGGAGGTGGATCGACGAGCTACCAAGTCTCGTTTTCCTCAATCGCCTTCATCTCCTCCAGCATCGCCCGTTGCCAGTTTCCATCGTGTTCGGCTAGCGCGAACGTGGTGGTTCCTCTGCACTGATGAGTAGCAGCTCTGCATCGTTGAGCAGCCTTCCCGCCAAACCTGAGGGACCTGTGCCACCGACGATGTCGTCCAGCCTGTAGAACCGCACCTCCTCACCTTCGTGGTAGGCATCCATGAACTCAGTGATGTCACTTGGGGGTGAGGCGAACTCGATCGGCATCGATGGAGTTCCCTGTTCCGCCGGAGTGCCCTACATAGCACCTGAAGTGCTCGGCACTGCTTCTAGACTACTCATCATAACTCCTGCAGTGTTTGGCCACACTGTAGGAGTGCCCAGCCTTAGTGTTGGAGTGGTTGGCACCACTGCAAGACGTCTTGGCCTCGCCATGGGAGTGCTCGGCACCCGTTCTAAAGTGGTCGCCACCACTATAGAACCTCCTGGCATCACTCCTGTCATGCTCGGCATCCCTCCTGAAGTTCACGACACTCCTCCCGGAGTGCTCGGCATCCCTCCCGAAGTGCTCGGCATTGCCCCAGGACTGCTCGACTCTACCGCCGGAGTGCTCGGTGCTCCTCCTGAAGTGCTCAGCACCTCTTCCCCAGCGTCTCCTCCACCGTGGATGACCAAGTGCTCGATGACGAAGGTGTTAGTGAAGCTACCAGCTTCCCCCATGCTCAGACTGCTCTAGTCCCAAGCTGCCTCCTCGTCGAACACAACATCATGTGAGACAAGCACTTTGTCTCCACGTGGGTCGTAGAGCCGGTACGTCTTGGTACCCTCCGCGTAGCCTAGGAACACCATCGGTGTGCTTCTGTCCTCTAGCTTGGTGAGGTTCAGCTTCGTCTTCCTGACGTGGCCGATGCAACCGAATGTCTGGAGGAATAACACGTTTGGCTTGCACCCGTACCAAGCTTCGAATGGTGTCTTGCCCGTCAGGGCCTTGGTCGGAGCATGGTTGAGGATAAACATCGCCGCAGTCACCGCCTCTCCCTAGAACTTTGCCGGTAGGCCTTTGGCCTTCATCATGGATCAGGCCATGCCGACCACTGTCTAGTTCCATCGCTCCACCATGCCATTCTGTTGTGGCGAGTATAGCGCGGTGTGGTGTTGCCCCACACCCTAATACGCATAGTACATAGCGAACTCTACCGAAGTGAATTCACCACCACGATCAGTCCTCAGCACACGAAGCTTCTTGCCGCTCTCGGCCTTCGCACGTGTCTTGAACTTCTTGATCGCCGCCGCCGCTTCATCCTTGCTCGTCAGGAGTTGCAGCCACATGTAGCGACTGCAATCATCCACGAGCAGGAGGAAGTACCGCCGACCACCGCATGTAGCAGGCGTGATCGGCCCGTAGAGGTTGCCGTGGATGAGCTCGAGTGCGTCCTTCGCATGATACTTGGCTGCCTTCGGAAAAGGTAGCCTCCTCTGCTTCCCGGCCAGGCAGCTATCACATAGCTCACCTCCGTGCTTGATATGGGGTAGTCCTCGAACCATCTTCTCCAGCTGACCAAGCGCGTCGAAGCTGAGATGTCCGAACTGGGCATGCCACATCCACGGTTCCTCGGAGTGCCTTGCCGCCAGGCACACCGGCTACTCTACCTTCAGGTCGAGCAGGTACAACCGGTTCAGGGACCTCTTCACCTTGGCAAGAAGTCGATGCTCCCGATCCCTGATCCAAAGGACGCCGTCCTTGATCAGTACTTCGCTACCGCGCTCATCCAGCTGACCAATGCTGATGATGCTGGAACGTAGCTACGGGATGTAGTATACATCCGTTAGCGCGTGGTGCTCCCCGTTCTAGCATTTGAAGATGATGGTCCCACGCCCTTGGATAGCCACCCATGAGCCGTCACTAAACTTCACCGTACTGGTAACATCACCGTCAAGCTCGGAGAAGGATTCCTTGAAGCTCGTCATGTGGTTGCTGGCACCAGAGTTCAGATACCACCGTTGCTCCTGGTCGACGCCCACACGCCTAAGGTGAACTTGGGCGTGCGGTTCGTAGTGGTTGACGGTCTTCAGGGCCCTCCTAGGTCCTTTCACCGTCGTCGCCTCTTCCTTCTCCACGGCCTCAACGTCGTGTAGTGCATAGAATATCGCCATCAGGATAGTGGCCTCATCCTCATCATCGGCTTGCGCTAGATGAGCCTGAGCCTTCTTGCCCTGCTTGCGATTTGGGCACTCCCGTGCCCAATGGCCTATTTTCCCGCAACGCCGACAGGCGTAGGAGTCGACCTACTTCTTCTCTGAAGAAGCCCTGCCGTGGTGCTTGCCCTTGCCAACGTGACTAGAGGAGACTGCCTTCCCGGAGTTCCTCCGAGCAGCCCACCCCTTTTCCGTCAGCAGGAGTTTTCCACTGTCCTTCATTGTTGTTGCCTGCTCTAGGCGCTCGTCCACCGCCCACAGACGGCCTGTCATATCCTCAATGGTGAGGGTGGTCAAATCCAGCATCATCTCTATGGAGAGAGCGATCTGGATGTACTTTGCTAGCACAGAGTGGAGGTACTTGGAGACCACCTTCTCTTTGTCGATGGTGACGCCATGGCTCTTTAGTTTGCTGATGAGCGTCTGCAGGCGGAGGGAGAAGTCCTCCACCGTTTCGCCAACCTTAAACTTGAGGATAACATACTCCTGCTTCAGAAGTTGGGTCGTCGCCTTCTTTGCGTGGTCGGAACCGACGCGTATTGCCGTAATAGTCTCCCACATCTCCTTAGCCGAACTCTTCGTCCCTAATGGCTCCCTGTACTCTATCAGTACAGCAGCGAGGATAGCCTCCAACGCTGATATGTCATCCTCCTTATTGTCGGTGCCCTTGTCAACAGCATTCTAGAGCCGTCGGGCTCTAAGCTTGACCTTCATGGTCACCGACCACTCTCTATAGTTGGTGCGAGTCAACGTCGGCCAACTGGTGCCGCTGACCTCCCGCACCGTACAAACAACGACCTTCCCTCGTGGCTGGGCAGACACAGCAGTGCCACTGCTGTTGCCCAGCTCCGAACTGCCCATCATCGCCAGCGGTTAGTCTGGCGACGGCGCTTGTACGACTCTGATACCACTTGTTGGCCCATAGGATCACTGGCTCAGGCGAGTCAACCACTCCGCCGATCTTACCGAGCACTCGCTAGTGTTGTCGAGCACCCACTAGCTGTGCCGACCATGAATGAGCGTTGTTCGTCCTCACACACTATGGCTAGAGCTAAAAGAAGAAGGGAGAATAGAGCATGTATGCACAATACAAGACACCAGCGTTGGCTGAAGCCCTGTCTGTGAGATGGCAAATCTGAACTCTCTTTACTGAGTTGCTGTGGTAGTCTATTTATATAACTCTATCTATCTAGTCCTAGTACAGCCCATGTGCTGTAACAGTAACTAGATAACATACAGGGCTGACTCTGCGCCGGCCACTGCATGGCTATAGTGCTATAGGTGAGCCGTGCGGCGCCTGCACCTATAGCGGCTACAGTATCACAGCAGGGGACCTTTTCGATGTCGCCTTCACTTGCTATGTTCACGTGAGGTAATAGTAGATTAGCTAACAATGGTTGCCTCCACCACCTCAGCCGTATCCGCCGAAGTTCTTCCTCCCACCTCCTTGATTCATCTTCACACAGATCGTGAGTGCGAGGTTGACCCGCACAGCAGATGCAAACAATTTGATCGGCTCTTTCCATAGGTGACCAATGAATCTGGCTAGATTGGAACGGGGGGAAGGATTTAGATGAGCAGTAGCGGGATCCAATTTAAGGTTTAGGAAAAAGAAAAAGTCTACTTAACCCCCTCACCTTTCATACTTGGTCTACTTCATCCCCCAACTATAAAATCGTCTGTTTTACCTCCTGAACTTTCTAAAACCGTCTATTTTATCCCCTGGACGGTTTTCAGCGGCGGTTTTGCTACAGTAACAGCGGTTCTGCTATAGCAACGTGGGTTTGCTACAGTGCCGGTGGTTTTGAATTTTCTTTTTTTTTTATTTATTTTCGGTGAATTTTTGAAAAATCATAGTAAATCATAGAAAAATCATAAAATGAAAAATCTAAATTTATTGGACTCCACATAAGTAGATCTACACAGTGAATATATAATACGGTATGCTTTAGTATAATTTTTTTTGTAGCTTTAGATTAATTGGAAAATCCAATTTTGTCTGTAATTAATTAGAATTTATCTATAAATAAGTTATACATAGTCCAATGAGTACGAAATTTTTACTATAGTTCAAGCATACAATAATTAGCGTATCATAAAAATTTTACCATAATTGGACCATAGAAGCTGCAGCTATGAATTATTTCAATTAATTACAGACAAAATTAGATTTTCCAATTAATCTAAGGCTACAGTAAAAATTTTGTATTAAAGCATACCGTATTATATATTCACTATGTAGATCTACTCATGTGGAGTCCAACAAAATTAGATTTTTTATTTTATGATTTTTCTATAATTTACTGTAATTTTTCAAAGATTCACCGAAAGTAAAAAAGAAAATTCAAACCGTCATCACTGTAGCAGCCAACGTTACTGTAGCAGCCCCGTGGTTGCTGTAGCAGACCGCTGTCAAAAACCCACAAAATAGACGGTTTTGAAAAATTCAGAAGGTAAAACAGATGGTTTTATAGTTGAAGGGTAAAATAGATCATATATATAAAAGATGGAGGGGTTAAGTAGACTTTTTGCTTTGGGAAAACCCCCAGTCTGGATGTGGTGGGTCGCCTGATTGCGGGATGGGATGGCAATATCACCCGGGCGGTGACTAGAACCACCATCGTCTCTGACCTTCGGCTCATGCGTGTCTCAGCAGCTGGTGCCCGCCCTAGGATTCCTGGGACTATCAGCACCTTGGGGGGTAACCTAAACCATGGTCTCTGACTTGTAGGCCCTTTCTTCTCGATTTTGATTGAGTTCCTCTGTTCTTCTCCCGCCGTCGAAGGCAGCTTCTCTGGTCCGCCATTGGAGGCCCAATGAAGCTTGATTGGGATTGCTTTCAACTTCACTCTTCCCTATCAATGGAATCGAAAGGAATGGATCCTTTCTCCGATCTCCGAGAGAACCTCTTCGATGCTGCATCGATCGGGAAACTGACACCCTTAGCCTTGTCACGGTGCCGCGAACTCTCCGCGATTGTTGGGAATTCCGCCGTGAAATTCGAGGACACCACATTGAAAGACCCCGATCCTACTCGCATCCCAACGTCGAGGGGACTTCCCGCCCGGATCGGTCTCCGAACTCGAACCGGAAGTCGTCGGCAGGGGATGGGCAGGGGGGGGAGGGTTCCGATGATGATGACGGCGCTACAAACTGTGCGGCAGGCGGAACCGAGGTTGCGGGGGCCTCCGATGACAGCTGAACAATCACCTTCTCCGCCCGCTCCCCTATCCTCAACGAGTGGGATTCCCGCCATGCATCCCGCAGTCGAAGGAGATCCTCGCGATGACAGATCAACTCCGCCGACGAGTCGGAGTCCTGGGCCGAGGGGGACAACGCGCCTGATGAGTGATGATGCTCGATGCATCTCCCGAGTGCGTGGAGATGTCAAAACCTGAGGAATTGGTCCTGATCGCTAGTGAATGCAGCTAGCAAAGAGGATGTGGATCCTGAAATCGGCAGCATGCTGCTAACTGCGAGTGTCTTACTGTCATATGAATTTCCAGACGGTGCTGTGCTTCTTGGGTTCGCTGACGAAACATGTTAGACATCTCTCACATTCCCATTGCTTGCAATAATTTGAATTCACAAGAAGTTCAGATCCTACAACTATTCTGAATTTCATTATGCAGCTCTGCGTTTGCACAGTTCAGGAAAAAACTTCAGATCCTACAAATATCTGTGCTGAAACATTTGGACTTGTAACTGGAGCATGTATACCTGAACATGGAAGCCTGAAATTACATACCGCGCGTACTGCCTGGCCTTAGGGGAGAAAATGGGAATTTTGCCCTTACGGGGAGTGGGCTTCGCTAGAATGTCGTTTGTAGGCTTCGTCAGAATGCCCTTATGAAATGTGTGTTTCACGCTATTTTGTCATTTCGTGTTTTTTTCAACTTTGTAAATTTCTGACCCCATCTTTTTGAGCAGGCATGACCGTTTTACCCCTGTGTCCTTCTACCTTATCCTCTTGCTCTGCTTCTCACGGCACGACAATTTCTCCTTTCTCTCCCGTTCTCTCTCCGTCTCGACCGGTGTTTGGGCGGGAGCCCGACGCCGGCCGCCGCCGCCCGTCCGCGCCAGGCCGCCGTCGACAGGCCGCGCGTCACCAGGCGTCCTTGCCCCGACCGTCTGCGCCACGCCGTGGTCGCCGCCCCGACGCTTCTGCACCAGGCCACGGCCGCCGCCCCACCGCGTCCAGGCAATGATTTTTGTGGAATAGGTTCGTGCTAGGTTGAATTGTATCTGTGCAAAGTTTGAGAGCGGATCATGGAGGTTTGGGAAGGATTTGGTTAAATTTCTTGGAGCCGCCCTTTTCTGTTTGTTCCGCTCAGCTTCCTGTTCGTGCGTTTCTGATTGGGGACAGTAGCCACCAGTGTGAAGTGGAACGGCGCAGTGCAATCCCTGCCCTTCTATAAAAGCATTTTGGCGAAGCCCACCAACTTGAGGGTATTCTAGCGAAGCCCACTTTCCGTATGGACAAAATTCCCATTTTCTCACCCTTAGGGTGGCTGAGCCCTTTGTCGTATGGCTTGCACATAAACTGTCACGGGTCCGGCTGCGTGTGCTGGTATACGTTTGGATTTTGCACTGGGTCTGGGTGCTGCTGCTTTCAGTTTCAGGTCATGGACAAGTACCGGAGAAGGCAGAAACACCCAAAATAATTTGACAAGGCACGGATTTTTTTTAAAAAAAATGGTGAATTGTCATAGACCTATACTTCCAAGATAAAAGTCCTCGTCTCCTCTTCTTATATAATCAAAAACATGCTAAGATGAAAGTCTTCGAAAGAAATATCTCCTGACAAAGATCTCCAATGGCAATGAGTACGTACGTATGTGATCTGGTAGCAGATGCCCAGTTTCATTCATTCAGTTCGTTCCAAAAAAAAAAAAGTTTCATTCATCCAGTAGTAACAAGTAACAACAACATGCCACTGCATATAGGATTGCATGAAAGAAGTTACTACAAGTCACTGCATCAGAGCATCGGCGTCCTTGTTGCGCAGCACAAATAGACATACGGGAATAGGTGGTTTTCTGAGCCAGAAGCCGGAGCACTCAGGCTGGAAAATTCGTCTCCAGAGCTTGCTTACCCCAGCGCGCCGTCGCCGACGTCGTCGTCATCGTGCGCGTCGTCGCCGCCGGCAGTGTCCGCGTTGACGACGTCGACGAGGAAGTCGAAGAGGTCGGTGTTGTGCACGGCCGTGGCGACGTCCTCCCTGTGCACGGTGCGGCGCTTGCCCTCGAGCGTGGCGGCCCAGGCGCGGCGGGTGAGCTCGGCGACGAAGAGCTCGCACGCCTTGGAGAACACCACGGGCGCCTCGCCGGAGATCATCCTGGCGCCGCCGTCCGCGGTCTCCCCCGCGGAGCGCTTCATGATCTTCTTGATGCGCGCCAGCGGCAGCGCGTGCGGCCCCGTCCGCGCCGACACCCCGCCGCAGAAGATCCCCGAGTACGGCCTTGCCTGCCTCATGGCTAGCTAGCTAGCTAGCTGTGCCACTGCCCGCCGCCGTACGTCGATCGCCGGTGCAACGATCTATCACAGCTTACTAACTACCGATCACAGCTTGTGTGTTAGAGTAAGCTTCACCGAGATTGGATGAATTGAAGGAGGGGGTGCGTCTTATATACACGCATGTGATGTTTGACCCTGCGAGGGCGCCGGGCCAGGTACGGTGAGGTAGATGAGCGCGTGGCGTGGTGCGTCGCATCTCCCAGTTCGCTGCCCAAGGCCGGCAATGGAGGTGGTGGTGGCGGCCGGCCGATTGGACAAGGACCGGCGCCAGACGGGAATAAACAAACGGAAGAGATGGCTGCTGCGATGGTGTACGTACGTTGGGGAGTAGAAAATAATTGGTCTACTAGAACTCTAGACGTAGCTTTCGCCTCTTGTTTGGACTGTCTCCAACAAAAATTCAAAATAAATAGCGAGAGATCTAAAATTAGTCTTCAACGGAGTATCTATATGGGACACCTATTTTGGGCTGCCGGAGAGACGCAACCTAAATATGGATATCCTCTCTGCTGAAAATTCATTTACAGAAAGGATTCTCTTTTGAGTTTTGTTGTTGAAGAAGATGTTGAATATGTATTGAACCTTTTTGCCTATAGCACTACGAATAAGTCTTGTATTTTGGGTGTTGTCGTTGGAGATAGCTTTAGGGAGGGTGCATTGCATTCAGGGTTTATGTGGACGTTGTTCCTTGCCTTTGCATCCTTGCGCTGCTAGTCCTAGCTGCCCCGGCCCCATGCTTGCATCACGCAGCAGGCAGCACTTGTCGTCCAGAGAACGACGGCCACAGGGGACAGGGGAGGACCGAATCATATCGGTCAGGAGCTGATGATGAGGCGGACCAGGGAGCGTCCTTGCTTTCAAAGCGTACTTCGCATGTCACGTAACTGGTGTGATGAAACGTGCCGCGACGTACTTCTTTGCTTGCGTTGTCAAAAAAAAAAAAAGAAACTTTGCTTGCTGTGCTTTCGGGCCTAGTAGCAGTTCAGTTGGGCTGGGGCGTTTTGATTTTTTTTTTTTGGCTAACAGTCCTTGATTTACGCCCTGTTTGAATATGCTTAAAATCAGATTTTCGATGGCTAACCGGCAGAATCAACCAAAATCCCACCAAACGCTTTGCGGTATCCACGATTTTCACCACAGCCCCCACCCATTCACCGCGAGATTAAATTGGGAGTTAGATTTTACGTCCTACCGCAGATCTTGTACGCACCGCACCGCACGGTGAGGAAAATGCGAACCAATCAGGCCCTTAAGAGTGTTCGAGAACGAAACAATCCCCTCCGGTAGGTCCACATGGATCGAGAGGGGACAAAGTGAAAAGTTAGCGCGGCGAGCGCTCAGAGTCACGCCCCGGCCTCACACGCTGCGCGCTTGCTGTTGCTGGCCCGCAACGTCCGTTGGTGTGCAGCCACCGCGGTCCGTTGGGCCACTTAAGGCGCCGAGTGGGTTGTCCGCTGGCCTTGGAAGGCTGGACATATTGGGCCGGACCGGGCCGCAAGTAAGATGGTGCTGCAGGCGGCGCCACGCTCAAAAAAAAAAAAAGACTCTGGTACCTCTGTTTTCTTGCCTTTCCAAACGACGAACGGAACCGAAGCCGACAAGGACTGGAAATCGCCACCGCACACCGCCGCCCGCCGGGACCCCATATTAACAGACGCGCGCGCACGGTGAAATTCTAGTTCCGCTCGCGTCCTCGCTGCTCCTTGATTCGATTCGATCAATTGGTTCCGTCTCGACCTTCAGGTGAGGCGACCTTTCCTCCTCTTCAGATATCTGTTCATGACGAAGGATGGCCTCCTTTGTATTGTCATGTTAGATGAATATGAACACAACATCCAATTCTGGGTGTGGGATACAATTCTTAGCAGTGCTGCAAAGTGGGTGCTGCGCAAAACTGTTCTGCTGGACATGCCCCTCCCACTAGAACTGCAGTTGTATTGGCCGGCGTTGAGAATAGTGTGGTTTAAGGAGGAGAACAATGTGATCTTCCTGTGGACACATACTGGCATCGTCATGTTCAACCTGGAGTAGATGAAGTGTATGAAGGTGCCTGAAGAAATTCGCTACACCAAAATTTATCCTTACTCAAGCTTCATGACTGCTGGTACTGTCTTGTGACCCTCATGAGCCTGAAAGTTTCTAATACGCATGCACGATGCTTTGAAGTAAATGTTTCCTTGTATGACGGACTTGCTGTTTCTGCAGGTAGAGATGTTGGCCTGTTGTCTGTTGATGAGGTGCATGATAGATTCACCAAGGCAAGTGAGTAATTCTACATTGTTGTCTGTTGATTAGATGCATGATAGGATTCAACGAGGCAAGTCCTACATCTGTTCAGTAAATCGGTCAGTCGAAGCAAGCAACAAGTCGGGAGCCAAGATGACACTCCTCCGAGAAGGCGCGCTTTCCTGCTTTTATTTTGCATACGCAGTTTCCTTTAAACTTGTATGCTTAACTTAAGCATCCTAGCACTATGTAACCTGAGGACTTGAGCATCCTGTTCGCTTGTTGATTTCAGCCAGCCCAAATCAGCCAGCCAACAGTGTTTTCCTCTCACAACAAACCAGCACCAGCCAGCCCAAACCAGCCCAGAAACCAACCAGCGAACAGGCCGATGGATGTCTAGAACCCTAGAATAGTAGTAGCTTCATGAGTGTCTGTAAGACTGTAACGGGTTGACTTCAGTCTTAGATTCCCTGCTATTGTTAGTTTGTTACTGCGATCCATTGTTCCATGTTATTTTTTTCTGAAGTTCTCCAGATCCTCACAATTGGTTGTAGTATCAAAGAGCCAACCATCCTTGGTCCATGAAATGGATCGAACTTGAATATATGCATGTGTGCTGCTGTGACTTGATTTCCAAAGCCCTCCTGTACTTTACTAGTCGGATCATCTTACACTTCATGCCACTCAATATAACCGGCATGAGGGACAGATGAGGAGGCCTGGTGGTTATGCTTATATTGTTCCTCCTTGCATTCCCTGCACAATGTGAGGAGATGTCTCATTACCATTGCCTGACTGCCTGTCGCCAATCAGCTGCTGTCCCCTGTCCCTATCCGCCGTCCTCTTCAGGAGTTGAGGCTGCTGCACGCTGCAGTGCCAGGGCACCGGGGTCAAGAGGAAACGCGTGGGCTGACTGACCTGAGCCACCCACCCGTCGTGCATGCTCTTGCGGCGGCCGCGACCCCGACCCAGAGAGAATCATGTTCATTCGCAGACAGCAAAAGCAGAGGCTCGGATCGTCTCTCGTTTTTTGGCTTTTCACTGCTGCCTTATTCATTCATCTCTCGAGTTCAGAAGTGATCCATCTGCATTCTAGATACCGGTTGAACAAGCTTTACAGTTCAGTGACGGACTGTTCTTTAAAGATCAAGTGAATTGTCATGTACTGATTCATATATGCTGTTATCGATCAGATCAGAGAGAGGAGCGCACTTGACTTTACATCTGTCTAGGAGGGGGGGAGTATGATCCAAGCAGCATTCATCAGTGCCAGATGGGCCGATTTCTTCTTCTCCTCCTAGAAATGGGAGTACTCGTACGTGACCAACTCTTGTCCTCTCTCGGATCCATCACCCAGTCCATTCCACGTCCAATTTTTCTCTTCTCCCAGCTGTTTGCTGTACATACTAGCCCAAAAGTCTGTACGTGTACAACAGCAACGACTTCTCTGACTTGCTGTCTCGGTCTCCTAGCCAAAAAAAAAAAAAGGACAATGTAATTCTAGATCTGATCAAATTTAAACTAGTCAAATTTAACTAAGTTCATAGAAAATAATATCAACATGTATATACTATTTCATGACAACTCGAATGAGACTTATTTGTTATCATAAATGTTAATATTTTTATATGGATTCGGTTAAATTTGAAACTGTTTGATTTCTCGAAAAAAACGAGAATTATATTTTCTTTTTGTTTGGACCTCAAGTCCATGTTTGGTTGTTCTGGATGACTGGATCATCACAATTCAGACAGATCAGCACGACTTGCGAGCAGCAAGCTACAGTACTGAATTGGTGGTGTAGCCTTCTTTTTCCTTCTAGGCTAGGACTTGGACTCTGCAGCAGCTTTTCTTCCTTGCTTCCTTCCAGTTGCAACTTCGCCCTCATAAAAAAAAGGTTGCCACTTTGCCCGCAAGAGGTATAATTAATAATAACAGGCGACAGCATACATCGGTATCTCTCTTGTGTTGAAACCCTTCACTTGTACGTGAAGGGAATAACTGGAAGTGCAGGTGCCCAACGGTGTGCGTTGAAGTGCAGAGTTTGGTCTTGCACGGTTCGGTTCCTGAAAGAGATGTCCTCTGCTTGCCTAACAATAACTAAGGGTTTCTCGTCCTTGAAAGCTGCATAGATAGCATTCTAGTAGTACTTGCTTAAGCTTCACACTGTACTCTGTACTGGTAAGATAAATATACCCATATAGTTTATACTGTCAAGGAATAAACTAACACAACTTGTACCCCTTTTTCTACAGAGACAGTGTCAGAAAGAGTGTCCTTTGTTTGCATTTAGAGGGTGTTTAGTTGCGGGAATTTTGGATTTTGGGCTACTGTAGCACTTTCGTTTTTATTTGGCAATTAGTGTTCAATCATAGTCTAATTATGCTCAAAACGTTCATCTCGCGATTTCCAACCAAACTATGCAATTAGTTTTTTTTCGTCTACATTTAATGCTCCATGCACGTATCGCAAAATTTGATGGGATGGATACTGTTGCACTTTTTTGGAATTTGGCCTAGCAACTAAACACGGGCTTAGTTAGTTAGTGGTGTCAGTTTGGTTTCCTCTTAGGAATGAATCAATGGACTATCTTCCTTACATGTGTCACACTGTCACCAAAAGAAAATAATAGCAGTGGATGTACTATTGAAAGAGCTTTGCTAAATGGAATGCAAAGACAGTACAGTATATTGATAGAATTGAAGGACCTGCATAGATCAGTGGTAATTACTTAACTTAGACAAAACATTGATGATGTACCTCACAGTCACGGCCATAGCGCCACCGTAGATGTAGCAGCGACGTGGAGGAGCTGTCCAGTGACGGCGGCAAGGGCGGTGGTACTTCCCGTCGTTCACAGCGCGCCCTTCCAGATCGGACTAGGGCTAGGAACCTCGGTGGGGCTAGCGGCTGCGATAAACCTTGTTTCTCAAGCCCCAACCCCTACCTCCTTTTACATAGCGCTGTCCGACGGGGGGCCACCAGCCAGGAGAGCGGCTGGGCGCCCCCGATCAGAGCGCGAGTCAAGGGCCCAATTGACCGTTGGGCCAAATTGGTGGAGATCAACCTAATATTCTCCCCCTTGATCTCACCTTATGTCTTATACTTAACTTACTTTATCTTTTTTCCTATTTTATCACATATCAATGCATAGAGCGTGCTTCGTCGTCACGGTCAGTTGCCATTAGATTTAACAGCTACAATGCACCTCTCTGTTTTGAAACAGATTCTCAACTAGGCCCTCAGTATCTAGAAATCATAGGTTTTTCCCGTAAACCCATGTCGACTGTGTGTTCTCTGAACGTACTGGGTGGTTAGCCTTTGGTAAGCGAATCTGCAAGTACTTGCTTGGTACTCATATGCTCAATGCTTTCAAAATGATTCTGGATTTTCTCCTTTACAACATATAACTTAATGCCAATGTGTTTGGCAGCACACTTGACATGTTGTCTTAAAAGTTAACTACTTTAAATGGTTATTGTTGTTGTCTACCATTATTAAATCTAGGTACATATTCCCTTAACAACCTTTTGCCTGTTCCTAAAGCCTCATGACAAGTTATTCTATGGTATGCATCATTGATGACACCATAACTGTTTTATTAAAACTTTTCCACAATAATACGCCAACTACGAGTGTTAACAACTACTGTGGATTTCACTATACATCTCGCCAAGACTTAACATTTTGTACCCACAATTATTTGAGAGTACTTGTTCTTTCTTATCCAGCATGAGGCCCATAATACTCTACAAAATTGCAAGACATTCTCAACTCAATTCCAGTGATCTATATCTGGACTAGACTTCTGCCAAAATATCCCGGATACGTAAGCTACGTCAGGGTAAGTTCTTACTTGTACATTCATTAAGCTTCCAACAACTGAAGCATATGGAACTATGTTCATTTGATCGATCTCATATCGGTTCCAGGAACACTCAAAGTTCCCAAATCTATTACCCTTGACTATAGTAGCAGGCGTAGATTTACTCGCATGCATACTTTGTTTCTTTAGAATCTTTTCTAAGTATGCCTTTGCAATAGTCCTAATACCCCTTTTTTCTATCTCGGTGAATTTCTACTTCACCAAGATCATTCATATTGAAACCTGAGGACAAGAACTTCTTCTTCTCCAATGACAGATTAACATCACTACAGTGAGTAGAATGTCATCTATACACAAGATGTGGAAAATGAATTTTCCATTCTTGAACTTCGCATAAACGCTATTGTCCTTCTCATTTTCTTTAAACCCAAAACTTTCCCATTGTTTCATCAACTTCAAATACTACTGTCTAGAGACTTGTTTTAACCCATAAATGGATTTCTATAGGCGGCATCCCATACGTTCTTTTTCTTCCACGACAAAATCTTTAGGTTGTGCCATGTAAACGTTTTTATACAAATCCCCGTTGAGGAACGCCGTCTTTACATCCATCTGACGTAACTCTAAATCGTAACGTGCCAATAGCACCATTATGATTCTGAAAGAATCCTTGCATGAGACTGGAGAGAAAACTCTCATCGTAATCTATTCATTCTCTTTGCGTAAAGCCTTTTACTACAAGTCATGCTTTATATCTTTCAACATTATGTTTGGAGTCATATTTTGTCTTGTATACCCTTCCACAGCCTACTATTTTGGCTCCATTAGGAATTTCTTCTAAGTCCCAACCATCGTTGGTATTCATCGAATTCATTTCAACTTCCATAGCTTCTTGCCATTCAAACGGATAAATGATTCTCATGGCTTCTTCGAATGAGGTGGGATTACCCTCCATTTGAATTTCTTCACTAACATAAACTTCATAGTCATTAGAAAACTGGTTTATTAATTCTTTGAGACCTTCTGGGGCCTCAGCTACTAGCACTTTCATGTGGGGCTATTGTTGCTCTTCATTGCCAAGAGGCAATTGATTCTACAGGCTCCTGTATCATAAGATTCTTGTTTACATTATTTATCTTCTTTGAAGAGCCAACAACAGGTGTTGTATAAGTCATACAACATCAACATGTATCGAGAAATTCATTGTTTTGAATCACTGAAGTGGGCACGCAGTCCCGCTTCTCTTCAAGTCATAGGTCTCTATATACCGTGCTCCCCCTAGATCATCCCATCTTTTATAAAGATAGTGTATCTTCATATTTCTTATTTGGGTTTAAACTATTAAAACCTTATATGGCGCTTTAAGCACCGCCTTAATATCTTAGATGGTGACTACGCTATCTTCTTCTCGGAACTTTAAAAAATTCAGAAATTTAGTTGTTTCTCTGCTTAGGGGTATCATTGTTATGACCGATGGTCACATTCATCAAAAACTTTATCTCACTCTTAATGAAGAGTACACATTCATCAACATCTTTATCTCACTCTTAATGAAGAGTGCACATTCATCAATATCTTTATCTCACTCTTAATAAAGAGTAGTTTCTTAATTGATCTTAATTCTTACTATTAATTCATCTCACAATTCTCCCACTCAAAATATGGCATGAACTTTACTTCCATAATTTCGAGAGCTATTCAGAAAAACTATGAACGATGAGACACTTATGACTTACTTCATTCACATGATTATGCCATGCAAATAAAGTTATTTCTTGATCCATATAGGAGTACATTGTCCCCATTCCACTTCAAGAACTCAACGAGGTCTTTTATGAGCGGTGCTTTTGCAAGTCACACTTGCATCTTTTCTTATCTTTTGGTTAGTATTGACCATGATGGTGCATTTCTATTGTGCCATGGTCAATACTAGGATAGCATAAGAGCTACCCAAACTTCTCTCGCTATGCAGGATACAAAAACATATGAGTCATTACAAAACTTCTCCTGCCATGCAGGATGGACTAGAATAAGTACTATGCCAAACTAAAAATACAATCAAGCCCTAATTGTGGGTTTTGATGATAATGACCACGTAATTAGAAAACTAATGAGATTTATCGAGATGACAAGCAGGGAATTCATGTTCGAGGATGCTACACGAAACAGAGGAGCCCCCAATTACTAATGTAGATGGCTTCAAACTCAAAGGAGGTTTAAATTCTTTTATATTTTGAATTTGAGTATAGGAAAAGCCGTACCATAAAGGGGGACACAATGCTTAAGCTAATATGTGCTATCAAGTGCTCAAACATACACATGCATCCTTAGATTCACAGCCAAGATAGTTTACATTTCACTCTTACCCTTGTTGTATTGCGTGGTGCGACACTGTCGTACTTGGAGAGAGGCACTGCCGCACTTAAACCACGACACTGTCGCGACTTAAGTGACCGTTGGGGCTGAGGGGGTATTTATACCCATTCTCTTCCTCTCCAGCGTCTCTCTTCTGGCTCCTGCTCATTCCAGCTCATCGAAAACAGAAAAGGAGATCTCTCTCTCTCTCTCTCCCTCCATTATTGACCTCAGGTCCCAAGCAAATCCATTGATTTCTCCATCAATCCTTAAGGGAGAAGGGTCCAAACTTGATTAGAGAGCAGTTCCATTGATTCCCCAACTCTAAAGAGCACTTGGTTAACGTTTTGACCCGTGGTTGTGTTTGTTACTCTTGGAACTTGGCTCCTAGCCGGCTAGAGCGTCGCTCGTGGAGCTTGCCAACTTATGTGGCAGCCTCAGGAGGTTTGTAACCATCTCTTGAAGCTAGTAAACCCATCCCTCATCTAAAGAGTTAAGTCTCTTGACTTGAGAATGAGTAAGGGTTGGAAAGCCCTAAGCCTTAGTGGTTAACCTCAACAACATAGAGGTAGGTAAGCCTTGGTGGCGAGCTGAACCACGGGATAAATCATTATGTCACTTGTGTTTGATTTACATTACTTGCATAACATATTGTGGTTAAGGTGATTTCTAGGGTTTCTAGTCGATCTACTTGTGTGTGGTGTTCCTACTACTTCTAACTCTTGATCTGTGATTATCATACATGTAGTAAGCTATAAAATTTCTCCGATCTAAATTTTTATTCACAGATTTTGAACTGTGACTCGAAGTTGTCTGTAGATGTGGTACTGCCGTTGTTCTGGCACGGTAGTACCACAGTCCGACAGTACCGCCCCCTAGAGCGGTAGTGCTGCAGGGTAAATTTGATAAAAGTTTGAGTGTTTGTTTTGACAGGTCTATTCACCCCCTCTCTAGGCCAACTAGAGATTCTACACAAACTTCTTCCCATGCGGGATAAATCTATATACAAACACGCTTGCTTAATCCAACATTGGTCAAATTAGACATGCATGTTACTTATTGCAACTTTTATCATAAAAATATTCACTTATACTTCATTTTCCAATTAAATCTTCCCGTTGATTTTAATTTAATCAGAAAATTAGTAAACTAACAAAAAATTGTCCTGAACTAGCTTGACTCAAACCTTTTTATTCATATACCCCAGCATTGTAGGCTTGTAGCCAGTTGGCATGCAGCCGAGTGATCTCGTCGATTAAAAAATAAAACTTACAAGATGCTTCTACATCACCATTGGGCAGAAAATAGAATTAATACACAAAACTCATAAATTAACTAGAAAGATATATAACTACTCTTCAAAATTAAATTCTCCTGTTGGTTCGAATTTAATTAGAAGACGACCAACATCATTGCAGTGGAAACATGAGAATAAAATACATTCTATTAGTTCAGGAGCATTTCTTGGTCTTTATCTATTCTCTGAAAAATTGACCATGTTGGTGTAAAATTTATCAGAGATTTAAACTTCAACCTTAAACTCATTATAATATTATTATCATCAACGTTGGTCAGAAAATGACAATACCATAATTTAACATAAATAAATCGGACTACTTCTCCAATTTAAATTTTTCTATTGTTTCCAATTTAATTAGAGGATAAACATAATTATAATTTACTAAAAGTAACAGCTCTTCAAATTAAATTCTTCTGTTGGTTCAAATTTAATTAGAAGATAATCAACATTAAACTTTGCAGCGGAAACATAAAAATATAATTTATCTACTTTTCGGAAGCATTTTACTATACTCATCTACTTTCTGAAAAAATTGTCCCGTTGGTTCAAATTTTGACAGAGATTTAAACTGAACAAAAATCATCAAAATTTGCTTCTAAAAATAATAAAACATTTCGTAATCTTTACTGTGCATACAGTCCGGCCCATCACTATTGCGCGTTCGCGCGCGAGGCCCAGCGGCCTCCTTCCCCGTCGCGCGCGCCCGCTCCCACGCGCCCAGGACGCAACCTGCGCCTGGGCTAGGAATCCGCTGCCCCGCCTGGTCCAAATGTTGGCCCGAGCAGTCTCAGTCGTTGATCTCAATCAAACGGCAAGACGTGAAACTCGGCGAGAGAAACCCTCGGCCGGCGGATCTTCCCTGCCTCTCTCTCTTCGCCACGCTGCTTTCTCTCCCTTCTCTCTGAAAAGCAAGGCAAGTCCGAGATGGCGGCGCCGCCACCGGTCCCCTCGCCAATGCGCGCGCCCAACGTAGGGTGCGCGCGCCGTCGTCGAGCGGTCTAGTGACGGCTCCCTCAGCGCGTGTGCGCGGCTCCCCGAAAGCCTAGCCGCATTTGCCCTTTCATTTTCGCGCTCATCGCCGTAGCTGGAGAGAAGAGCAGCGGTGTAGTGGCGCCACCGCCGGTCCCCTCGCCGGCGCACGCGTTTGCCCTAGGCTGAGTGCGCCGCCATCGAGCGGTCTGGGCAACGGTGCCCTAGTTCCCCATACGCACTAACCCTAGCTCTATCCCTCTCTTCGCCGCACACCATAGCTGCCACACCCGAGATCTGAAGGGCAGACGCGACGCAGGAGGTGGCGGCGCCGCCCTAGCGCCCTTCGCTAGTGCACGCATACGGCCGGAGCCACGCGTGGCGCCGTCGAGCGGGCACCGCGGTAGTGCTCTTTGCCCCCTGCGCACGTGTACGCGGCGCCTCTCTTCCATCGTGCGCGGTCTTCCCGCACGACGGCAGTACCGCCGGCGGTGAGGAGAACCCGGGTAGGTCTCTCCTCTCGCCGACCTCTCTTCTAGGGTTAGGATTAGGGTTAGGGTTTTAGGTTCTGATCCGATTTGAATCACTTGATTTTTGATTTCTATTCTGTTTTCTACCCCAATCTGCTAGATCTACACCCTAGAACCTCGGCTCTGGTACCATTGATAGAATTGAAGGACCTCTAGGTGCATAGATCAGTGAGTAATTACTTAATTTAGACAAAACCTTGATTATGTACCTCACCGTCACGGCCATAGCGCCACCGTAGATGTAGCAGCGACGTGGAGGAGCTGTCCAGTGGCGGCGGTGAGGGCGGTGGTACTTCCCGTCACTCACAGCGCGCCCTTCTAGATCGGACCAGGGTTAGGAACCTCGATGGGGCTGGCGGCTGTGATGAACCTCGTTTCTCGAGCCCCAGCCCCCACCTCCTTTACATAGCGTTGCGCGACGGGAGCCCACCAGCCAGGAAAGCGGCTGAACGCCCCCAATCAGGACGCGAGTCAATGGCCCAATTGACTGTTGGATCAAATTAGTGGAGATCAACCTAACATATATTGCTTCATAATGTCTGAAGAACCAGGCATGCACACGAGTGTCAAGCTTGATTTCAGAAGACAGTTTTCAGCTTTTAACTTGTGCAGAATCTAATCTATGTACGAGCGCCTGCTATACGCACTTAAAACCTGGAGTAATATAATATAATAGCTCGCAATTAGCTACTGCAATTACAATATATATGACGAAGCATCCAGCCCATGCTTTTCCCTCGTCTTCTTTCTTTACACCCTCATGATCCTTCCTAGCTGCCTTTTTCCCCCTCCATTAAACTAGCAGCTGCTGCGTGCTAGTACTTTCCAAAAGCAACGACGCTTGAAAGCCCAACATGCCACCAGCATCCGTTTCCTTCATAGATCATTGCTGCTAAGGACACTTGCTCTTCCATCACTAGCGCCGTAACGAAAAGAATGCCATTCTAGGTTGTAGATTATAAGATGTACTATTTATATTCGACTACTAAGTTTATAAAAGATATTATCGACATTTATATCTCTAAATAAGTTTATTATAAAAATATTCAACGAAACTTATTATGCATCATAAATATATTAGTGTTTTTTTGTACATTTGGTCAAATTTGAAATTCATCGGCTTAAAAAGAGTCCGGCAAGAATGTCGTTCTTTTTATGACGGGGGAGGGGGTAATTAAACTACAACATGGTGCTGCTAGTGCAATCTAATCACGCTGGCAATGCAACATGCATGCACTGACCCAGTGTGTCTCTGCTAGCACAAGTCAGCATGCATCCGAGCCTCTGAATTTTCAATTTGACGGGCGCCAGCCACCACTAGGATGGATATGAAAGTGCAAGCTGAAAAGCAGCAAAGGGAAGGCGGTCGAGAGAGGAGTGGTGGGGTGGGTGATGGATGGCTGTGGCTGGCTGGCTGGTTGTTAACGGCAGGGGACCATTCGCTGCAGGGATCTAAGGCAGGTCAGGTCCCAATGCTAGTTTGCTGATGCTGGTTCTAGCTCCGATCCGTGTATCCATGGAGGACGAGACGAGCAGGTGCAGGTCAGCTGGTATTAAAAGAGGCCAACGTCAGAGACCGAAAGGCGGCAATGCAATGCAAGGAGGAGACCCAGACCAGACCAAACGTAGCTGGACCAAAGTGACCACATGCGTACCTTCAATTCTCAATACATGGACAGTTCACGGTTGTATGTGTACATGCTACCCAAAGCCACCAGCAGTGCTCCGATCCCTTTGTAGGACAGCATACTATTTCCACTGTTTTCTTCAGAGGAAAGGAACTCTCAAAATGGCTCCTTATTTCTTTTCTCTCTTTTTTTAGGAGAATTGATTGAATCCATCAACCTTTTGAATGTGTAGATGCATGCTCTTGACACACCTGAGGTGATGACTAATAAAGAACCTGACATCATTACATCACTAGTTTTTATCACCGGTTAAACCCTCTTTGGTAGGATTTCTCAAGGGGTCTCAGCTCTTACTTCTCTGGTTTTCTAGACGCGCCAACCAAACGCTAGCGTATAAAACGGCTCTGAAAGAAGCTGCAAAAGAAAGAAACCGTTTTTTATACTAGACGAGAAGGGTGAAGCCACCCCCTAAACATAGCACCTCTGGCTTTTCTGGCTTCTTAATTAGACGAAGCCGGTTGCAAAGAAACCCTGCGTACTTCCTCCGTTAATTATAAATCACTTTGACTATTTTTTGTATATAGATTTTACTATGTATCTAGATATACATTATATTTAGATACATAGCAAAATCGATGTACCACAAAGAAAAAATCAAAACGACGTATAATTCAGTACGGAGGGAGGACTAAACATGATGACCAAATCAGATGCCGTCTTAGAAATAAAGCGTGCAGTTAAACTTGATGGATTCCTCCTGTTTCCCTTGTGCTGTTGGATATTCAGGACTTTTATTGCTGAAAGAAAGAAATTAAAGATAATAACAGAATAGAGACGCGGTTGGTCACGCTCAGGTGCCCCTGGGTCCTTCGTTACACACGGTACAGTACTCTGCCATCATAGGAGCTGGAGACACACACGGCCATGAGATCTTTAGGTGGTGCGCCGTCCTATTCGTTCCTGCATGGCTGCATGCTCCACGGACAAGCAAAAACTTGCCATCTGTCATGCAGATCAAAGGCAGACAAAACTGGACCGTCCTCACATCACTTTGCCTAACGCACGCAGCGGGCTGGGGGGCTATTTTTATCTTCCCGGTTACTTGAATTATGGGCTCAACAAGATAGAGACACAACGATACTATCACTTGTGCTCACTGCAATGATGGTGGTGCTACGTGCAGCGTATGTGACAGCATGATCTGCATAGATGTTTATTACATGCGACCAATCCCCACCACAGTCTTAAATTAACAACTCCCTTTCTACGCCTTTAAGCAAGCAAAGCACTCATTCAGCAGAAGAAAAACAAAAACAGAAACCAGTCATTGTGGTGAATGGGACAGAGAGGAGAGGAGACAGGCATCCGGGAGTCTTGCCGGCCTTTGTCTGCCCTCTTTCATGGCTGGCTGGTGGCTTCCAAGTTACTCAGCCTCGTCCTCAATTGCCATGGCCCAGGCTTGTTGGTATTGTATACGACGACGTGTGCCAGCAGGTAGAGTTATCCTTGTTAGATTGATCTCCACCAAGTTGGCCCAACGGTCAGTTGGGCACTTGATCCGTGTCCTGATCGGGGGCGTCCAGCCGGTCTCCTGGCTGATGGCCCCCCGTCGCACAGCGCTATTAATAGGAGGTGGACGCTAGGGCTTGAGTTACGAGGTTCACTGCAGCCGCCAGCGCCCCACCGATGTCCTAATCCTAGTCCGATCATGAGGGTGCGCTGTGAGCGACGGGAAGCTCCATCGCCTTCACCGCCGTCACCAGACCGGACCGCGCCTCCACGTCATTGCTACCTCGTAGGCAGCGCTATGGACGCGACTACGCTCAATGAAGTACTTAACAAGGTATTGTATAAGTCAAGTTCTACCCCTGATCTACGCCTAGAAGTACTGTCAGATCTATTAATGGCATCAAGAGCCAGGTTCTAGTGCGAGATTTAGACTGGGGTAGAAAAGTGAAAAGAAATTACAAAGAGAACCTAACCCTAACTCTAACCCAAGAAGCAAGGACGAAAAGGGGAGGTTCCTACTTGGGTACACTCACCGCCGTCGCCACCGCCGTTGTGCGGGAAGAAGTCCTGCCACCGCCGGCTGCCTAATGGCGCTGCGCGAGAAGTCGTGCGAAGCCAGCACTGTTTTCACCGTCGCACGGGCCGGGACTCAGGGCACCGTCACGCGGCCGCTCGACGGCGCCACGCTCACCCTCGGGCGAGCGCGTGCGCCGGCGAGAGGCCTCGCAGCGGCGCCATCGTCCTCCTCCTGGCCGCAGACCTTGCTCGCTCTGTGCGGGGATATAAACGGAAGGGAAAGGGGGCGAGAAAGCAGAAGAGGAACGGGAACCGGACTTGCTCCGACAGCGCCCGACGAGAGGCTCCGCGGTACCGCCGCCATCCCACCGCCGTAGCGCAGGAAGCCGGCGCTCCACCGAGCAGCGCACACGCGCTAAGGGCGCCATCGCTAGACCGCTCGACGGCGGCGCGCTCACTCTACTATGGGTGGGCGCACCGACGAGGGGACCGACGGCGGCGCCGCCATCTCCGACCGCCATGGTTTTGGGGAGAAATGGGGAGAAAGCTGGGTGCCACGGCTAAGGAGAGTAGACGGGAGAGGAAAGGAAGAAATGAAATTAGGGTTTCGGTGACGCGCCGCGGCGGGTGGTTTTGATCTCGCAAGAACGATGGACGTCCATCGGATCAGGATCAACGGCTCCGGGCGCTCGGGCTTCTTTCAGCCCAGGCGGGTTGAGGAAATCCCGGCCTAGGCCTAGATTGTGCCCTGGGACACGGGGGAGCGCAGCGCGAGCCGCCGCCGACAGCAGTGCGCGGGAGCAAGCTGGACCGAGCTCGGGCGCGCGGACGAGATAAGCAGGCCGCTGGGCTGCGGATCAGATTTTCACATTTTCGGGCCAAATGAACAGTAAATAGTGAGGTTTTGTTTTATTATTTTCAGAAGCAATTTTTTGATGTTTTTTGTCTAGTTTAAATCTCTATCAAAATTTGAACCAACGGGATAATTTTTTCAGAGAGTAGATGAGCCCTGTAAAATGCTTCTGAAAAGTAGATAAATTATTTTTTTTCATTTTTTTTGCTGCAACGTTTAATGTTGATTATCTTCTAATTAAATCCGAACCAACAAGATGATTTAATTTAAAGAGAAGTTAATTTTGGTTCAGTAAATTATTATTATGTTCATCCTCTAATTGAAATTAGAGGAGTAGTCCAATTTATTTATGTTAAATTATGGTATTGTTATTTTCTGACCAACATTGATGATAACAATATTATAATGAGTTTAAGTTTGAAGATGAAATCTCTGATAAATCTTACACCAATGTGGTCAAATTTCCAGAGAGTAGATAAGGACTCAGAAATACTCCTGAACTAATAGAATGTATTTTATTATCATGTTTCCGCTGCAACGATGTTGATTATCTTCTAATTAAATTCGAATGAACAAGACAATTTAATTTTGAAGAGTAGTTAAATGTCTTTGAAGTTAATTTATGCGTTTTATGTAGTAATTCTATTTTCTGCCCAACGGTGATGTAGAATTGATGCAGAAGCACCTTGTATGTTTTGATTTTAACCGAGATCACTCGTTTGCATGCCAACGGGCTGCAATGCTGGGCTATGTGAATGAAAAGGGTTGAGTCAAGCCAGTTCAGGACTGTTTTTGTTAGTTTACTAATTTTCTGATTAAACAAGAACCAACGGAAAGATTTAATTAAAAAATGAAGTAGAAGTCAATGTTTTATGATAAGAGTTGCAATAAGTAACATGCATATCTAATTTGACCAACGTTGGATTATGCATGCGTGTTTATATATAGATTTATCCAGCATGGGGAGAAGTTTGGCATAGTACTTATGCTAGTCAATCCTGCATGGCGAGAGAAGTTTTATGATGACTCATATGCTTTTGTATCTCACATAGCGAGAGAAGTTTGGGTAGTTCTTACGCTATCCTAGTATTGACCATGGCACAATAGAAATGCACCATCATGATCAATACTAATCAAAAGACAAGAAAAAAGATGCAAGCGTGACTTGCAAAAGTACAGTTAATAAAAGACCTCATTAAGTTCTTAAAGTGGAATGAGGAAAGTGTACTCCTATACGAATCAAGAAATAACTTTGTTTGCATGACACAATTATGTGAATGAAGTAAGTCATAAGTGTCTCCTCGGTCACAGTTTTTCTGAATATTTCTCAAAATTATGGCAGTAAAGTTTATGCCATATTTCGAGGGGGAGAATAGTAAGATCAATTAAGAAAGATACTCTTCATTAAGAGTGAGATAAAGATCAATTAAGAAAGATACTCTTCATTAAGAGTGAGATAAAAATTAATAAAGATGAATGTGACCGTCGGAGGAGTACAACGGTCATAATAACGAAACCCCTAAGTAGAGAAATAGCTAAATTCCTGGACTTTTTAAAGTTCCAACAGAAAGATAGCATAGTCAGCCTCAAAGATATAAAGGCGGTGCTTAAAGCGCCACATGAGGTTTTAACAGATTAAACCCAAACAAGAAATTTGAAGGTACACTATCTTTTTTTAAGATGGGATGATCTGGGGGAGCATGGTATGTAGAGATCTATGACTTGAAGAGAAGAAGGACTGCGTGCCCACTTCAGTGATTCAAAAACAACAAATTTCTCAATACCTGTTGATGTTGTATAACTTATACAACACCTGTTGTTGGCTCTTTGAAGAAGATAAATAATGCAAACAAGGATCTTATAATACAGGAGGTTGTAGAATCAATTGCCTATTGACAATGAAGAGCAACAATAGCCCCATATAAAAGTGCCAGTAGCTAAGGCCCCACAAGGTCTTAAAGAATTAGTAAACCAATTTTTTCTGATGACTATGAAGTCTATGTTAGTGAAGAAATTCAAATAGAGGGTGATCCCACCTCATTTGAAAAAGCCATGAGAAACGTTTACTTGTCTAAATGGCAAGAAGCTATGAAAGTTAAAATAAATTCGATGAATACCAACGTTGTTTGAGACTTAGAAGAAATCCCTAATGGAGCCAAAAAAGTAGGCTGTAAATGGGTCTACAAGACAAAATATGACTCCAAAGGGAATATAGAAAGATATAAAGCATGGCTTGTAGCAAAAGGCTTTGCGCAAAGAGAAAGAATAGATTACGATGAAAGTTTTTTCTCTAGTCTCATGTAAGGATTCTTTTAGAATTATAATGGTGTTAATGGCACAACCCAAAGGTTTTTTCTTCAGATGGATATAAAGACGGCATTCCTCAGCGGGGATTTGTATGAAAACATTTACATGGCACAACCCAAAGGTTTTGTCATGGAAGAAAAAGAACGTATGCGATGCCGCCTGTAGAAATCCATTTATGTGTTAAAACAAGTCTCTAGATAGTAGTATTTGAAGTTGATGAAATAATAAGAAAGTTTGGGTTTAAAGAAAATGAGAAGGACAACAACGTTTATGCGAAGTTCTAGAATGGAAAATTCTTTTTCCAAGGTCTACCCGACACCAGCCCCTCACCTCGTCCCTTTCCATATCAACAAACGCATGATTGTTTGTGTTTGACGGGAGGGGACGCAGTCGTTGGACTGGATTGGTGGTGGATGTGGGTGCCTCTTCTGTCACTCTCTCCCTCTCTCCCCCCCTTCCCTTGTACGGGACAGGACCGAGACCGGGAGGGCGGCCAGTCTATGTTGTGTTGTGCTGTCACACTTGTCTCCGTCGCGCGCTCTAGGGTCTGGGGCCGGTAGGTCGCGGTGCCCACGTCTCGATCTACCACCCGCCCGCTCACCTCGTTCATTTTTTGCTCTGCTGCCGCTGATCCTACCGCGTGCGTTGGTGTTTTTCCCGTGTCCCTCACTCCTTTGGCTTAGAATCCAACTCCCCGTCTGAATTTTTTGTTTTTTGCTCTCTTTTTTTGGAAAGTTTGTCACAAATATGTCGTAGTAATTAGCGCTTAGATTACATGTCTCGACACTAGAGCAATTGGCTCCGAGCTTCCTCAGCCATGTCGGCAACGGCGCAGACGTGGCGGTGACATGGCAGCCACCTCGGCGCTGGGGTCATTGGCGCCGAGCTTGGCATCAAGATCTATGGCGCTGAGCTTGACGGCAAGATCTATCGCATCGAGGTGGTATTTTAACCCAGCGTCCAACCTTCCTGGCCAAGGCTTTTTCCTCTTCTTTCTCCTCCCACTCGGGTTTTTACTCTCCCCACTTCACCCTACCTCATGAATCGGCATATTGGACCTTGGAAACTTTGATTTGATCCATAGATCTTCGAGAGCAAGGTATCCTCGCTCCCCTCCTAGTTTTTTTTGCATCGATTCAGTGTATATTAGTCGGATTTTTTAACCTAAGAATTATCATTACTTAGGGTTTCATGCAATTTTTAATATTTATATTATACAACCAAGGTAACCTCAGTGCATGTTGTTATATTATGGGTTCATTATTGTGGATCAAATGGGAAACCCTAGGTTTAGGGTTTAACGTTAATTAGAATGAAATTGGTTAAATTTTAGTTATGGCTAGATGACCAGAAATGCCTTCGACCCATTGCCTCTACCTAGTGGTGTTCCAGAGTCCATGTGCTTTTGCGGCGATCCTTACAAGGTAGCCAAGTTCGATGAAGAGGACACGTATAGGCAGAGGTATTGGATGTGTTCCAATTTTGTGTTTGAGCCTACACTTCGTTAATGCCGCATTAACAAAATGATGAGGAATTGATGTTGTACAATAATTATTTTGTGTCATATGAAATCTTGCATAATTTTTTTTTGTTTTATAACAATTGCATTTGTTGCATACCCCTCCACCGCTCTGTGATTTTGAGAAGTGGATTGACACTAAGATCAAGCCTGAGGACAAAGAATGGATGCAGAAACTGTTGCGGTGGGAGGCAGAGAATAAGGAGATGATGGAGAAGAGACGCAAGGAGGAGGCTGTAGAAAAGGAGCACAAGGAAGAAGTGGAAAGGAGGCATGTTGCTGCGTACAGGGAGGAGAGGGAGAAGAAGCTTGAGCATGCACGTCAAGCGAAAGCAGCGATGGAGAAAAATCTCGATGCCCTGAGGAAGGGAAAGTGGCCTCATTGCACTCAGTAGTCTCCATGACTTGCTAGTTCTATGATTTATTCATTAACAATGTTGTCTACTATTGGACTTTTCATTGTGTTGTCATATAATGCACTTTAAGTATGGGCATACTTAGGTCATGTACTGCATTATTTAGTTTTTCGGCATGTACTTCTAGTATTACTATGTTGTTTAATGTGTTATAGTATTGGACTTTTCATTGTGTTGTTGTTTTCATTATCTGTGGTCATAATATTCAGTTCAATATTACAGACGTAGTGAAATGAGATCATGTACTGCAAATAAAACCTAACGAAGTAGGGCATTATATAATTCAACAGGCACAACACATGAAATGGCATGTGAGAACATGTACCAAACTAGGGTACCGAGGTCCTGAACTAAACCTAATATGCCTTAGGTAATTGAAGTGAACAACAAGCACATGAAATGGCATGTGAGAACATGTACCAAATAAGGGTACATAGTTCGTTCGACTAAATCTAACATGCCTTAGGTAATTAAACCAAATAAAAAACAGATGGATGTGCCATATGAATAAGATAGGGTCGTCCTAGTAGTGTGGCCACATAGCAAATTATGTTGCACCTTCTCCACAGTAGCCTCCCATTATTGGTGGTGGTGGTGGCGGGGGTGGCGGCAGAGGCCCTTGTTCTTGTGATTAGGGCAGGTGCAATATGGATCATTGTAGAGTGCCTCCTATGAACCTACACCATTGTTGTTGTCGTCGTATTCATCTTCCTTATAATCGATGCTAACTTCCCTTTGTAGATCGAAGATACGGTCCTGCACGTAGTAGATATACTGTTGATGCAGATAAATTGGTCGAGGATCGACCCACCTAGTGAATCCATAGTTTTCTTCGGGCTCAGAAGACTACAATAAGTATGTTCTGTGAGTTGTAAGGGTATTTGAGAAACATATTTAACAAATGAAATGTAATAGCAATTACTCATGCTCTCGGGCATTTGAAGAAGCGACAACCTCTGTCGATCTCCTCGATGAACATCTGCACTAAGCAGTCCTCACCATGCATGCATTTTGCCCAATCTTACTTTTGGTTATCGTATCCTCTGAGAGGGTACTCTTTAGTGAAATCACTCTTGCTCTCGGGGGGAAATTGATACACTGGTTCCTCAAAGAAATCAGGACCAAGAGATCCCTCCCACACAATGGGAGTTCCCTTCGTCCCCCCTTTCCTCTCCCACTCCCAAAACCCTTTTATCTAGATGACCCTCTAGCCATTCCTGCTCATACCCATCCTCCCAGTCCACATATATCATCCTCCACACTCGCTGCTTAGCCCTCCAAGCTTTACCATAAGTTATCACATAACCTCCATACAATGCCTCAACGGTCATGATAATTGTCCTAACCTTCATATTAGGTTTTTCCTGCAATATTCCCATCAATCGCTTGGTAATGAGGGTAGATGTCAACTGCCGATATATAACACCCTCGGTGTTACGCCCTAAACCAACTACTAAATCATGTCACGAGCATCGTGTTTGTGTAATAATGCATATGATAGAAGGTGTTGATAAATTTCTTGTAGCCTAAAATAACCAATTTTTATTGAGCAAAACACTAAAGAACACACAGGTGACACTTAAATGAAGTTTGAAATATAAACTTTGTAGATGACAGTGAGATACTTGCTGCCAAAAAATGATATTACTAGCTAATATTTCCAAGAGCTTAGAAATCACAAATTGAAATCAAATTCAGCTCAAAACTTGGAAAATTTCCAAGTTTGTCAACAGCTAGACACTGCTAAGTTTAGCAATTTATTTAGAGGGATTGGGTTAGAGGGTGATACGGTGTTTTAGCTCGGTTGAGCAGCCTCATGTATCAGTTTGATCATGGTGAAGTCAGTTTTGGTTTTGAGGCAATGGTTTAGTGGTAGTCGTTGCTTTAAAATATGTGCACAGCATGTTCAAGGGCTAGCCCCATGGGTTGGGCACGGTCACCAGGCCGTTGGGGCACGGCATTGGCGCGCCCTACTTGTGCACGCGTGCTGCCATGCATGGCTGACCTAGTCGCCCTGACCCGACCGTGAGGAGCCGCCGTTGCTGTGGCTTGCCAGGGTTGAGCGACGCTGCCCCTACCCCATGTGCTGCCATGCCGCCGACCCACCTCGTGCCGTGATGTAGCCACTGCCATTGTTGTCGCATCACATTGCACTACGTCGCCTACCGCTGCACAGCACTGCGTCGCTGGCCCGCTCTAATGCCACGCGCATGAGGCCAGAACGTCGTCGCCATGCCATTTTTGGCATAGTGGCGCGTGGGCCACGCTGGTCATGAGCATGTGCACCTATCAGTTAGTGTTTGGCCATAGGCCACGCTGGCTACGTCAACTATGTCCTGCCAAGGCTCGCCTCATCGAGTCACCGGCCTCACCCCGTCTCTCTCTCTTTCATTCTCTATGCCGCCAAGCCACGCCAACGCGCCTGCCTGCGAGGGTCATCTCCCATCAATTCCATGCACCCACAGTTCCGTCCTCATAGCCTCTCATCAACCGCCCCCGCCCCGCCTTGATTACAGCCAGGTTGAGCTCCAATTTTGGAGCTTTGCTCCCGCCACTGCGCCATTAAGGCCCAGCCCGCCTCACAGTGGCCAGCTCCAACCTTGCCATCTCGTGTCGAATTGACTGCACCACTAGCCCCACCTAGAACCCCTCTTCGTCATGCGCAACCAAGTCATAGCCCTATAGCCGCCTCTACGCCGCTGACATGGCCGTGTCGTTGTGGTTCCCCGTTGAGCTCGCCACGGGCACGTGGCTAGACTTTCTCGGGGCGTCTCCGGCTAGGCCACCACCACGGGTAGGATCGTGGTGCGTCACTGATGTTTACCTATCACTTTTATTATCTATTGCATGCTGTGGCTCACCAGAACGTGGTTGCCGCCACTGCAGGTTGCCCACCGCTGGGGAGAGCCCGCTCTGCTTCACCTCCATTTGTGAAACCATCGCCCAACGTCGAGCGTCGGCCCATAGGTGAGCATCGGTCCCATAGTTAGGTCTACAAGAGACTTGATTGGCTAGCATAACGGGGACCTCTTCGATGCGAAGACTGCTTCTCTTGGGGTCTTTCGTGCATAAGTGCTGACTGAGTAAATAGGATGAATAGTGGCTACGAGAACAGTAGGAAGCTCGGGGGCGTTTTTGCTAAAGCACCAGCGCGCGCGGCCTCCCCGCCGTGGGCCATCTCCGCGCATGGGCCGCGCCCCGTGTGGGCCACGTCGGGCCAGTTTGGTTTGTCTTTTTAGTAAAGAATTAGAAATGGTTTTGTATTTTTATTTAAGAACCAGTTTTATGTAATTAATCTAAAATCATGTAGGTGTCCAAAAATTATGAAACAATTTTTTTAGGTTCCTAAAACTATGATCTATCTGCTAGTATATTTTGTTCACATAGTTTTGTAATATTTCCAGGAGTTATCTAATTAATTTAAGATACCTAATATTGTAAGATATAATCTTGTAGGAATTTTTGTGAGAAATTGGTGATAGTGTTGGCTCTGAAACTTTTATAGTAAATCCCTAACATTATTAGGTGCTCACTGTAATTTTTGTAGCTCCATAATAATTAATTTGTTAAGTAGCTAAATAAGCCCTAGTTCAAAAATATATATTTAATCAATAAATTGCCAAAGCACCTTAGGATTTTAAAACTAGAACATTTTTTCAGAAATAAAGCCTTACTTGACGACGTGGAAACGTAGACCAGTACGTTACTCATTAAATCTAGCTCGTTAGCTTGCGGAGCGTAATCGTATATTTAAGAGTTGTGGTTACCGTTGATTAATTGTGCCTCTACGTTGTATCCACGTATATCATAATAGGAACAACGATGGATCATGAAGTCGACTGAAGTAGCAGAAAAATGATGCCTTGATGATTGTGTCACTATGATGGAATGTGAACTTTTGGTTATATCTTATCCAGGCAATCCTCGATGCATAACCCCTATTATTTTGCACTTTATCTTATGCTTATGCATTAAGTTTTAAGGAGTTGAATGAAAATCACTTGCATATATATATATCCTTATCCTATAAGTCCTACTAGTATGTCAGGATCATGTAGATTGCTATGCTATAGGATCCAGTAGAAGTTGAGTGATTACCTATCACTCGCGAGAGATAGGAAAGATATTATTGTTGTTATTATATTACTGTCACTTGGAATATATATGAATGATAATTGGAGACCGGGCGGAATGGTACTTTCGATCTAGACTTGGTTAGACATTCAAGCGAGGCTAGGATTGCCCTTATTCCACCTGTGTCAATTGAGGACCGTCCATTGCTGTGGATGGTAGTTAGGTCACAGACTTATTATCCTAAGCACATACTTGCTTATGGAAGTGGAAAGGCACGTTACGCTCTTGTCGTGGGTTTTAGCTCTTTCCAGACCGACTGATTGGAGATGGGGAAAGGTGGAGGTCTAAGCACCATACTAAGATCGGGTCTCAAGTGTGGGGGCTTGGGGTCTAAATTTGGACGGGGACCTAGACCCCGTGACAGGAGTGGAATGGGTTGGTCTTGTTTGTGCCTAGGGTACAAACAGGGCATGTGTTTCAGGGTACCCAACTAGGATACATTGTTTTGCGAATCGCCGTTTCTGTGAGACGGTACCGACTTGGTTATGGTCTAGCACCGTAGTAAGAACTGTAATATGAAAGATGATAAAATGATTCTGATTGCTTACCACCTGCTTGAAAGTAGCATAGGTGCTTATATAGAATGGTTAGTTAGTGAACTAATGATGACTGCTAATGAAGTTGAATATAAGGACGCACATTTAGTAATGCTTCCGTAGATGCAATAACCCACAAGCTAGATAGCCTTGCATATCCTTGGAGTCTTTTATTTTCCTCCTGTTGGGTAAGTCTCGCTGAGTACAATTGAGTACTCAGGGTTTTATTCCCCTGTTGTAGGTGATCAGAGGATACTTAGAGCTGACTCTTGTGTGTGGAAACCTCCTGGTGGGCTTAGAGAAGATTCCTTTCATGCTACGATCGTAGTGTTTATTTATAACCCTCACGAAAGGTTTTTATAAGAAAGGATGTAAAATCTGCTAGCATCTCTTTGTATAAAAATGTCCACTATGTTAATGCTCCACCATGTCCTTAAATTAATTCTGCTTCCTCTGTAACTCTGATAACATTGTTATATTCTATTGTTATAATAAATTGAGGTAATATTCTGGTACAGTAATAAAGTGATGTAAGAAATGACTTAATAATGTTGTATGCTTTATTCTCTCATTTATGATCCTAATGGAAAAATGTGGATTTTTGAGTTCTCCCTTTGGGTGTGCTCGATGAAATTGCATAGTTTAGTGTCCTCTCTTAGGAACTTAGTGTCTAATGGAAGACAAGTGCTCCTGGGAGGCATTAAATTAGGCAGTTCTACCACACGATGCTTCAGTGTAAGCACATGGTCAGCCCAATTGTGTGGCCCGACAACTTTTGTGATTGTTTACACCAAAATTTGGGAAGAACGTGAGAACTCGAAGCTTCTAAGATTGTGTCAACAAAGGAATCGATTGCATAAGGATCGATATCAGCTGATTCAGATGCGGCACTGGAATCGGCTCTCTTCGAATGACGTCAGCAGATAACAACAATGAGCTACGATTGGTGTCGGGAAATACATGTCGGACTCTACAAAAAGGGAAAGATTAGGGTCCAAGTTATTTTAAGTTAGGAATGTTTCTTTTATACCAAAGATTGTAATGGGTCGTACTTGAGTATGATTCATACTTAGGCTCTAGGTATAAATATTAGACCCCGGCTATTGTAAAAGAGGAATCCAATTAATCAATACAAGTTACTTTTTCGGCTTTAGGCTAACCCTTAGGAGTAGGAGTAGTGTAGATCTCGGCGAGTTCTTCAACAAGCAGGGCTGCATCGGTCCAGACGACCTCCAGCTTGTCTGTAAGTACCGTCATGGCTTATACTTCTGTTTATATGGCTGTATCGGTTAAGTTCGACCTCCACTATGAACTCTAGTATAAGCTAGTTATCAACTCTTATCTTGTTCAAGTACGGCCGCATTGGTTAAGTTTGACCTCCACTGCTCGAATTAGATTAAGGTCAAGTTATCGGCTCTACCTAAGGGTGGCATTCTTTGGGTAGATTCATTAAGTTACCAATCTTGCTGATGTTCTTATTGTTATTAGTTTTCAGCAACATCAACCTGCCTGGTCAAGATCAATCTAGATCGGCCTCATATCCTTTTAGTCCATCGTTTGGTTTGTTATAACATGATGTTTCTTACTTTGAGCGACAGGTTATGTTTCATCGGTTGTTCTACTTCAATCTGGATCGTGCAAAGTACGTGGTTAAGGCATGTTTGATCTTGAGGAGGTTTGCTGGCTAGTTAAATCTGGTCTATAGTTCGCTATTATGGCTGTAACAATCCGGTCGATCCCCACTGATGTCACTTTAGATCAGAGGATGCTAGTTGGTGGATTTGCTTTTGATCAGGCGTGACCTTGGCTGTTTGCTATGCCTGCATTGCCTAAATAGCCGATTGCCTATGTTTTAACGCCTACAATGTGTCTCCAAGATTCTGTTTAATGTGAATAGATCTATTTACTTTAAAGGTTTGATTTATTGTCTTTAGAATGGCTACCATCGATCTGATCGAACCCCACTAGTCTGATGAGTTCATAGATTTGTCCATGTTAAATAGTCAATTGTTCACATGCTGTAGTCTCTTTTCACTTGAATCGGCTATTTCATCTAATTTGCTCTAGCTTTCACACATATAGCATGTCTTTCGGAAAAGCCTGTCAATGTATGGATGGTTTTACGGATTCTTCGATTTTAGTTTGTTATTATCATCATAGCAGCCATCGATCTGGTCGAACCTCACTATTGATGATAACAGATTAAATTCAGAGCATTCGTAGATCATTTGTACTAAACAGTCAATTTGTTCACATGTTATATCCTTTCTCGTTAGATTCATTGGCTCAATGCTTTACACTGGTAATACCCACCTACCTGATGATTTTACTTATATCTGCGTGCATTATGCTTGTCAACATAAAATCAATCATAACCCACAAGCTTTACAGTCCATAACAGCCGATCTCTTTGCGTATCAGCCATTTAGTTGATTTTTCCTGTCTGGCTACTCCCGAAGTGGCACACTTGGAACTGTCTGAGCAAAACCGGCATGTTCCACCTTAAATTACTGATAAACTTTCTCTCCTTATCAATTGTAAGTTAAATTGACTGGCATACCTTGGGAGGAATTCGTAGGATCGGCTAACCCTATGTTGAAGCAAAGTGGATCTCCAGCCTTGCTCCATCAAGCAGATCCTTCCGTCTTGCTGTGTGTCCGACGCATCGACACGTTTTTGCGCCGATAGTGATCTTACACTTTCTGGTGACCTTTTGCTTCCTTGCACAAATCCTCCATGGGCAGCGTTCCTTGTCGCACACAACTGTATAACGGCGCTCTGCATATGAATGCAAGATCTCATAAGGTCTCTTTCATATCATTGCAAATGCCTACAACCACCTCTTCAATGTAGGGAGGACTTTGAATACCCTACCCTTCTCAATTACCATGTTAGGGTCGGTCTCAGGAGCTTCTAGCAGCTCATCGTCACGTCCTTCTACACACGCCTGATCAAAATAAGCAAGATCGCTGAAGTCGTGAACTCTTGGATCATGGTGGTCGAGAAAGATACGCCTCAGCATCTCAACGTCACTCTCCGTCAGCTCTCCAACAAGACGATCATCATCAGAATCAAGAGCCCTTGCCATCTCATATGGCTCCGAATCATTCATAATTTCAATACTATTGGAGCCACAGAATCTATCTCCACAGTGCACTTGCACAGCACATAGGGGGCACATCCACATTGTCAGGAATGTCTCCTACAACATAAGTAGAAATACGAGGAAAGAATGAGAAAAATGGATGTAAGGAAGGGGATAAGCTCCCAATAATAATGCGGATAAGATACTTACTCGGATGATTCTGTGTCAAAGGGATCTCATGAGGAGGATCTACCACAACATCATGAGTCCGACAAGCATCTCCAACAACCTCATTGGAGGCAGATTGAGCATCGGGAACCGTAGGTGCAACCTGCACATCCATATCAGGTTCCGGGACGGGAGGGTCAAAGTGTGCCTACTGACCCATTTCTAGGGAAAACCCATGAGGGATGCGATCAAGTACCACCCGACGCACAACCACATCCAAATTTTGGAACTAGCTCTTCATAGCTGATCTCACATAGTTCTTCCACTGATCCGCATACCTAATTGGGATCATCTTCCTTAGGATGTTGGGAGGGGAACCTAGATGAAGTACACCCTCAACTGTGATGCCATCATCTCCATGGCAATGTAGCCCATCGCGAGCCCTTGCAACCAACTCACTAAATGAAGGCTTCTCATTGAATAACACAGGCACGCTTTCTATATCAATAAACTCAACATATCTATAGCGATCTCTTTCCACGGTGCCTCCATGATATATGCTCACTAGGTTGTCTATCTATTAGTTCATACACAAATTCAAACACAGATCATTTAGTCCAAAGTAGTTTCATATAGTACCTATCTAATACATACTAACTACAACCTAAGTAAATAGGTTAATAACTAAGTATATAGATATAATCTAGTAACTCAATAGCTAAATCCTACCTAAATAACTAAATATACAACTAGCTATTTAACTATATCTATGTACCTATGTATCTATGTATGTATCTATCTACATATCTATCTCACTAAGTAAATTAATTACCTACATCATCACATTTACTAGTAAGTACCAAATAATCAAACTAGAGCTACAATTCAAGCTAACTAAGTACCTACATTGCATATTCACAAATTTTATGTGTTCGACGAATGCAACAAACAGAGCAGGCGACGTTGAAGGTGAAAAGCACTAGCCGAACTTGCCAGCCATGGCGGGTGCTGCGGCGTTGTACCCTGACACCAGCCCCTCCCCTCATCCCTTTCCAAGGTCTGTCCTCGGCACTACGAGGGTGAGCGGCAGCAATGGAACGGCCGGCGGTAGGTATCGAGCGGCCAGAGGGGAGGGCCGGCTCATGGATGCCAGATGTAACACCTCTGGTGTTACGAGCTCGCTAAGCACTGAGATTATGGCCTAAGAGATAGATCTATCAATATAGTGAGTTAGCTACGTAAATGCCTATATGTGTTAATAAAAATCCTAATGCGAAGAGTAGAATAAGTAGTTCTAAACATTGTCAAGGAAGCAATTTTTATAAGCAAAAAAATAAATATAAATTGTATGTAGCACTTGAATAAAGTTTAGAGTGTAAGTGTAGTAGATGGAAATGCAACATTAATTTTTGGAGAATAAATACTATTAGTTAGTAATTTGGGAAGTTCAACAAAATCAAACTTGGAATTTGGAAGGGTCATTTTTGTTGCCAACAAGCACTTGAGCTTATGTTTAAAAGTATCCTTCTTTGGCAAATTATATTGGACAAACTAATTAGGAAGTGCTTGGATATTATGTTTCTAAGAGTTAGTATGTAGTATGGGCTAGGTCATGGTACAATTATTAGTTGAATCCGGCAAGGTTTAGACCCTTTCAAAATTAAGGCAAAAGCGCTAAAGGTTGTTAGTTCTAACTAAGCCCTTACTCTGTCTAAGTCGGAAAAGAATCATAGACAATGTCATTTTGGTATTTAAAATTCAACAAAAATGATGACGCAATATATTTATGTTTTTGCACGATTGGTTGCATTTAGGTGTATATTAGAACGTGGTGCATGTCGTGGTTATGTTAGAGTTACGATGCTCATGCAAAAAATTGCCAAATTTCATAAGAACACGCTGTGAGCATGTGGTTGGTGCTCTATTCACGAACTGAAGTTTCAGCGACGAACTAATCTTGGCACTCGTTGATCTTCCTCTATAGTCACTCTCAAAATGTGGGATTTGCTTCGCTAACCAGTGGATAGTGCCGACTTTGGGGTAGAGTAATTGGTTGAACTTTAGTCGAGTTAGTCAGAAGTTTTTGATTTGCTTTAAAACTCGTGCACGTCACCACTCACTTTGCTTTGGCCTGAGCCCCGCGGTCACCGCGCGTGCACGCCGCCGCTGCCCGGTCACTCCTCAACCAGCACCACAACATGAATCCCGGTGAGCTACTGATGCTTCCCCGCTACCTCTACCCTTCCGAAGAGCGCGTAGGTTCGCTGGACGGCTATGCCATCACCTCAATCCACTGCCCACTGCAAGAGCGTACCCTAGGGCACCTCCCAATACTATATCGCTACCAACCGTCATCGTCTGGGTCATTAATGGTGGTCGGCCCTTTAGTTTGTCTAGAACGGGCCCCTAATGCTTGGCGCGACCGTAGTTTGGCGTCAGTCGCCACGCTTGTGAACATGATGGCACCAGGGACCATCCCGTGGTGAAGACGGGATAGTTCAGAGGCTTAGCTGCAAAGCGCGTCTCTTGTAGAATAGTGCGCAAGTGCTCCACGTAATAACTCACTAGGTTAGGGGCTCTTTCGCAAAATGCGCAAGAGCGCTCGCGCTGCGGGCCTGGTGGGCCGGCCTGCTACACATGCGGGCTCCCCATCGCGGGCCGTTTAGGTTGCTGGGCCGAATAGTTGGCCACCGGCCTTTTCTTTTTCTAAAGCGTTTTTCAAATTTGTTTCTAAGGTAAATTTGTAAATTCAAGATAAAATTGTGTCGATGTTCAAAAATAGTGAAACTAATTTTGTTAGGCTCCTAAAATCATGATCTATCTGTTAGCGTAATTGGTTCATCTAGTTTTAAAATGTTTCTAGGGTTGCTCTAATTATTTTAAAATGTTTAATATTGTTAAAATATGAACTTGTAGAAATTATTGTGATGAATTGGTAGAAGTACTAGCCCTAAAATTTTTACAGTAGATTCCTAATAATATTAGGTGCTCACTGTAATTTTTGTAGCCTTATAGAAATTAGTTTGTTAAGGTAACGAAATAAGCTCTAGTCCAAAAATATATAGTTAATCAATCAAATGTCAAGAAATAATTGAGGGTTTGTAGAACAAAAACATTTTCTAGAACAAGCATTACTTGGCGACGAGGATACGTAGACTAGTACATTAGTCATTAAGCTAGCTCGTTAGCTCACAGAGCGTAATCATATTATAGAGTTGTTGTTAGCATTGATTAATTGCGTCTCTGCGTTGCATCCACGTATATCATAATAGGAACAACGATGGATTGGGGAGATGCTCGAAGTAGCAGAAAAGGTGGTGTCTTGAGGATCGTGTCGCCCCGATGGAATGCTAATTTTGATTATATTTTACCTAGGTAAGCCCGGTGCATAACCCCTATTATTCTGCACTTTATTTTATGCTTGTGCATTAAGTTTAAAGAGTTGAATGAAACCCACTTGCATATACATATATCCTTATCCTATGAGTTTTACTAGTATGGCAGAATCGTGTATATTGCTATGCTACAGGACTCCGGTAGAAGTCGAGTGATTGCCTATCACTCGTGAGAGATAGGAAAGATATTATTGTTGTTATTATATTACTATCACATAGAAATATATGAATGATAATTGGAGACCGGGTGGAATGGTACTTGGATCTGGACTTGGTTTGTCATTTGAGCGAGGCTCGGATTACGCTTGTTCCGTCTGTGTCGGTTAAGGATCGTCCATTGCATTGGATTCTAGTCAGGTCATAGACTTATTATCCTGAACACATACTTGTTTATGGGAGCAGGGAAGGCCCATTGCTCTCTTGTCGTGGGTTCCAACTCTTTCCGGACCGACTGATTGTAGGCGGGGATGGTGGAGGTCTAAGCACCACACTGAGTCCAGGACTCAGGTATGGGGGCTTGGAGTCCAAGTTTGGATGGGGACCTGGACCCTTTGACATGAGAGTGGTGGGTTGGTCCTGCTTGTGCCTGGGGTACAAGCGGGGCGTGTGTTTTAGGGTACCCAGCTGAGCACTTTGGTTCGTGAATCGTCGGATATTTCGGTACGACTTATCTACAATCTAGCACCGTAGTAAGAACTGGAATATGAAAGATAGAAGAATGGTTTTGATTGCTTACCACTGCTTGAAAGTAGCACAGGTGCTTACATAGAATGGTTAGTTAATGAACTAATGATGACTGTTAATAAAATTAAATATAAGGATGCACGTTTAGTAAAGTTTCCTACAGATGCAATAACCCATAAACCAGATAGCCTTGTATATTCTTGGAGTCTTTCCTTTCCTCCTGACAGATAAGTCTTGCGGAGTACAATTGAGTACTCAGGGTTTGTTCAACCCTGATGCAGGTGACAGGAACATGTGGAGCTGACATTTGTGTGTGGAAACCTCTTGGTGGGCTCAGTGAGGATTTCGTTAACGTTGCGGACATAGAGTTTATTTGAAACTTCCACCCAAAATGTTTTATAATGAAAAAACTTATAATCTGTTATGATGTATATAACGGATCATCATGTTAATGTTTGACTTGTCATTTAATGATTTTATTTCCACTGAAACTCTGATAACATGGGTATATTCCGCTGTTATAATCAATAAATATTATACTCTGATGTTGCATGAAAAGTGATGTAAGAAATGACTTAAGAATGTTGTAAGTTTTATTCTCTCATTTGTGATCCTGATGGAAAAATATGGATTTTCGGGTTCTCCCTTGGGGTGTGCTCGACGGAGTTGCGTAATTTAGTGTCCTCCCTTGAGTACTTAGTGTCTAATGGAAGACAAGTACTCCTGAAAGGCATTAGATTAGACGGTTCTGCCACATCAGAGTAGGAGCCGGGGTCGCGCCCGGGCGGAGCAGACCTGCCACGCGGACAACAGGATCGACGACGAGCGCGCGGTGTGCCAGGAGCAGGAGGACGGGGTCAGTGGGCGGACGAGCGGGCGTGGCACGGCGTGGACGGCTGGGGGCGGCTCGGCGGGCACAGCGACACGGGCGGCGGCGGCGGCGACGCGGCGCGGTGGGCGGGCCGTGGGTCGCGATGGCCGCGACGGGGGCGGCACATAGGGGGCGAGGTGGAGGCGGCGCGTGGGGGCTTGCCAAGCCGGGCTCGGAGCGGCTGGCGTGGAGGACCGGGCGTGGGCGTGGTGGTGTGGCACCGGCGACGGGCGAGCTTGGGAGTCGCACGAACGAGAGAGAAGGAAATAGGAAGAGGAAGAGGAAGAAGAGAGAAAGGAAAGAGAGCCCACATGTCAGACAGACACGACGCCAAAGATGTAGGCGCCGAGCTCGATGCCAAGATTTACGGCGCAAAGATCTATGGCGCCGAGTTGGCTACCACGTTTGCCTCGGCTCCGGCGTGGACACAAGACCTAGGCGCCAATTACTATGGCATCGAGACATGTAATCTCGGCGCCAATTACTACAGCGCCGAGCTGAGTGTCTAGATTTTAAAAGGATACATCTAGGAACATATTTATGACGAACTTTCAAAAAAAAAAGGACAAAAAAAAAATCGGACTCCCGGTGTAGTGTAGTGTAGTGTAGTTACCGCCTGCTGGGTGGCAGAAGCTGCTTGCTAAGGTCGAGTGAAGGAGGGTCGGTGAGATGGTCCATGACCATGGAGTGGATTCAGAATGACACCGTTTTCCCCGTTGAAGTTCAGAGTTCAACTCATGGGGTACAAAAGGAATTCAGAAACCGTGCGCGCGCTTGAAAACCTCAACTTTCGTTCAACGTCACATACGAAACGATAGCGACGGAGAGAGCTTACACTCAATCACTCATGGGGTGCAATTAGAAAAAAAGGAATTCAGAACGTTAGCTGAAAAAGGCACTGTCTGTTCTTCCTTGTTAGGAACTTTGGACACACTGCCACTGCGAGACGGTGCGGGTTTATTTCTCGAGGACGACAAGCCAGGAGACGCAAACACGCGACTGGATCTGGCTGTACGCATCACATTCACCACGTAGCGTGATCGAGCGGATCGTGGATGAAGTGAGAAGAGACGCAACGACGAAATGCACTGCAAGCAAGCTGGAAGCGGTGCATTGGCCATGCAAGCAAGGGCAACCAGTGCTTCCTTGCTTGGTTCCAAGAACGGGAACAGGAGAGCCCAACAAACCCCCGCCCAGTCTGATTGGTGACGGCCATGGGAACGACCACCGATCGGTGCACGGACGCGCGGGTGCCGTGTTGCTAGAGGCTGCCTGCACAGCTGCACGGCTGCACATAACAACAAGGAAACCATGGAGTGGACAGTCTGATTGGTGGCAACCAAAAATAAAACTGCTGCTGCTCTGAGCTTCTCGCTCTGAGCGGCGCCAACTCGACTCAAACGTGAACCTAGTACTACCACGATGACATGGCACCGCTTCTGTACCTTTCGTACTCCTGCCCCATATAGCCTGTTCGCTTGTTGGTTTCAGCCAGTCCAAACCAGCCAGCCAACAGTATTTTTCTCTCACAACAAACCAACATCAACCAGCCTAAACCAGCCCAGAAACCAACCAGCAAACAGGCCGATGATCGCATCTCCGGTTCCTCCACGCTCCACAGGCACACGTACCAGGTTGAGATAATTCCCCATTTAAAATAAAGAAAAAAAATGCACCGTCCATTGTGTCAAGCAAACATGACAGTGCACCATGGCGGAACGTATAACTTGCTGCATGGTTATTCGGATGATTTGTGATTTGAAGATTTATTCAGCGACCATGTTATGTGTTTGAGTTCGTCTCAGAGTCGAACGTGGTTCTATGAGCTGCTTTGATTCGCGCATTATAAGAGGTTTTTAGGGTTTTACGGATGATTATACGATGCATTTCAATTTGTTTTACGATGAGACTCTAGTCATGATATATTGTTTTTTTCTCACAGCAAATCAGCGAACCGTACTTTTCAGCTTAGCTTTTCAACTAAGCGAATAAAGTTCGGTGATTTAGACTTTATACCATGGGATTAATATGTATAGAAATATAAATGTGCATTTTCGAGGTTTGAGAAGCTAAGGCCTTGTATAAATTTAGAGGCTAAAGTTTAAAGGTGTCACATTGAATATCACATTGGGCTATCATATGTGAGTATTCGGATAGTAATAATAAAATAAATTACACAAGTCCTCAATAATCCACGAGATGAATTTATTAAATCTAATTAATCTGTCATTAACACATGTGTTACCGTCGCACCGCATTCAGCCTGTTCGCTTGGTCGTATTTGGCTTATAAGCTATGGCTTATCAGCCAACGAACAGTATTTTTCTCTCACACCAAACCAACCAACAGTACTTTCAGTCATGACTTATAAGCCAAACAAGCCCAAACAAACAGGACGATTGTCAAATCATAGACTAATTAAACTTAAAAAATTCGTCTTATAAATTAGTTACAATTTATATAATTAATTATTTTTAATCTATATTTAATACTCGTGTCACCCAAGCCGAACCGAGTCTGTGAACCGGCGGCGCATTTGACTAGTAGCCATTTCCCGGTACCCGGAACCGAGGGAAATCCAAAGGCATCAAGACAACAGTCGGGACAAAGCTAATTACTGAAACTGCCGTGCTGTCTTCCAGTCTTTCGCTCCCTTCTCTTGACTGTCACTGCTCACTGCTTCCTCCGTACTTTTTCAACACAAATAGCAACCATGGCTTATTAGCCGAGCAAACAGGACACGTGTCATTCCTATCCTATCTTTCTTTCTTCTCCCTGTGGCACACCCAAGTACGTGCCAAACGACACCACTGCTAAAGTGAAAACCACAACCGCACAAGTGTAGCCTCTCAAAACTCATCCACGGAATAAAAAAAAACAACTCATCCACGGAGGCACGGACCACGGTTTCAGTGTCAGGATGCCGTCTATAGAAGCTGAGAAGCACAAAGTGAAGAAGGCTGAATCGGGCGACCGCAAATTCAAAGGATGGCTGGATAGGCATGGCATCCAAAGTGACAGAACGGATCATGAATTCTGAGATGCTCGGTCAAGTAGCAAGTAACAAATGGTGAAATGGGAGGTCCACAAGTGCAAAGAACAAAGGGAGAGGCCACAGACCAGTCAAACCCACACATTTTTGACGAATCAGACAGGAGCTAACATAAATTAAGCAAAAGTGCAAAAAAAAAAAAAAAAAAAGGATCAGTGCAAACGACAGACAGGAGTCCCAAGTGGCGAGTCTACTCTATCCTGCCGGGAGATTAAATTAGTACTGATACTATTCCTTTTTATAATAGTTATTAAAGCCCTATCTAGCAGGCTGTTTGAGGGACTTCAGCTTTAACTAATTAACTTCTTATGTGAAGTCCTGTCAAACTCTAATTCAAGATACAGTTTCATGAGACAAACTAAAGAAGAGGAGAGAATTTTTTTTCTTGCTACAAAAGGTAAAACTATCTAAATGTAGCTTTTCTAAATTTCTGGCTAAAAGGTCCTACTTGGCAAGGCTTTTTAAGAGGCTTTACCTTTGACTCTGAGTGAAGCCCTCCCAAACGCCAACTCAAAAAATGGTTCCATGAGAAAAGTTCTAAATGGGAGGACCTGCTTTTCCTGCTACAAAGGTGAAGCCATCTAAGGGTGTTTCGTAAGGCTTCGGGTCTACATTCTTTCGTGAACAACTTCTCTGGTAGAGCTAAAATCAATTAGAAAACATTTGGCAAAAATGGCTTTAGTGGTAACTTTGTTATAATTTGTTTCAAGTTTGTAAAGAGGATTCCAGAGAAGCCACATTTTCGTAGCCCTGCAGGCTCAACAGGAAAATGGCTCCAGCTCCTCCATGCTTTGTTGTGGAAGCCATTTCTTGATAGTAATTTGTAGGATTTCGACTCGAGCTGGAGCCACTCCAAAAGCCCTGCCAAACGAGTCCTATATATTGCTTCAATAGCCTCTTCCACTATTTCATCCATGGCTTGTCCAATAAATCTCCAAACCAAGAAGATTGGAGGAGACTGATGGCGATTAATGGGAATTTTGACTCGTAAGGATTTAAGCCAGCTCAATCTTCTTCAATTCCCTTGACATGAGGATTAACAAAATAAGCCTAGCCCTAGGTGAAATATTTTCCAAAGAAACCATGTCAAACTAGGACAAAACCCTGGGCCTAGACTATAGATGGCCAACGGCCCGGTCCAGCCCGACACGGGCCCGTGCCAGGGACGGCCCGAAGGGGGTCAGGCCAGCACGGCACGCCGTGCCACCCGACCCATGCTGAGGCAGGCGTCATGCTTGACCAACGGCCCAGGCATGCCCTACTGGGCTGTTTTTCGGGCCGTGCCGGCCCGAGAAGCACGGTCCAAGGCGGGGATCGGGCCAGCCCACAGCCCGAAACAAGTGAGAGTGAGAGAGAGAGAGAGGGTGGGAACGGAGGACGGGGAGGAGGAGGCCAAGGCCGCAAGGCGTGGTGGAGGCTGATGCCCTCGAGCCGGATTTGGAGGAGGCCGACGCCCTAGACCTAGATTCGGAGGAGGCGTGGAGGCCGGCCACCGCGCTTGCCACCACCGCGTGCGCTGCGCCTGCTGCTGCGCGAGGGGGGCGAGGAGGAGCGATGCAGCTGCGTGAAGGAAGGAGTCGCGCGAGAGGAGGCGTGGAGGCCGGCCACCGCGCTTGCCACCGCCTGCGGCTGCGCGAGGGGGGCACTGGGGCGTGGAGGAGCGATGTGGCTGCCATGACCGCGAGGCACAAGCGGGGCTGCGGGTATGAGGAAGCGCGACTCGCATGGGAGTGCGACGCGCGGGGGAGAGGGAGGGAGGAGAAAATGAAGTAGGCAGTAGGGTTACCGGGAAATGAAGTTGGGCTCTTAGCAGGCTGCTAGGCCACTGTTGTCACCGGGCCAAAGTCGTGCCTAATTGTAAAAGTCGGACCTTGCCGTGCCAACCCATGTGGCTGAGTAGCGGCCTAGGCACGGCCTGCGACACCGGGCCGGGCCAGCCCGGGCCCGCTAACCATCGGGCAGTGCCGTGTTTAGGCAGAGCTAAAATAACGTGCTTCGTGTCGGATCGTCGTGCCTCAGGCTGCATGAACATTTATAGCCTAGGCTACCCCAGGACTGCCACGCGATAATTAATGAGTCTTCAGAAAAGAGAGATGCTGATGCCTCCCAAATCAGTGATTATGCTCACTCCTGCTTTGATTATGTTAGTGCGCGCAATAACTACTCCGCCACCTTCCTCCCTCCGCCGATCCCCTCCCACCGAGGAGACGCCGCCCTTTAATTCCTCCGCCTCTCCTCCGCCCACTAGATTTTACACGACATTCCCTATCTCTCTCTCTCTACTCACATCCTCTGCTTTCTTCCCTCTCCTCCTCTGCCGCTTGCGCGGTTGCGCCTTCCCCCGGCGGCGTCTGCTTCCCTTGCTCGCCCCGGCGCCGCTCCTCGCTCTCTCTTTACTCCAACTGCTCCCACTCACTCCCCAACCACCTCACCGCTCCTTCCACCTCCGTCTCTCCCCCACACCCACCCACCCACGTGGCCGTGCTGAAGCGGCGGTTCGTGCCCGAGCAGCCTAGCAGCAGCAGCAGCTCTGCGCCATGGCTCCGTGAATTCGGTCGCTCGCTCACCGCGATCAATCCGGGTCAATTAGTTGTGGGTTTGGCACGAGCTCGGTGCCGCCGCTTAGACTTGGCCATGACGAGGCGCTGTGCTGAGGGGCCGCCGGCGCCGGCGCCGAGCCTCCTGCAGGTCCTCCTTGCCTTGCACTGCGGGGTGGTGTTCCTACAATGCTCGGCATCTGCCATGGGCACCGACGGTGAGTGCTATCGCCTTTCTTGGCTTTTCCCGGCGAGCTGTCGAGGTTCTGTTCGAACGGCTAGATAATCTGGGCTTCCCTGTCGCTTCCATTTCTGGGAGATATGTTCCAATTTAGTTCCTTTTCTGTTCTCCACCTGATTTCGAACCGTTCTTCAGATTTTGCGTCCTGATCTGCTGCTCTCTGCAGAGTTCAGACCTTCATTCTTGCCAAATGCAACACTTTTTTTTATTGTGGGTCAAATATTGAAATTTCTCCATGTATAGCATGCAAATTTCGAAAAAAATCTTCTTTTCGCACCCACATTTCCTGATCTGTGAGCTCGTGACACTGTTGTGACACTAACGGTTGCCGCTAAGCAAATCCGGATTTTAAATTCTCCCCATCTGGTCTCGCTGTGCTCCTGTGAAACAAAGTAACCGCCAATCTTTTCCTCCGCCTGACTCTGACGCGTGGATTTGTGCCAGTGTCGGCGCTCATGGCATTCAAGCGCGCCATCATCGAGGACCCTCACTCCGTGCTCTCGGACTGGACTGACGCGGATGGCAACGCCTGCGACTGGCGCGGCGTGATCTGCTCCGCGCCCCAGGGCTCCGTCATCTCCCTGTAAGGAACTCCACCCGTTCGACCTAGTACATCTCAATGTCCATGGTCTGCTTCGTGCTTGCTTGGCACTCAGTTAGCAGCTGGGTAGTGCCAGAACTTGCTAATTGCTGCTGGGTACTTGAGTGGAGAGGTGGGGAGAAAAGAGCTTTAGTTACTTAAAGCTTCGAACCAGTAGGATTAGGTATGCAAGTGAAGGCTTGTTTGGTACTTAACCACCGCCACTAGCTGGTCCTTTCACCTTTGCAGCTCTGGCCTCTGATGTAGATGTTTTGGTATAGTTGATATTGATAGTGCATGTGCAAACAGCTCAAAAGATGCAGTGGGATTTGCCAGTTAGATGTCGTCACTACTTAATACTGATCAGTAGGTTTGGTTTAGACTTCACAACGAAAGACCAACAACATTTTGTACTTGCCTACTAAGGTCAAAATCTTTTACAAAAGGATTTTCTGTTGATGACCGTGATTTGGACTTTGCATCTTGCAGGAAGCTATCAAACTCATCTCTCAAGGGATTCATCGCACCTGAACTTGGGCGGCTTAGTTTCTTGCAAGAGCTGTATGTTCCTTTTCTATGTTGTTTCAGCTAGTTTTTGTGAAGTTGGTTATAATGTTTCTCTGAAATTGTTCTCATTTTCTGGACAGGTATTTGGATCATAACCTGCTCTTTGGCACAATTCCAAAACTAATTGGCTCACTGAGGAACCTGAGGGTTCTGGACTTGAGCGTTAATCGACTCACTGGCCCAATCCCTTCCGAGTTAGGTGGCTTGAGCAGTGTGAGCGTAATGTAAGCAACATTTGTATTGTTTTTGCATTTGTAACTACCTGTTGTGGTTTGACATCATCTTTGGTATCTGAACGAGAAAGCTTCTGCTTTATTCATGTCATGTAGAAACTTCCATTCCAATGGGTTGACTGGGAGTATACCGTCAGAGCTGGGAAAACTACAGAATCTCGTTGAACTTAGGTTGGACAGGAATAGATTGAAGGGACCGATTCCAGGAAGCAATACTGCCAGTTTTTCTCCTGCTGCAGATATTGGGTTGGTGACTTCTCCTAACCCCTCTTCTGTGCGGTGCTTCAAACTGTACTGTACCAGAGTTATCTATGCTAAATTTTATAGACTAGTATGGCAGTGTTACTCTATATCCATGCAATGCGTACATGTATAGCCAAATTAAAGTTTAATTTGCAGCATCAAAACTTTCGTGGCTCATGGAAAACAAACAAAATAAAAATAACTTCAGAGAAAATGAGCAATGATCATAATAGATGCGTGCAAATACTTATATTTCCAATACTTATCAAATATAAGCATTCAACTTAATATTACCATCTGTCACTGTTAGTGCCTTTTCCAGCCAGAGAACAGTACACAAAGCTACCTTTCACAATGTCCTGATATTATGTTACTCTATCTGAACCAGTATTTGTTTGTTCCATCAGATCCACAGCTCACAATGGACTATGCCCTTCTCCCCGATTATATGTTGGGGATTTTTCTTACAACTTTCTTGTTGGAAAAATTCCACCCTGCTTGAAATATCTTCCAAGGTACTATTATGTGATGTACTTGCTACTATTTCTGTATTTCATTAAGTTTGCCCATTTAAAAGGCCTTTTTGCAGGTCAAGTTTCCAAGGGAACTGCTTCCAGGATGAGTACTCTGTCCAACAACGAGCTTTGCAAATGTGTATAAGTGCGTATTTTGTTTTCTACCACCCAGCAGTTACTATCAATTAATATATTTGGTCTACTGTTGCATGTTGCACCTCACTGGGCTGATTTAATCACTGAAATACTAAACATCTGTTGTGACAATCCATGCTATACCTCTAGATGTTGTCTTCAGAGTATACAATTGCTATGTCACGCCGGGCATCATTTTTTTCTTTTTTCCCCTTTGAGTAACATTTCATAGTTTCCCAAGATCACTCTGCTTGCAACCCCCATTGAGCACGAATTTGCTCTTTGTATAGGTGGTTCTACTGGCCTGCGAGGTGGCACAAATGGATTCAAACATCCTGGACATAATAAGCATGACAAAATGCAGCAACCAATTTGGCTTCTTGTTTTAGAAATTGCAACTGGTGTTCTTCTGGTTGTTTTTGTGATTACTGGTATCGTTACTGCTTCTAGAAGTTGCAAGCTGAAGCCTTCTATAAGAATATCATCATGGAATCGATCAAAAAGTTGGAGTGATGAGATAACAGTGTTGATTGGTAAGTGTTAAGTACATTCCTCAAAGGAACAGTTGATGAATCGATTAATGTGCTTTCCAATTATTTTGGTTGATGTATCCATGTTCTCTCCAGATTCTGATATGCTGAAAAGTTTACCAAAATTAAGTCGCCAGGAGCTTGAAGTAGCTTGTGAGGATTTTAGCAACATCATTGGCTCATCGCCAGAGACAGTAGTCTACAAAGGAACCATGAAGGATGGACCTGAAGTTTCTGTCATATCGTTATGCGCCTTTGAAGGTCAATGGACTAGCCACCATGAACTCTTTTACCAAAACAAGGTATGTTATATGAGATCAAGGGATTCAAGCACTTATTTTTCTGGATACTAAACGGGATGATATTTTCAGGTCATCGATCTGGCAAGATTGAATCATGAGAACATAGCAAAGTTTTTAGGTTACTGCAGGGAGAGTGATCCATTCTCTAGGATGCTAGTCTTCGAGTATGCACCAAATGGTACCTTATTTGAGCATCTACATTGTAAGTCTTACTCTTTTTGCTAGATGCTAGTTACCTGCAGCCTGATCGATGCCCTATTTCATGTCTAACAGATTTCTATTTCATTGTGAATGTTTTTCTTTAGATGGAGAAGGAGGCCAGTTATCTTGGCTCAGGCGAATGAAGATAGCCATTGGGATTGCCCAGGGGTTAAGATACCTGCATACTGAGTTGCAGCCCCCATTTGCTATATCTGAGCTTAATTCGAATTCCGTGTACGTTACGGAAGATTTTACTCCAAAGGTATGACCTGCACATCCGTATTAGTTGATTCAGCAGCTGAAGACTACATCTGGTTCTGTTCTTCAGAAATACTAAATAGTGTTGTCTGCTACATGTTTTTGTTGTCTTACATTTATTACTTTTAGTTATTTTATGCTCAAATAGTCTCCACCTTGGTCAGACAGTCATTTGTTTCTACTACGTGTCTCTTTGAAGCTGGTTGATTTTGAATGCTGGAAGATGATGTTCTCGAGACAGTTCATCTCGAGACACGAGAAGTCTCCTGGACACTTGAATAGCAAATCCTCTTTCCCTGGCCATGGGGATTCATCTGAGGATAAACAAGCTGATATCCAAGCCAACACGTTTGCTTTTGGAGTGATTTTACTGGAGATTATCAGCGGGCGGCTTCCATATTGCAAGGATAAAGGTTATTTGGTGGACTGGGTGAGCCAATCTATCTACTATGTCCTTCATCATCTAGCTAATTCCTACACTGTGTTTTTTTTATACATAAAACCTATGGGAACCTGCTCCACAAATAGAATCCTATTTTCGTAGTGCCATGAACTGGACTGCAAAAGAAGAACGAAGTAGAAAAAATGGGCACCGCGGATTTGAAAAACTATGGGTGCAATACGCGGAGGACGTTTTCAAACTGTTTTCATTATGCATGGGAAGAGAAGAATCCATTGGCAGAAAAAAATGTCGTCACTGTCAGTGCTAAAACCCCGAACCTTGTCTCACGCAGGCGACCAAGTACCTCCAGCAGCCAGAGGAGATTGGGAAGCTGGTGGACCCCGAGCTAAGCAGCTTGCGGAGCGAGGACCTGGCGGTGCTGTGCAGCGTGGTGAGCCGGTGCATCGACCCGGACCCGTCCAAGAGGCCGTCGATGCAGATCATCACGGGCGTGCTTGAGAACGGGATCGACCTGTCGGCAGCCGCCATCCTCAAGGAGTCATCGCTGGCGTGGGCCGAGCTCGCCCTTGCCTTGTGACACTGACACGCCGCTCCTCCCCCTCCCATCCACCACCCTGTAAATCCATCGCCGCGCACGGCTGCTGCTAACATTCTCAGTCGCGTGGCGCTGATGTTGTATGCTTGGCGTATAGACAGGACTCTAGAGAGGCGAGTGGCGGACCAGGCGGGCGGGCAGGTGTCCTGCTCGGTTCGGTTCCGGGCATGCTTGCTTGAGACACTGATTTCGTTGACTGGTGGTGTTTGTGTAACTGAACTGGTGTAATACGGACATACTACGTAGGGTTTATAGCTGATGTGCGGGAGGCATTGCTGTGTTGCCGGTCTGAATGTCTGATGGAGACCTTGGTGACTTATCTGTCTCGGTTTACCCCTGTGACGGTGTGATGAAAACCTGTGTGTCTGTGTGGTTTCTGAAACTGAACTGAGCAGGAGCATCCCTTTCGTCGTCTGTGGAGTGGAGACGGCGATCTGTCTCGGTTGCCCCATTGACGATGTGGTAAAAACTTGTGTATCTCAGTGTCTGTGTGGTCTCTGAACCTGAACTGAGCAGCCGTTGCGTGTGCCAGCTGCTGCTTTCCTAGTTTCCTGGTTGATACTGTACGTAGCAGTAGCCAATGAATCCTGGAGGCTTTAGACAGGACAGAGGAATCTCTGATTCTCTGTGTGTGTGTGTGTGTGTGTGTGTGTGTTTTGAGGGGGCTGATTTTGTGTAGTAACAGGGAGGGACGGAGAGAAATCTCGTCGAATATTCGTTCCCCTCGCGGTTGGTTGATTGACCGTACGTCTGTCTGATTATTTCGCTACTAGTCGCTGTCAAGAGCTGTTGGAGCAACGACACCACACAAGACAAACACGACCTCACCGCCCAAAAGACTAGACGCCCCATCCTTTTTCTTTTTTACCGCTGAAACGTCAACCTCGCTCGTCGTCTGCCCTGACGAAGAGACCGCAAACATGACGATATTCCCATGCTTTTATATTCTGTCGGCGCTAACGTTTTATTCCAGAAAAAGAACATTCTATATACTCCAAGTTTGATGACCTAGTACTTCATCCTATTTTAGATTTAATTAAAATTTATTTACAGACAATAGTATAGATGAAAATTATAAATCACGCTATTTTTTCTTAGAACGATAAACATCAGTGCCATTTTTATACGAATTTATTTAGTCAAATTTAAAATAACCTTCCTTACAACTGTATCTTATATCTTTCTATAGGAGGTGTGGTTGGCACACTCCAGAATATGCCACGTTACCACGGGACCAAATTACACGGTACAGAAAGAAACCAAGCGCGTGTTTAGTTTCAGAAAGTTGGAATTTGGGGCTACTGTAGCATTTTCGTTTTTATTTAGCAATTAGTGTTCAATCATGGACTAATTAGGCTCAAAACGTTCGTCTCATAATTTCCCACCAAACTGTGCAATTATTTTTTTTCGTCTACATTTAATGCTTCATGCACGGGCCGCAAACATTCGATGTGATAGGTACCGTAGCACTTTTTGGGAATTGGGGGTGAAACTAAACAAGGCGCAAAATCAATGCACGCCTGACCTGACACTTGCCGCCGATTGTTGGCGCCATGCAGACCAGAAGGAAGTAAAGAACAACCGCGCGACGACGAGACGATCGATACAGACAGAGGATGCTTGCGTAGTTTATTCAGGTTCATGCCAGGCCATGTCCACCTCGCAACAATAATGCGGAAACATCCATCGATCAGGCACTGGCCGGCTGCACGAAGTGCTGCGCCACGATGCGGCGCTGGATCTTGCCGGTGGCCGTCTTGGGCAGGTCGTCGGTGATGAACACCTTCTTGGGCACCTTGAACGACGCCAGGTTCCGCCGGCAGTGCGCCAGCACCTCCTCCTCCCGCAGCGCCGACCCGTCCCGCGGGATCACCGCGCAGTTGATCTCCTCCCCGTACTTGTCGTCGGGCACGCCGAACGACACGGCCTGCGCCACGCCGGGGACGCCCAGCAGCACGGCGTCCACCTCGATCGGGGAGATCTTCTCCCCGCCGCGGTTGATGAGCTCCTTGATGCGCCCGACCAACCGGACGTACCCTTCCTCGTCCACCACGCCGATGTCCCCCGTGTGGAACCACCCGAACCGGAACGCCGCCTCGTTCGCCTCCGGATTCCCCTTGTAACCCGCCGTCACGTTGTCCCCGCGGACGCACACCTCCCCGGGGCTCCCCGCCGCCACGCGCCGCCCTTCCTCGTCCAGCACCGCCAGTTCCTGCCCGACGGCCCGCCCCACCGACCCGGGCTTCCGGGCCCCGTCCTCCGGCAGTGGGTTCGACGTCATCAGGTGCGACGCCTCCGTCATCGCGTACGCCTCCAGCACCGGCGCGCCGAACGCCGCCTCCAGACGCTCCAGGATCGCCGGCGCCAGCGACGCGCTGCAGCTGCGGATGAAACGCAGCGCCGGATATGCTTCCGCCTCCGGCCGCGACGCGTGACGGTCCAGGATGATCTGGTGGATCGTCGGCACCGCCGTGTACCACGTGGCGCCCGAGGCACGCATGTCGGCCCAGAACGTGGACGCCGAGAACCGCCCCGACGCCGGCAGCGCCACGGACGCGCCCGACGCCAGCGAGCTCAGCAGCGCGCAGAGGAGCCCGTGCACGTGGAACAGCGGCAGCACCACCACCGTGGCGTCGGACTCGGACAGGCGGTACACGGACCGGATGTTCCGCACCGACGCCGCCAGGTTGCGCTGCGTCAGCGGCACGCCCTTGGGCCGGCTCGTCGTGCCGGAGGTGTGCAAGAACAGCGCCACGTCCGACGGGTCGTTGTCGTTGGGAGAGCCCCCCGCCGCGCCACCGCCGCCGCCTTGGTGCGACCCGTTGCTCTTGGTTCCGTTCCCGTTCGCCAGGGCCGGGAGGCCGGCGAGGTGGACCGGGCCGGCCGCGTCGTGGAGGGTGGCGGCGGCGTGGACGAGCCCGAGCTTGGCGGCCGCCGCCTGCGCCGCCGCGTTGCCCTCCGCGTTGGTGACGAGGAGGCGCGCCTCCGAGTCGGAGAGGTAGAACTCGAACTCTTCCTGCGTGTAGGCCGGGTTCAGCGGCGCCGCCACGGCGCCCGCGCGGATCACCGCCAGGAACATGATCACCAGCTGTATACAGATCGCACGCGCGTCAGGTCCCACTCCCGCTCCCGCTACTCTGGGGCTGCGCTGCGCAGGAACATGATCGATCGATCGAACTCGAAAGAAGAGGGACGACCTCGACGGTGTTGGGGAAGGCGAGCGCGACACCGTGGCCCGGGAGGACGCCGGCGTCGGCGGCGAGTCGCGCGGCCGCCGCGTCGACGAGCGCGTCGAGGGCGGCGTGCGTGAGCTCCAGCCTGCCCGGGACGGAGACGGCGCGGCGGGCCGGGAAGGCGGCCGCCGCCTCCTTGAGCAGCGCCGTCAGCGTGGTGGCCTCCGTCGCCGCCATGTCCGTGGAGAGCAGAGAGGAGATGTTGGGCTGGGCTGTGTTGCGTGGCGCGGCGGGCGAGTCTGTTTCTGTTTGTGCGGCTGACGCTACTGCCGAACTGAGCCCGTGGCGTGGCAGACGCCAGGCGGTGCGTCGTAGTATTTATACGGCCGGCGGGTCGCCTCGTCAGCGACGGTTAGGTGGTGGCCTGGTGGGTGCGATCGCGGCGGCGTGTCTGATTTCCGGGCAAGAAACCAAATCAATTTTTGGTTGCCCGCCGGAGGCCGGAGGCCCCCCCTGCAGCGCAGGTGCACCTGCAGACAGTGGACGACCCGGGGAGGTTTTTCTGCCGCCGCCGGCGAGTCGGCGTGTCTTGCAGCCTTGCAGGGGGTGGACGGAAATTTCAAACTTTGAATGAATTGAAAAAGAAAAAGGAAAGGAACTCGTGCGCCATGGCTGCTCTCTTCTGCGTCTTTCCCGCGTGCGTCCAGTACCAATCCGTGAGACCCTTTTTCTGTGGAAGACGGACAAATCCACGGTTCTTGACGATGAGCAGGAATCAATGCTTGCAGGTGCTAATTTCATCATCATGAGGAGAAGAAAAAACAACAGAGTCTACCCAGTGGAATCCGATCCAGCTTTATTGTTACTTCTTGACGTGTCCGGAATATCTGCCGATCAACAAATTGTTGCTGAATATACCAGGAAGATACTGTACGACAGGTGACGAACACGGTCGCGGACGTACAGTTTAGTGCTGGCCATAAAGAGGAAAGAGCTTGTACTAGTCGGCCATTGCAACCGAATTTTTTACTATTTAGCCCTTTTTTCGAGAGTTTCTCTTAAATAAACCTTTGGCGGAAAGAATTTCGAAAATAAACCCTTGGCTCGGAGCACGGGGAAATAGCCTGCCAGGGGCTCGGCGCCGTAGATCTTGGCGTCGAGCTCGGCGCCATAGTGAATGGCGCCGAGATACCTGCATTTAACCCAGCCTGCACTTCTTCTCCGAGCGTTCTTCCTCTTATTTCTCCTCCATCTCGGGTTTTTTTCTCGCCACTTCACCCTACCTCACAATCACCGGCAACTTAGAATTTGCTATTTTTGCTATTTTTGCATATGTCTGTCCCACAAATTTCAGCATATCCATCTCATGGTAAATTTGAAGACTTAGCCAAATTCTAAGTTGCCCATCTTATGATAAATTTAGGGACTTAGCCAAAATACTAAGTTGCCGGTGATTGTGAGGTAGGGTGAAGTGGCGAGAAAAAAACCCGAGATGGAGGAGAAATAAGAGGAAGAACGCTCGGAGAAGAAGTGCAGGCTGGGTTAAATGCAGGTATCTCGGCGCCATTCACTATGGCGCCGAGCTCGACGCCAAGATCTACGGCGCCGAGCCCCTGGCAGGCTATTTCCCCGTGCCCAGGACCTCGGCGCCAGTGACCCCAGTCACTCTGGCGCCGAGCCAAGGGTTCATTTCCAGAATTCTTTCCGCCAGGATCTATTTGAGAGAAACTCTTGAAAAAAGGACCAAATAGTAAAAAATTTGGCCATTGCAACAAGTGTCACGAGCACAGTCGCAGCTTTGAGTCCTGTTCATTCATGGTACAAGTGGGCCGCCGCCCTAGCTAGACCGGTCCTGCTTGTAGCTAGGGGTCAAGCTCGAGCCGTCGAGGAACGCAGTGCACAGTGCACTGCTCTTCTTGTTTTCACCAACTCAGAACTCACCACACAGGCTGGGTTCGGTTGGGACGACCTGGGATGTCGACCGATCCCAAACGGATTCCTCCTTTTCTCTCTTCTTTTTCGAATAGCTGTGGTCGAATGGGGTTACACATTAACAGTTTGTTTGGTTTAGAATGACTCCATCTGACATCAGCATGTTTATAATGCATGGTTTCGTGCACCAAACCAGACAATACGTTTAGATGGGATGCAGGATCGAATGGCTCCACAGTCCACACGGTGCCATTCCGTGAACCAAACACGATGTAACTAACATATTGTTTTGTTTTGAGACGGTCGAGAAGGGGACGAGATGATTGGGAGTGGAGGGCCGGGAACAAGCTTATTAGTAACCTTACTAAAAGGATCGGTTGTTACTCTAATATACATGGGACAAGCACATCCCTTCAAATCGAGCGGATCGACTCGTCTCTCTTCCCGCTGTGCGTCTACACCAATCGAAACAATAGATTAGACGAGCTTTGTCTCAGCTACACCTCGGACAAGCCCTCTCTACCCTCGCGTAGGTGAATTGAATTCTGGTCGGCATGCTTGAGCCGAAGGTCGCTAGAGGCCCAGATAGCGGCAACGGGGTCTGCTTTGACCCGAGCAGGAAAACTCTACCCCAGCCATTACCATGAGCTAACTCACATGGTTAAGGCGCCGTGCACGGGCGGAGATCTCACGGGAATCTATGTAGGCAACAGTGGACCAAGGATCGGAAGATAGAAGATGAACAACGTGTGGAAGAAAATAGAGAGCTAAGGGTCTATTTGGTAGGGATCCAGATTGCAGGAGAAACATTTCTCCGAGAAACATAATCACTTGCTAGAACCGTTTGACTATTTGTCCCGATTCAGATTCTAAACAGAGGTGAATCACTTGGATAGATCAAAGTGCCCTTGATATGTGATGAATTTTTCTTGAGTTACTAAATACAAAATAAAGCATCTACAACCATGAGCAAAATACACTTCTGGCTAATAAGCTCGAAAAAAGTTTTTGATCGCACGAACGGCGGCGTCGATCGGCAGCGAGGCGTCGATCTACCCAACAGCGCGTGAAGAGAATGGATAAGGGAACCAGTGGCAGTTGTTGTAATTTTCACCAAAACAAAGGAGGCATGCATCGGGTGGCACAACGAGCTCATGTGAAACCAGGCAATCGCCGTTTCGGGCTCGTTTGGCACGGCTCCCGCCGGCTCCAGCTCTGCTACTGTAGTACGGAGCCGGAAGAGCCCGAACTCGTGGCTTCACCGGCTCCGGCTTTTCCCAGTCCATTTTTTTTTTGCCTCGATTTCCGAAACGGTTCCTGCTACAGTGCCACTACAGTGCAGCTACAGTGCCGCGCGGAGGAGCCCAAGCTGCCTGGAGCTGCGCCAAAGAGGGCCTAAGTTTCGCGAAGGAAAAGTGAAATAGTTCCGCTCCGATTCTCTACCCTGTAAACCCGTTTGGAACTGTTTATACTGATTCTTCCAAGAAACGAATCCGACTCTTCCATCCAAAGCCACGAGAGGCCGACTGATGGACCCACATGTCGGAAGCACTCAATCCAATGTCCAGTGCCCTCAAACTAAACACAAATTTGAGGATGATCTCATCTTTCTCAACCAAACAAGAGATCATCAGCCTGTTCACTGGTTGGTATCTATGCTGATAAGCCTAACTAATACTGATTTATTATGAGGAGAAAATATTATTGATTGACTGATAAGCCTCGACTAAAACCAACAAGCAATCAGGCTACACGTCATCTCACCTTAAACCAAACACATGCTTAACAGTGCTTACATGGCAGGTTTTGTTTTTAACGTGACGCATGGCAGGTTTGACTGGTACGTGGCAGCATCCACCACCACGCATAGGGCTAGACAAAATACTCAGAGGTCAACTTGTTAACTTTTTTATGAGTTGAGCTGAAAGTCTAGCTCGCTATTTTCATGAGCCAGCTTGTGAGCTGCTCATGAGCTGAAACGAATTGAGGCCTATCAGCCCACGACCATGAATCCAGAAGATGATGATGCTGGCCTAGAAGTGTACGCTTATTTTATTGGTATGTAATCCTTATTTTCAGCTGTTTCATATGAATTTTAATTTTATAATTGTTGTGGTACTTAAATATTGATTTTATGGATTGTTTTTTAGGAGATGATGATGATGCTGACATTGAATCTGCGCTTTCCTAGGTTAGTATGCAGGAACTGCATGATCATGGATGGACCAGCTATGTTGCATGGTTGATGTTTTTAATAAACCTAATATATATTAATCATGTATGGTTGCATAACGGTGAATGTCACCTTCAAAAATTAATGTAGCATAAACATTATAAACATGTGTGTCCTATTTTTTTAGTAACTCGCGAGCTAAACGAGTCAGCTCGAGCTCGGTAACAAGCTGAGCCGAGCTATTCTTCTAGCTCATAATATTAACGAGTCGAGCCAAGCTAGCTCGTTAGCCAAACGAGCCAGCTCCACTTGAGCTGCCTCGATATCTAGCCCTAAACACGCACATCATTCTCCGACAAACTCGAGTCAGCTCTGGACCAAATAAGAGCCAGTTTGGATCTTCTATGGCAAATGAGAACGAGTGGAAAAATTTGAGAATGAATTATGTTGGGTGACACAAACACCAAGTTTGAACACAAGTACGTGATTGTATTTATTTCATGGTCATACTATACATGTCAGAGAGAGTATTTATAGAGGTCCTAGTCTTCATAAAAAAAAACTAAAATAACTAAAATACCCCTCTCATAAATCTTAAATGTTACAATTCTTCTCTATTACAAGGACGAAATGGTCATTTCGTCTTCGATAATTGCTGCTTCAAGCTTTCCCATCTGCTTTTTGGAGTCCCCTTTCAAAGAGGTCCTAGTTTGAACACTTGTTATTTTAGAATCCAACTATCAACTTTAAACCCACTATTTAGAGATTTTCACTACACTAGCCAGATTCAAAATACCCCTTATTTTTTAACACAGAATCCAAATTCTACATTCACTATCTAGAAGAATCTCAATATAAGACGAGATTTGAGATCAAGCAGGCCCTAAAGTTGAGCAGTGGATTATTACTAGAACGTGAGCCTTTACGACGACGGCCATCTTTGCTTCTCTTATAATCTGTCTTTTTTTGCTTGTTTTTTTTCAGTCGGAACAGTATTTTCCTCTCACAACAAATCAGCCGGAACAACATTTCGACTTGTTTTTTCAGCGAAGCGAACGGGGCCGACATCGCTAAACTTGGTGGGACATGTCCATTACAACGGGACAGTAGTGATGGTTTGTGCTCTCGCTCAGTTCAACGTAGTGACGGTGATGCGGTGGAGAAAAATTAAAGGATAATTTCACCATAGCACGAGCACTTGTGTTCAACAAGTAGTTGCTCAAAGGGCGTACGGATTGGGCCCCTTGATCATAAGACGTGATGGAAGTTAGCCACCATAGTTTTTTTTAAAGAAAGCTTCTATTACTTTTTCAAGTACAACAAACTATGTTAATATAAAAGCTTTAAAAAAACTCTTTTGGATTCTGCTCGACAACAAACACATGATCACTAAAAGATATGATCTATATATACTCCAGTGATTATCAATCCAATCAGCGGCGGATCCAGGAAATATTTTAGGGGGGACTGAACAACACTGCTGCTCGATCTTAAGTCTCAGCCCCCCTACACTATAGAACTTTGCCTAAAAATTCATGTTGGCTCTACAGTATTTTTGCACTGATTCGGTTTGGGTAGCCCCCCCCCCCCCCCCCCCCCCCCCCCCCCCCCGCCCCACCGCTGGATCCGCCCCTGAGTCCAATGCATTGGGCATACCTCCACAAAGTCATTATAGGATATAGGGCATACAAACATGGCCGTGTTCACCACGGTATTGTTTGTGTGTTGTGGTGCGTGTGTTTTAATAACTACTTACTATAGGTTTGGTTGGATCCATACAACTAATAATGACTCCCACCGTCCCCTATTTATATGTAGTTTTGGCCTTCTACTACACGAAGGATTCTACATGATGTGTAAATATACTTTTATAACAAACTTGTTTGGAGATACAAATGTTAATATAATTTTATATACTTCTAGGCAATATTTCCTTTTAGTTTGACTCATCGAGGAGCGAGGGGTGTATATATCTTAGGATGGAGGGAGTAATGGTTAGTGGGATGGGTCTTACGGATCACCTAATTAACGATTTTGTTTCTTCGTTAACACGACTAGTAATAGTCAATTATGTGATCGTGTGCAGAGTCAGGGTGCCAGCCTGCCAGGCGAGGCGTGTTCGGACAGGCGGATACCGGGGGCGGCCCTTTCCTGTGCCTGCCAAAGGAGCTGTCATGTTTCCTGTGCTCTGCATTGACCTATCCCTATCCTCGGCTGGGTCGGTCGCTCTCGTTTCATCTTCATCAGGGAGTCGGAGGGCTCGGCGCGGCACAGCTGCACAAGGCCAAAGGCCTCCCCCGGATACACACACACCCGGTCGCAGCCACAGCCAGCCAGCCACCGTGTCACCCGCGGCCGATCGAATTGAAGGCTGCGCCACCGCGAGGGTGGATGGATGCATGCCTTTGCCTACGAACGAGGAGAGTAGGCACACCAACGTCTGCGTGCCCTCGCGACCCGCCTGCACGGCTCGTTTCACTCTCACGGCCTCCATGGCTCCATCACCACTCACCATGCATGCCTTCACCCACCGAATTTTCTTTTTTTTTTGGCCCTTTTTTTTAAAAAAGTTTCTCACAAATATCTTCACATAGAGGTATGTTTTCAAAATATGAACCCTTAGCTTTTCAAAATATGGTGCCATCGTTGGTGGTGTCGAGCTTACACGTCTCGGCGCCAAAGGGTTTGGCGCCTAGGTCTTGGGCTGACATAGGCGTCGACGCAGACATGACGGTGACTTGGCAGACACCTTGGCGCCGTGGTTATTGGCGCCAACCTTGACGCCATGGTTATCGACGCCGAGAACGACGCCAACATCTATGGCGCCGAGGTGGTGTTTTAACCCGGCGCCCAACTTTCCTGCCCGAGACTTCTTCCTCTTCTTTCTCCTCCCTCTCGGGTTTTTTTCTCTTCCCACTTCACCCTACCCCACGAATCGACATATTAGACCTTGAAAACTTTGTTTTGATCCGTAGATCTTCGAGAGCAAGGTATCCTCGCTCCCTCCTAGTTTTTTTTTCACATCGACTCGGTATATATTAGTCGGATTTTTCAACATAAGAATCGTCGTTACTTAGGGTTTCATGCAATTTTAATATTTATATTATACAACCGTAGGATGCCAAGGCGTAGAAAAGCTAGCAAACCAAGGTAACCTCAGCGCACGTTGTTTATTTATGGGTTCATAGTTGTGGATCAAATGGGAAACCCTAGTTGTAGGGTTTAATGTTAATTGCTTTCAGTTCTTAGAATGAAAATGGCTAAATTGTAGTTATGGCCGGATGACCGAAAATGCCTTCGACCCATTGCCTCTTCCTAGTGATGTTCCAGTGCCCAAGTACTTTTACGGCGATCATTAATAAATAGATACATAGCTACTATATAGTACATCTCTAATACATACTAACCAACTACAATCTAAGTAAATAGGCTAATAACTAAGTATATAGATATAATCTAGTAACTAAGTAGCTAAATCATACCTAAATAACTAAATATACAACTAGTTATCTAACTATATCTATGTACCTATGTATCTATGTATGTATCTATCTACATGCCTATCTCACTAAATAAATCAATTACCTACGTCATTACATTTACTAGTAAGTACCAAATAATCAAACTAGAGCTACAATTCAAGCTAATTAAGTACCTACATTGTATATTCACAAATTTTACCTGTCCGACGAATGCAACAACACAGCCGGCGACGTTGGAGCCGAAAAGCACTATCCGAACTTGCCGGCCATGGCGGGTGCTGCGGCCTTGCAGCTGGACACCAGCCCCTCCCCTCGTCCCTTTCCAAGGGCCATTGCCCTCAGCACTTCGAGGGCTAGCGGCAGCAATGGAACGGCAGTGGCAGGGATCGGACGGCCGACGGGGAGGGGCCGGCTCGCGGACAGGGAGCAGGCGGACGGGGTCGCCGGTGACGTGAACAGCCTGTCAGGGTCGCCGGAGGACGGGGACGGGCGGGCCGCAGCGGCGAGCGGCGGGCGCGGCGGGGTGCGGCGCGCGGGGAAGACGGCGACGAGCGGGCCACGGGGTGCGGTGCACGAGGCGGGGTGCGGGGCGTGGCGCGCGGCGGGGCGTGCGGGGTGCGGTGACCACGGCAGGGCGGCGGGGAGGGCCGGGGCACGGTGGATGGGCGCCGGCGGCGGGCGACTCGAGACTCGGACGAGTGAGAACAAACGGAAGAGGAAGAGGAAGAAGAGAAAGGAAAGAGAGCCCACATGTACAGCATGCACGGCGCCAAAGATATAGGCGCCGAGCACGGCGCCAAGATCTACGGCGCTATGCTAGGAGCCAAGATCTACGGTGCCAAGCAGGTTGCCATGTCTGCGTCGATGACGACGTGGCCGAGAAAGCTAAGCGCCAAACCATTTGGCGCCGAGACGTGTAAGTTCGGCGCCACCAACAATGACATCGAGCTAAGGGTCCAGATTTTGAAAACATAACTCCAGAGATATATTTGTGAAAAACTTTCAAAAAAAAAAGACAAAAAAATAAAAAAATTCGGACCCACCGACGACCTTGACGTACGGCTCAACTAACAGATCCGCCGCCGGTCGGCATCCATCTATCCTTCCATGAGATGACGTCGTCGTCTGCGACGACCGACGACGAGAGGCTCGGCCGATGTGTGGCTGCGCATATGAATATATGCAATGCAATGCCGGCGTCGCCATCGACGACCTGTACCAAATAATACTTGTATTAGATGATGACGACGACGACACTCGAAACAAATCAAAGGGCCTTCTTTATTTGTCCAGGGCTCCAGGCTACGTACCTCTCCTCTCCGACGGCACTTTGCTAGCTGTCTTGTGCACAAAAACAAATTAATATACAGACAGTCAGACAGTTCACCGACGGCCACTCCGCGCTCCGGCGAGCCTCGGCCCTAATTGAGTCATCCGGCTACTCTAGAAGCAAGAGGACCTCATCAGCAAGGCGACGGATGGGCTGGGCGAAGTTGCGAGTAACTGCAATGGCCTGGCCACGCGCACGGGGAGGTTCCGGTTCACGCCGGCCGCGGAGAAGGCGTTCCCGGCAACCTGCAGCACCATCGGCGGGGCCACTGCACAGGCGAGGCAACTGAGTCAAGGAGAGGCAACAACCGTGCTCGATTGAAACAAAAGAGCAAGGAGCAGTGCCCCGGGCCGAGAACTCATCTCGCCGGCCACGGCGGACCGCCGAGGGGAAAAACCTCCCCATTACCTCACCGAAGGAAGGAAGCCCATCCAATTGACTCCAATTGGAAGCTAACTACTCTAGCTATTTGGGCACACGGTGAATTGGAAAGGGATGGACAGTACACGGCCAATTTTGAGGGCGACGGTGTTCGGCTTAGAGGTGACAATGGCGACGGCGAAAGCTTAAATCAGCGCCCGGCAACGGACTACCGCCCCGGCAAGCTAGGCCTATCGCTGTACTCCCACTCGTCCTCCGAACGTGGCAAATGCGAGAGGGGACAGGCTTCTTGTCGGTGTTTTGGACCGGGGGGTCCTCAACCAACTAGTGAATTTGTTCTGCGTGCTCCCGATTCCGGATGGTGATGCAAAGAGACACAAGGTTTATACTGGTTCGGGCAATTCATGCCCTACGTCCAGTCTGGGAGATTGATCTTGTATTCCTTGCACCGAAGTGCTTGTAGTAGGGGGTTACAAGCTAGGTGAGAGAGGGAGCTAGTCCCAGGTCTCGGCGGGGAGTGATGTGGGCTGCTTGAGACGTTGCTCTCGAGCGGCAGGGAAGTGTGCGTGTTACAGGGTATTGTTCTTCGTGAGAACCTGTCTCCCCCTCGAAATGGCCCAAGTCCATTCCTTTTATAGTTTGAAGGGAGGACAAGGATAGTACATGTGCTAACTATACGGTGTCGTGCGAACAGAGGCGGCATGTCTGAGCCCTATAGCCCGTTCCTATGGCGGTGTGGTCGTCAAAGTGGTCCGTCCTTGGAGCGCTGAGGCGACGTGCTGGTCACATCCGATCTTGTGCGTTATGGGGGCTCCAAGGCTGCCTCGGAGCGGGTGCGACGGTCAGCGTGCGGGTCGCTGTGGATTGACTGTGCGCGAGGCCGAGGCTCGGTTGGTGCCGAGGCCAAACCGCGGTGGGGGGTCTCGGCAGACGTGAATCCTGAGATAGCCGAGACCCTGGCGTGGAGTGCCGAGGCCTGGAGGGAGCGGTCGATCTGGTACACTGATTCGGAGGCAATGATGACCCGAGCCAGACTTCCCATGCCGCATTGTCTTCGGGGCGGGAATTGCAGGGCACAATGCGGTGCGAGTGCTGATCATGTGCACAGCGCCAGAATACAGTGGCCGGTAATTCCCGCCGTGCCCCGTCTCAGCCGGTATGGCGCTGATGCGACTTCTTGTCCCGTCGGCCACTCCATAGTGTTGAGCCGTCGTCCAGCTGAGATTACGGGAGTGGTTGACTCATTAATAGGACGTGACATGCTGTCGGGAAGACTGGTCGAGGCGGGAGCGATGGGTCATTGACAAGCCAGCCTCGAGCGATACGGAGAATAGCTGTCTTATTCAAGGCTGTTCGCACGGGGCCTCGGGCGAGACGGAGATTGGGCTCCTTGCCGAGACCTCTCGCGAGAGGCCTCGCGCGAGGCGGAGATTGCGTCAGGGCGCCGAGACCTCCTGTGCGAGGCCTGAGGCGAGGTGGAGAGCCTAGTGGGCTCGGACGGAGCCGGTGATGAACCCATGGCTTACCTTCTGGCTTCGTTGTTGATGAGATTTAAGTGACTCTTTTGGTGTACGCTCGGGGTACCCCGTTCTATGGTACCCGACAGTAGCCCCCGAGCCTCGGGGGGAGTGCGTGCACTCTCCCTGAGGGTTTGTCGAGACTTGGCTTGCAGCCGCTCCTGTAGGGATTGTGTTTTGCTTCTTGAGGTTTCGGTGGGTGCGCGCGAGCGCACCCGCCGGGTGTAGCCCCCGAGGCCCTAGAGGAGTGGAGTCATTCCTCCAGGGGCTTTTTTCGTGTTTTGAGTGAGGAGTTTTTATCGTGTTCGTCCGAGCCCACAAGCGCGAGTTCGGGTCGCGGGGTCTCGGCAAGGTTGTAGGAAGAGCCCCCTAGCCTCTACATAGAGCAAGAGGTCAGTCAGGGGTTCCCCTGGCTTTTTGTATGACCCTCACGCTTCCTTTTTGCTCGGAAGGAGGGGTGGAATGTGCCAGGCTACCCTCGGTGGGCACGAGCGTTGGCACTTTCGGTGAGCTGTTATCGGGTAAGTCCGAGTGGAGGCCCGTGCCCCGTTCGCTAGGGGACGGCTAGCAGTCCAGAGACACACTCCAAGAGTACCAGAGGGTTTCTCTAGTGGGTGCCGAGGCCATTTGCTGGGCCTCGGTGGCTCGGTGCCTCCCTACGGTGGGATCCCATTCGGAGACCTCCCTGCCGGTCTCGGACACGACTTAGGACGCCCCGAGCGACTGTTTGCTCGGGCCTCGGCCATTCATGGGCTCGCCCATAGTCGTCCCTGACTCTGTTGCCCTGGGGCGGCTATCAAAACCTCAGGGGGCCCAGCCTTCGAACCCCTAGACCCTAACAGGCTCGGTGTCCTTTATCATATTTATAACGAAACTTCTAACGCGGGCTTAGGTCATTTGTCTTTGTCTTGGGTGTAGGAGGAGCCCCCGAGCCTCTACCCGGAGCGAGAGGGCGGTTAGGGGTCCCCTGGCTTTTTTGTTCGACCCTCACATATCCTTTTCGTTCAGACGGAGGGGTTGTTTGCCGAGCCCATTCGGGTGCGAGCCAGAGCCGCTGGGTCTCGGCAAGGTTACAGGAAGAGCCCCCTAGCCTCTGCATGGAGTGAGAGGGCCGTCGGAAGTTCCCCTGGCTTTTTGTACAACCCTCGCACGTGAGGGTTTGTTTGCTGAGGCCCCTTTGGGCGTGAGCCTGGGTCACGGGGTCTCGGCAAGGTTGCTGGAAGGGCTTCCTAGCCTCTACATAGAGCGAGAGGGCCGTCGGGAGCTCCCCTAGCTTTTTGTATGACCCTCGCGCTTCCTTTTTGCTCGGAAGGAGGGGTTGTTTTACCGAGCCCATTCGGGTGCGAGCCGGAGCCGCTGGGTCTCGGTAAGGTTGCAGGAAGAGCCCCCTAGCCTCTGCATGGAGCAAGAGGTCCGTCAGGGATTCCCCTGGCTTTTTGTACGACCCTCACGCTTCCTTTTCGCTCGAAAGGAGGGGTGGAATGTGCCAGGCTACCCTCGGTGGGCACGAGCGTTGGCACTTCCGGTGAGCTGTTATCGGGTAAGTTCGAGTGGAGGCCCGTTCCCCATTCGCTAGGGGACGGCTAGCGGTCTAGAGACGCACTCCAAGAGTACCGGAGGGTTTCTCTAGTGGGTGCCGAGGCCGTTCGCTGGGCCTCGGTGGCTTGGCGCCTCCCTACGGTGGGATCCCATTGGGAGACCTCCCTGCCGGTCTCGGACACGACTTAGGGCGTCCCAAGCGTTTCGCTTGCTTGGGCCTCGGCCCCGTGTGGGCTTGCCCACGGTCGTCCCTGACTCTATTATCCTAGGGCGGCTGTCAAAACCTCTAGGGGCCCAGCCTTCGAACCCCTGGACCATAATAGGCTCAGAGCCCGGTTCCTTCATCTGAAAGGAATGGGGCGGGGGGGGGATATATTCCCCATTGGCTTGGCAACGGCTGGCGCGCCTTTTGAGGCGGTTTTCTAGGGAGGCGGAACGACGCCTGCTGCCGCCGTGGTTGGGCGCGACGTGGTGGATGGGACGTAACTATTCCCGCAATTAATGAGAAGGAAGGTGGGCGCGTGGGCGGTAAAATCGGATCATGGTTAACCATGCCAGATCGAGGGGAAACTTCCCCGATTTCATCGCCCGTCCATTTTGCCTTCACCCTACATAAATACTCAAAGAGCCTCGCCCCTCCTCACCTTACCTTGCCTGCGTTAGCTCTGCCTCCATCGAGCCGTCGCTAGAGCAGCGGGTGCCAAGAAGAAGAGGGGAGAAGAGCGAGCCAGGGAGAGAGCGAGAAAGAGAGAGAGAGAGAAACTCACCGCCGCATTCGATCCCTCCACCGCATCCATGGCCGGTGACATCATTGTCATCGAGGCGGACCCCTAGGATCCATCGAACATCACCGAGGAGATGCTTCAGTCGCTCGTCGACGGTGGACTCCTTCGTCTGATGACGGACCTCAACAGGCCAGAGTGGATTGCTCCGTCGGGCGAGCTAGAGCCGAGGCCTTGCGACGGTTACATCGTGAGCTTCGTCTCGTTTCACGAGTGCGGCCTCGGCGTCTTGGCAGATCGGTTCATGCGGGCGCTCCCGCAATACTATGGCGTGGAGCTCCACAACTTCGACCCCAACTCCATCGCACAGGCGGCCATCTTCGTTGCCGTCTGCGAGGGGTACTTGGGGATTGCTCCCCATTGGGAGTTGTGGCTCCATCTCTTCTGGGCGGGGCATACCACTAAGCCAACAAGCACGTCGGGCATGAGGAAAGCGACGAGGGCTAGTGGCTGCACTCTCCAAGTGCGCCGGGACCGCCAGCACCTCTACATCCTGGCCCAGCTCGTGTCATCTAATCGCCGATGGTACACGAGCTGGTTCTACCTTCGCAATGACGATGGAGGACTTCCCCCCTACACTGGGTGGATTGTGGGGAGCTACCCAAAGAGGTGGAAGTATGGCATCCTGAGGGAGGATTAGCCCAAGCTGCAACCGCTTCTGGAGGGGCTAGAGAGGCTACGGGGCCGTGGCCTTACTGCAGCTGTGGTCGTGGCTGCCTTCCACCGCCGGAGGGTGCTGCCGCTGATGGCTCAGCGACAGCGACTGTTCGAGATGAGGCCGGGTGAGCCCAATGAGCGCATCTGGATGTCCTCCTCTGTCCTTTCCGACGAGGAAATTCTTCGTCGGGTGGGGGAGATGGTGGAGGCGAAGCTGAGGGGCGGCAACCTGACCCCCATCGTGATGCGCCCGTCGCGGGGGTTCCTCTTGCTGGTAAGTCATACATCGCTGTAGCCCCCAAGCCTCCTCCATTTCTCCTACTTCTCATTCCCTTATGTGCGTTTGCCGTTTCCTATAGGGGATGAGGGACGTGCGCGCCTCTCTGCCGCCCGTTCCCGAGGACGCGAGGCGGCGGGTGACCAACCGGGCGCACGCCGAGGCACAGAAAAAGCGGAAGGACACCAAGGCGGCGAAGTGCACGAAAAAGATCCTCGCGCGTGAGGAACTGGACAAGCACCGCCGTCAACAAAGGAAGGATGGCCTCCCGTTGGAGGAGTCCCCGTCGCCGTCGATATCGACGGATGCCTCAGACAGGGATGATGAAGACGAGATGGGGCAAGGTCCCCTGGACCATCTCCCTGACGTAGTGGAGGTGGTGCTCGGGCGTTGGCAAGCAGCCCGGCACTCCTGAGAGGAGGAGGAGGAGTGGACTCGGGGTCGGCAATTGCCTGCTCTGGGGCTGAGGCCAACATGCCCGAGGCATGGGCATTGGGCAAATGCGTCGTCAGCCCGGTGGGCTCGGTGGTGGCGGTGGAACAAGTGGCGGCGGAGGCGACACAACTGCCCCTGTAGAGGACCGAGGGGGCGCCGGGGTCCGTTGAGGACCAACCGGTGCCGATGGACACGAAGGCGATGCCTCTGCCGCCGCCACCGCCTTTGCGGACGAGGGTCGCCGTAGCGAAGCGGTTGCCGCCCCGCTCGAGGTAGGTGTATTTTTGGTGGGGTCATAGTGCCTTCCGTTCATTCTTTTGTCTTGTACTGACCCTATGATCGTCTTGTCCTTAGCCGGAAGCGGCCTACGGAGGTGCCTACCTTGGCGCCCCTTAAAGCGCTCAAGGTTAACCCCGGCTCCACCGCCCACTAGGTGGCCGAGGCGCAAGCCGCCCGGCATCGTGGCGCGGCATCGGCAAGGGCCGACCCAAAGGAGCCAGCCACTCAAGGAGGGGCTACCGAGGCGGCCCTGACACAGGAAGGCGAGGCAGCGCCTCCGCCCCGTGATGGCGAGGCCCATGGGTCAGATGCGGCCGAGGTTCCCTTGGCCACCAAGACCACTGGGACCGAGGTCCCCGGGGTTTCATAGGCCGGGGCGACGAAGACTGCGGCGCCTGGGACCATCGAGGTCGCTGCGGCAGGCACCTGAGCCCTCACGACCGCCGAGGCCACGATGGCGGAGGCTGGAGCCCCCGAGACCACCGAGGCCACGATGGCGGAGGCCGGAGCCCCCGGGACCACCGAGGCCACGATGGCAGAGGCCGGAGCCCCTGAGACCAATGCTGACGTGATCGTGGCAGGGCTGCCAGCCCAGGAAATGGAGATGAAGGCGGCGGAGGCCTTGGTGGCACCCTTGGTTCAGGGCCCATCGCTGTTGCGAGAGAGCACCCAGGAGGTGGAGATTCTTTCGATCTCCTCTGACGATACTTCTCGGGTGTAGGAGATGGCCGGCACCGAGGTGGCCGGTGTCGTGGAATAGCTGGTTCCAACCCCGGGCGAGGGAAGCGCGGCCCTCGCGTGGGTGCGACCCGAGCCCCACGGGTGGAACCACCCGCGTGTCCTATGGCAAAGCCGGGATGATCCTAAGGCAGAGCCTCTGTTTGCCCTCGAGGACACGGCCGAGGGCGGTCGCTGGGGCACGTTCGAGCAGTACCGCCAGCTAGCGGAGCGGTCTCTATGGACGGCGCTGTCCGTGGTGGCCAATGATTTGCTCGGAGTCGCCTAGGTTCGTGCTTTCTTTTCACATGCGGTGGTCTTTTTCCGAGTTTTCCTTGTAGGGATTGACCCCTGTTTTGTTTCCCCCTAGGAGCTCGAGACCCGATCTCTTGGGAAGTCGGTCTTCCTCTGCCGGGAGAGGGATGTCTAGGACTAGCTTCAGCGGCAGAAGGGCCTTCTTGCAGGTGCCAACGAGCTCCTATCGGCACGGAGCGCAGAGGTGGAGGACCTCCGCCTTCATTGTGACAACACGAAGGTCGAGGCGGCCACAGCCCAGGAGCAGCTCGCCCCTCTGGCGGCGCAGGTCAAGGAGTTGGAGGAGGATCTCACCCGCACGGCCAGTGATCGGGATGCCTTCAGGGCTCGAGCCGTAGAAGCTACGACCTTGGCCACGGCTCTTGCTGGGCAGCTAGGGGCGAAACAGAATGCGCACCAGCTGACGAAAGGCGCTTTGGATGAGGCCCTTGTAGCGGCTGAGGCCTCGCGAACTGAGGCTGTGGTTTGGAGGGGGAAGGCCAAGGGTGAGTCCTAGTCCCTTCATTTTACTCGCTTTTTCTTATGTTCGTTCCCTAACTTCCTCATGTGACGTAGAGCTAGGGAGTGAAGTTTCCAGGGCGGCCGAGGCTTCTTGGGTCGAGGCTCAGCGCTTGAAGGAGAAAGTCGAGGCTTTTCGGGTTGAGGCCCGACACTAGGAGCTTAAGGCCAAGGGTGAGTTCCATAGGCTTCCATCCCTATTTAGCTTATTTTTTCTCTCGCTCAACCCCATTCCATTTTCCGTGGTGCAGAGTCAGAGGCGGAGGTTACCCGGGCAGCCGAGGCTTCCAGCACGGTGCACACGGTGCTCGAGATGGAGATCGGGGAGCACGAGGCACTGAAAAGTGCCGCCTGTGCCGCCTGCGAGGCCCTGGTGGTCGAGGGGGTTCAGTCAGGCAGCTCCCTTGGGAGCCATCTGATTGCGCTGAGCGGTCAAGTGCGTGAGCGGCTCCGAGGAGCGCTGCATATGGGCGTCAAGCGCGCACTAGCCATCATCGCCTCGTACTACATTGGTGTTGACCTTCAAGCCATCAGCGATGGCTACATCTTGCCTGATGATGACGATGAGGCCGATGAGGTGGTGATGAAGCTGTTGGAGGTGGCAGAAGGCCCTGGCACCGCGCTGGCTATGTTGTTTGAAGAGGAGGTGGTCCCTCCCCCGCCGTCTGCCGATGCCGGAGGTGCTGAGCCTTGACCTGGGCCCAAGCGGCCATGTAAATAGAGTAGGAATTAACTATGTATCATAACATTTGTGGCCATGGGGGCCTTTCTTTGGAAGTATTCATGTTTCTTTAATCGTTTGTCTTGTATTTCCGAGCCTCTGCCCTCTTGTTGTCTCCGGTCTGATTTCTTTGCAAAAAATCTCTTTGGAGCCTAAGCCATCCCTGGGGCGAAAGGTGGTGAGGGAGCATCGTAGCCTGGAGGCTTAGGCCGTCTGATGACTCAACCGGCCTTCTGGCCCTAAGACAAGCTTTTGGTCCTTGGGTTTTCCACAACCGATTCGTCAGAGCGTGCTAGAGGGTTTGGCGTAGAAATTTTTTTCGAAAAACGACTAAAAAATGGCTCGTGGGACTTTAGGGGGAATCCCCCATCTAGCCCCCGAGGGAGATTCAGTTCTATGGAGGCAGAGTCGAGTCTCCCTTACAGTGTCATTGTGTTGCCAAGACCAACGATAGGCTCGGGGGATTTCTCAAAAAATTAGAACAACTAAAAAACGGGTTTCAATTGTATTCCGAGAAATAATATATACAATGCTTGGAATTTTAAGGATAAAAGCGACGTAGCTGTTCTATGTTCCAAGCATTGGTGAAGATTTCACCCTTTTTGTTGGCTAGCTTGTAGGTCCCGGGCTTCAGCACTTGGGCGATGATGTACGGTCCTTCCCATGGCGGGGTCAGCTTGTGGTGGCCCTTGTTGCTCTATGCTAGCCTCAACACCAGGTCGCCTACCTTCAAGTCTTGGCCTTGGACACACCGAGCCTGATAGCGCCGTAGGGTCTGCTAGTATTTAACCGAGTGCAGCAGCGCGACGTCTCGGGCTTCCTCCAGTTGGTCGAGGGCGTCCTCTCGGGTGGTGCGGTTGCTTTGTTCGTTATAGGCCTATAGCCTTGGGGAACCATATTCCAAGTCAGCGGGGGGGATGGCCTCGGCCCCATAGACCAAGAAGAAAGGCATGAACCCCATGGCTCGGCTTGGGGTGTTCCTCAGGCTTCAGATGACCGATGGGAGTTCGGCGAGCCATTTCTTGCCAAACTTCTTCAACCGGTTGTAAATTCTTGGCTTGAGGCCTTGTAGGATCATGCCGTTGGCACGTTCTACTTGGCCGTTGGTCCTTGGGTGTCCTATGGTTGACCAGGCCACACAGATGTGGTGGTCAGCGCAAAACGTCAAGAATTTTTTACCGGTGAACTGTGTCCTGTTGTCGGTGATGATGGTGTTAGGGATCCCGAACCTGTGGATAATGTTAGTGAAGAACAACACTGCTTGCTCGGATTTGATTCGATTGATCGGACGAGCCTTGATCCATTTGGAGAACTTGACGATTGATACCAGTAGATGGGTGTAGCCCCTGGGGGCCTTTTGTAGAGGCACAACCATGTCGAGCCCCCACACGGCGAATGGCCACGTGATGGGGATGGTTTGGAGGGCCAAGGCCGGGAGATGTGTCTGCCGAGCATAGTACTGGCATCCTTCGCAGGAGCGTACTAGCTTGGTGGCGTCGGCGACCGCCGTCGACCAGTAGAACCCTTGGCGGAAAGCATTTCCTACGAGCATCCGAGGCACCGCATAGTGCCCGCAGGCCCCTGCGTGCAAGTCCTAAAGCAGGGCTCGGCCTGCCTCGGCGGTGATGCATCGTTCAAGGACACCAGAGGGACTTCGCCTGTACAATTCATTATTGCAGAGGACGTAAGTCTTGGCTCGGCACGCAAGCCGTCGGGCTTCGGTCCTGTCACTAGGAAGCTCCCCCTGATCAAGCCAATCAAGGAACGGGATTCACCAATCTGCGTCTTGGTCGGTTCGTCGAGCTTCGGTGTTGACTTCCATGACCTCGGGCTTGGTCAAGAGAGTCTCAGCAGCAGAGGGGGCGTTGAGCCCTGTTGTGGGTTCAACAGGTGGGCCCTCCTCTGTTACCAAGGTGTAGTTGATGGAAGGTTTGTGGAGGTCCCTGGCAAAGACGTTCGGGGGACCGGAGCCCGTGCCGAGGCCATCTTTGCCAGTTCATCGGCGGCCTCATTGTACTTCCGCGTGATGTGGTTTAGTTCGAGATCGTCGAACTTGTCTTCTAGGCGACGTACCAACTTGCAGTAAGCCTCCATTTTGGGGTCGAGGCAATTTGACTCCTTCATGACTTGATCGACAACGAGCTGCGAGTCGCCCCGGACGTCGAGACGTCATGCCCCAAGTTCGATGGCGACTTGCAAGCCATTGATGAGGGCCTCATACTCAGCCATGTTATTAGAGGAGGCGAAGTGGAGCCACACCATGTAGTGCATGTGTACTCCGAGGGGCGAGATGAAGAGGAGACCTGCACCTGCCCCGGTCTTCATCAGAGACCCGTCGAAGTACATGGTCCAGCATTTTGTCTGGACTTAAGCAGGTGGTAATTGGGTGTCGGTCCACTCAGCCACAAAATCGGCCAAGACCTGAGACTTAATTGCTTTTCGAGGCACAAAAGTCAAGGCTTCCCCCATAAGCTCGATGGCCCACTTGGCTATCCTGCCTGAGGCTTCCCGGTTATGGACTATCTCTCCTAAGGGGAAAGACAATACCATAGTCACTGGGTGAGACTCGAAGTAGTGACGTAGCTTATGCCAGGCCAGGACTACGGCGTAGACTTGCTTTTGGATGTGGGGGTAATGTGTTTTGGTCTTGGAGAGCACTTTGCTGATGAAGTAAACAGGTTGTTGGGTGGGTAGAGCATGCCCCTCTTCCTGCCTTTCTACTACTACGGCAGCGCTGACCACTTGGGTCGTTGCGGCAACGTAGAGTAAGAGGGCCTCATCCCTGGCCGGGGGTACCAGGATGGGAGGATTTGTGAGCAGTGCTTTGAGTCTGTCGAGGGCTTCTTTAGCCTCGAGGGTGCAAGAAAAGCACTCGGATTTTCTCAAGAGTTGGTATAGAGGCAAGCCTTTTTTGCCGAGGCACGAGATGAAGCGGCTTAGGGCCGCAAGGCATCCCATGACCCTCTACACTCCTTTGAGGTCTCTGATTGGCCCCATGCTGGTTATGGCCGAGACCTTCTCTGGGTTGGCTTCGATGCCGCGTTCCGAGACTATGAATCCTAAGAGCATGCCTCGGGGGACCCCGAACACACACTTCTTGGGATTGAGCTTGATGCCCCTCTATCTGAGGCACTTGAAGGCTATCCTCAAGTCGTCGACGAGATCCTCAGCCTTTCTGGTCTTGACCATGATGTCGTCCACATAGGCCTCGACGATTCACCTAATGTGGTTGCCAAAGACCTAGGTCATGCAGCGCTGGTACGTGGCCCCTGCATTTCTAAGGCCGAAAGGCATAGTCACGTAGCAGTACATGCCGAATGGGGTGATGAAAGAAGTCGCAAGTTGGTCGGACTCTTTCATCTTGATTTGATGGTAACCAGAATACACATCAAGGAAAGACAGGGTCTCGCACCCCGCAGTGGAGTCAACGATCTAATCGATTTAGGGTAATGGAAAGGGGACTTTTGGACAGGCTTTATTCAAACCGGTGTAGTCTACACACATCCTCCATTTCCCATTTTTCTTCCTAACTAATACAGGGTTAGCCAACCACTCTGGGTGGGACACTTCTGTCGGGTACCTTAGGTTGGGGTACCCCCAGCAAAACATCAAACGGGTCACCAAGGTCTCATCTAAAAATAATAAAAGCAAGAAGGTAAGTTGTGGGCCCCTCCTCCACCATGACCGAGCCCACTGGGTCCTCCCCCTCCTTGCTTCGAGCCTCGGGCAGGAGGCCTTGGCATCCTGACGCCAACTCCGCTTCGCGTGAGGCCCCCCCGAGAAGGCCTCGGTAGGAAGCACCGCTTCCGCCTCGCCCGAGGCTCTCCGCGAAAGGCCTCGGCAGGAGGCGCATTCTCTGTATCGCATGAGGCCTCTCGCGAGAGGCCTCGGCAAGGAGCTTGATCTCCATCTCGCATGAGGCCTCATTCTCCGTATCGCTCGAGGCCGGCTCATCCGCGGTCCATCACCCCTGCCTCGGCCGACTCTCCCGACAGCGAGTCACGTCTCATTAATACTTTCAACCACTCCTGCAATCTCAGCCGACAGTGGCTCGATGTCACAGAATGGCCGACGCGACCCGAAGTCGCATCAGCGCCATACCGGCCGGGACAGGGCACGGCGGGGATTACCGGCCACTGTGTCCCAGCACTGTGTCCACGATCAGCGCCTGGGGCAGGGTATGACAGGGGTTACCGGCCACTGTGTCCTAACACTGCACCCATGACCCACCGCCCGCTCAAGGCCTCGGCACTATACATCGGGGCCTCGGCAATCTCGGGGTTTGTGCCTACCGAGACCCCCCACCGTAGTACAAGCCTCAGCACCGACCGGGCCTCAGCCTCACGCACAATCTGTCCACCACGGCTTGCACGTTCGCCGCCACGTCCGCTCCGAGACATTCCTGGGGCTCCCACGACGCACAGGATCTGATGGGGACAACCACACCGCCCCCGTACTTCAAGGACGGATCACTCCTACGACCATGCCGCAACAGGAACAGGCCATAGGGTTCAGACGTGCCGCTCCTATTAGCACGACGCCGCATAGTGATACATGTACTGACCTCGTCCTCCCTTCAACTATAAAAGGAGAGGACTTGGGCCACTTAGGGGGGGCATCGGATAACACACACACATGCACATTCCAACCGCTTGAGAGCAACGTCTCAAATGGCCCACACGACACCCTGCCGAGACCTGGGGGTAGTTCCCTCTCTCCCTTAGCTTGTAACCCCCTACTACGAGCACTCTAGTGCAAGGAATATAAGTTCGATCTCTCAGACTGGACGTAGGGCGCCGATTGCTCGAACCAGTATAAACCTTGTGTCTCTTTGCATCACCATCCGGAATCGAGAGCACGCAGAACAAATTCACTAGTCGGTCGAGGACCCCCCAGTCCGGAACACCGACAGTTGGCGCACCAGGTAGGGGACGCTGCGTGTTAGTTTCGTCATCCCAGCAGGTTCTGGATGGTAGACCCCGGATGACCATTGCGTCTCGGCACCGTAGTTTGGTTCGAGAGCCTAGAATTCATGTCTCTAGGGCATGAATACGACATGGTACTCCTCACTCCCCGAGCCCCACCGTTTGACGATGAAGTTACGCACCAATAGCCCAGGCGCAGGCGGCGCCTGAGCAGCCGCTCTCGCCGTGCTCATCAGGCACGACACGAGCAAGGCCACCCCAACGCTACGTGAACCCGAGGCGGCATGCCACTCCCCGCCGATACCCTATGACCAGCTGTTAGTTTGGGGTCCCTGGCCAGGGACCTGCCTGGCCTGAGCTTGGACAAAGGGAAAATGCCGGTGGCTTGCGATGGTGCCTAGTCGTCAAGCTCCGCTCCACCACTCCCTGAAGAACCGACCCCGGCGGAGCAGAATCTGGCGACGGCACCATCCCCATACCCCTTTGGGTTGAGAAATGCCGCTGCTTCTTACGCCTACGCATACGCTGCCGCTCATGAGGATCCCTCAGAGCACTGCCAGCGCTTCCGTCTTGACCTAAGCACCCATGCCGACTCCACGGATGAGGACGAGGCATGGCCCAGAGTGGATTTCTCCGGGCTCCGCGACCCTGGGGCTTTGCGCCAGTTCTTGGCTGCAAGCGACTACTGCTTCGGTTACTCTGACTCCAACGATGAAGGCACTTATGACCCCACTCGCGAGTGCTTCCATGTTAGGCTCGGGATGCCGAGGGCAGGTAGCCGCTCCCCACTTCGTCCAGGGGCGGGCACCGTCACACCCCCACGCAATGTCCTACCGACCACACGAAATGAGAACGTTGCTCTTGCACGACCTCAGCGCCCAGACCTAGAGCAACTTCGTGAGCTCCAGGCCAAGGTCAAACAAGACCAACTCCTTCTGCAGCAGCTTCGAGACTCTCTCGAACAGGAACAGCGAGGCCGCGGCGAAGGCGGGGGAGCCCGACGAAGGGCCCGCGATGTGCATCACCGCATCCATGACGATGAAGGGAGCGAGCAACCCCCGGTCTTCAATCGCGCCAGCCAGAACGTCACGGCTATGGCAATGCTGGTCCACGCGATGCCCGAGCCTTCTACCACGGAAGGGCGACGGGTCCGCGGCGAGCTCCGCGATCTCCTAGAGACCGCTGCGGTTCAGTAGGCCGTGAGTTCCGCCTCCCGATGGCACGGGGGCGCCTCGAACCTTCTCACGGCACCACCTCAGCAGGACAGGAAAGCCCCGGCTCATCCCGAGCCCGACCGAGCGCCAATAGCCCACAGGGTCCCCGTGCTCTTGGATCGCCTCGGCAATCAACGCGAGGTGCAAGGAGACCATGAGGCGGTCAGCAGGCGACGATGCCACAACAACAAGGGGCCCGCTCGGGGCTACCATCCACACCGAGGTGGTCGCTACGACAGCGGTGAGGACCACAGTCCTTCCCCTAAGCCGCTAGGCCCTCAGGTCTTCAGCAGGGCCATCCGCGCTGCTCCTTTCCCTGCCCGGTTCCGACAGCCGGCCAATCTCGTGAAGTACAGCGGTGAAACCAACCCGGAACTCTGGCTCACTGATTACCGCCTGGCCTGCCAGCTGGGCGGCGCGGACGATGACCTGCTCATCATCCGTAATCTCCCCTTGCTCTTGTCGGACTCAGCACGAGCCTGGCTCGAGCATCTCCCTCCCTCTCAAATCCACGACTGGCGCGACTTGGTAAGGATCTTCGTCGGAAACTTCCAGGGCACATACGTGCGCCCTGGGAATTCCTGGGATCTTAAGAGCTGTCGCTAGAAGCCGGGCGAGTCTCTCCGAGACTTCATCCGGCGCTTCTCCAAATAGTGCACCGAGCTACCCAGCGTCGACGACTCGGAGATCGTCCAAGCTTTCCTCTCTGGCACCACTTGTCGGGACTTGGTCCGAGAATTAGGTTGCAACATACCGCGCTCTACCGCCGCGCTCCTCGGCATTGCCACCAGCTTCGCCTCGGGCGAAGAGGCTGTCGGAGCCATCTTCCCTGACACCGACGCCAAGGGTAAGCGAAGGGAGGAGGCCCCCGAGGCCTCAGCCTTCCACCTCCCTAAGAAAAAGAAAAAGGGGCACCTGAGGAAGCAGGAGGTCCTAGAGGCTGATCTGGTCGTGGCCACAGAGTGCAAGAATCCCTAAGGCTCCAAAGGCCCTAGGCCCTTCGACGACATGCTCAAGAAACCCTGCCCTTACCACCAGAGCCCGGTCAGGCACGCTCTCGAAGATTGCACCATGCTACGGCGCTACTATGCTAGGCTCGGGCTCCCCGACGACGACACCAAGCAGAAGGGGGCCGGCGGTCGGGATGAAGACAAGGACGACGGGTTCCCCGAGGTACGCAACGCTTTCATGATCTTCGATGGGCCCTCGGCATGCCTTACGGCGCGGCAGCACAAGAGGGAACGTCAAGAGGTCTTCTCGGTCAAGGTGGCCACCCCCAGTACCTCGACTAGTCTCGAGAGGCGATCACCTTCAATCGAGATGATCACCCCGACCGTATTCCGAATCCCGGGCAGTACCCACTGGTCGTCGACCCGATCATCGGCAACACCCGCCTCTCCAAGGTGTTGATGGACGAAGGCAGCGGCCTCAACATCCTCTACGCCAACACCCTGGAGCTCTTGGAGATCGACCGGTCGAGGCTCTGAGGCAACGTTGCACCCTTTCATGGCATCGTGCCGGGGAAGCGCACGTGACCCATCGGGCGCATCGACCTCCCTGTCTGCTTCGGCACCCCCTCCAACTACCGCAAGGAAGTCCTCACCTTCGAGGCCGTCGGGTTCGGGGGAGCCTACCACGCCATTCTAGGGCGACCGTGCTACGCCAAGTTCATAGCAGTGCCCAACTATACCTACCTCAAGCTCAAGATGCCAGGCCCTAATGGTATCATCACGATCGAGTCCACGTACGAACATGCATACAACTACGACGTCGAGTGCATCGAGTACGCTGAGGCTCTTGCGGAGGCCGAGACCCTCATCGCCCACCTCGACCAACTCAGTGGCAAGGTGCCTGACTCCAAGCATCGTGCGGGGGCATTCGAGCCTATTGAGACCATCAAACTCATCCCGGTCGACCCCGCCTGCCCCGATGACTAGGCGCTGAGGATCAGCGCCACCCTCGACATCAAATAGGAAGCCGTGCTCGTCAACTTTCTCCGTGCGAACGCCGACATATTCACATGGAGTCCCTCGGACATGCCGGGCATACCAAGGGAGGTCATCGAGCATGCCCTAGACATCCAGGCCGGATCTAGACCGGTGAAGCAACGCCTACGCCGCTTCGACGAAGAAAAGCACAGGGCCATCGGAGAGGAGGTGCAGAAACTCTTGGCGGCCGAGTTCATCGAGGAAGTGTCCCACCCAGAGTGGTTGGCTAACCCCATTTTAGTCAAGAAGAAAAATGGGAAATGGAGGATGTGTATAGACTACACCGGTCTGAACAAAGCCTGTCCAAAGGTCCCCTTCCCATTACCTCGAATTGATCAAATCGTTGATTCCACCGCAGGGTGCGAGACCCTGTATTTCCTTGATGCGTACTCCGGCTACCATCAGATCTAGATGAAAGAGTCCGACCAGCTTGCGACTTCTTTCATCACACCGTTCGGCATGTACTGCTACGTGACGATGCCCTTCGGCCTTAGAAACACAGGTGCCACGTACCAGCGGTGCATGACCTAGGTCTTTGGCGACAACATCAGGCAGACCGTCGAGGCCTACATAGACGACATCGTGGTCAAAACCAAAAAGGCTGAGAATCTTGTGAATGACTTGAGGGTAACCTTCAAATGCCTTAGAGAGAAGGGCATCAAGCTCAATCCTGAGAAGTGTGTGTTTGGGGTCCCCCGAGGCATGCTCTTGGGATTCATAGTCTCGGAACGGGGCATTGAGGCCAACCCAGAGAAGGTCTCGGCGATAACCAGCATGGGACCAATCAGAGACCTCAAGGGAGTGCAGAGGGTCATGGGATGCCTCGCGGCCCTGAGCCGCTTCATCTCGTGCCTTGGCGAAAAAGGTTTGCCTCTGTACCGACTCTTGAGAAAGTCCGAGCATTTTTCTTGGACCCCTGAGGCCGAGGAAGCCCTCGATAGACTCAAGAGGTTGCTCACCAATCCTCCCGTTCTGATACCCTCGGCCATGGACGAGGCCCTCTTACTCTACGTCGCTGCAACAACCCAAGTGGTCAGCGCCACCGTAGTAGTAGAGAGGTAGGAAGAAGGGCATACTCTGCCTACCCAGCGACCTGTCTATTTCATCAGTGAGGTGCTCTCTAAGACCAAAGCACGCTACCCCCACATCCAGAAGCTAGTCTACACCGTGGTCCTAGCCCGGCGCAAACTGCGCCACTACTTCGAGTCGCACCCGGTGACTGTGGTATCATCCTTCCCCCTAGGCGAGATAGTTCATAACCGAGAGGCCTCGGGCAGGATAGCCAAGTGGGCTGTCGAGCTTATGGGGGAAACCCTGACCTTTGCGCCTCGAAAAGCGATCAAGTCTCAGGTCTTGGCTAATTTTGTGGCTGAATGGATAGATACCCAACTACCACCTGCTCAAATCCAGATGGAGTGCTGGACCCTGTACTTCGACGGATCCCTGATGAAGACCGGGGCAGGCGCGGGTCTGCTCTTCGTTTCGCCCCTTGGAGTACACATGCGCTACATGGTGCGGCTCCACTTCGCCGCCTCCAACAACGTGGCTGAATACGAGGCCCTCGTCAATGGCTTACAAGTCGCCATCGAGCTTGGGGCATGGCACCTTGACGTCTGAGGCGACTCGCGGCTCGTCATAGATCAGGTGATGAAGGAGTCAAACTGCCTCGACCCTAAAATGGAGGCTTACTGCAAGATGGTACGACGCCTAGAAGACAAGTTCGATGGCCTCGAACTAAATCATGTCATGTGAAAGTACAACGAGGCCGCCGACGAGCTGGCAAAGATGGCCTCGGCACGGGCCCCGGTCCCCCCGAACGTCTTCGCCAGAGACCTCCACAAACCCTCCATCGGCTGCACCTCGACAGCAGAGGAGGGCCCACCTGGGGAACCCATGGCAAAGCCCGATGCCCCCTCTGCTGCCGAGACCCCCTCGACCGAGCCCGAGTTCATGGAAGTCAACGTCGAGCCTCCGCAGAATGATCAGGACGCGGATTGGCGAGCCCCGTTCCTTGATTGGCTTGATCGGGGGGAGCTTCCCGACGACCGAACTGAAGCACGACGGCTTGCGCGCCGAGCCAAGACCTATGCCCTCTACAATGGCGAATTATACAGGCGAAGTCCCTCAGGTGTCCTTCAACGATGCATCAGTTCTGAGGCGGGCCAAGCCCTGCTTTGGGACTTACACGCAGGCGCCTGCGGGCACCATGCGGCGCCTCGGACGCTCGTAGGGAACGCTTTCCGCCAAGGGTTCTACTAGCCGACGGCGGTTGCCGACGCTACCAAGCTAGTATGCTCCTGTGAAGGATGCCAGTACTACGCTCGGTAGACACATCTCCCGGCCCTGGCCTTGCAAACCATCCCCATCACATGGCCGTTCGCCGTGTGGGGGCTCGACATGGTCGGGCCTCTGCAAAAGGCCCCTAGGGGCTACACCCATCTACTGGTATCAATCGACAAGTTCTCCAAATGGATCAAAGCCCATCCGATCAACCGAATCAAATCCGAGCAGGCAGTGCTGTTCTTCACTGACATTATCCACCGGTTTGCGGTCCCCAACACCATCATTACCAACAACGGGACGCAGTTCACCGGCAAAAGGTTCCTGACATTTTGCGACGACCACCACATCTGTGTGGCCTGGTCGGCCATAGGACACCCAAGGACCAACGGCCAAGTAGAGCGCGCCAACGGCATGATCCTGCAGGGCCTCAAGCCAAGAATTCACAGCCGGTTGAAAAAGTTCGGCAAGAAATGGCTCGCCGAACTCCCGTCGGTCATCTAGAGCCTGAGAAACACTCCAAGCCAAGCCATGGGGTTCACGCCTTTCTTCCTAGTCTATGGGGCCGAGGCCATCCTCCCCACCGACCTGGAATATGGTTCCCCGAGGTTGCAAGCCTATAACGAACAAAGCAACCGTACCACCCGAGAGGATGCCCTCGATCAGCTGGAGGAAGCCCAAGACGTCGCGCTACTACACTCGGCCAAGTACCAGCAGAGCCTGCGCCGCTACCAGGCCCGACGCGTCCAAGGCAGAGACTTGAAGGTAGGTGACCTGGTGTTGAGGCTAGCACAGAGCAACAAGGGTCGCCACAAGCTGACCCCACCATGGGAAGGACCGTACATCATCGCCCAAGTACTGAAGCCCGGGACCTACAAGCTGGCCAATGAGAAGGGCGAAATCTTCACCAACACTTGGAATATAGAACAGCTACATCGCTTTTATCCCTAAATTTCCAAGCATTGTATATGTCGTTTCTCGAAATACAATTACTAAGCATTCTTTAATTGGTCTTATTTTTCGAGAAACCCCCCGGGCCCATCGTAGGTCTTAGCAGCATAATAAAGGTGACAAGGGAGACTCGGTTATGCCTCGGCAGAACCAAGCCTCCCTTGGGGGCTGAATGGGGGACTCCCCCTAGGTCCCACGCACCACTCCTTAGTGTTTTTTTGCAAAAATTCCTTCACCAAGACTCTAGCAAGCTCTGACAAATCACTTGTAGAGACTCCTCGAACCAAGGTCTGTTTCCTAAGCAAGAGGCCGGTAGAGTCGCGAGACGGCCTACGCCCCCGGGCTACGACACTCCCTCACCACCTCTCGCTCAAGGGACAGCTTAGGCTCCAAAGGGGTGTTTTGCAAACGAAATCTGATCAGGAGCAACAGAGGGCAAAGGCTCGGAAACATGAGAAAAACGACTAAGAAGCACAAATACGTCGGAAATAAAGGCCTCGACGGCCACAAACGTTATGATACAAAAATAACCCCTATTCTATCTTTACATAGCCCCCAGGGCCCAGATTAAGGCTCAGGGCCTCCAGCACCAGCAGATGGTAGGGGAGGAACCACCTCATCTTCAAAGAGCGTCGCCAGCGCCGTGCCAGGGCCTTCCGCCGCCTCCAGCAGCTTCACGACCGCCGCGTGGGCCTCCTCGTCATCATCAGGCAGAACGTAGCCATCACTGATGGCCGGGAGGTCGACGCCAAGGTAGTGAGAGGAGATGATGGCCATCGCCCGCTTAACACCCGTGTGCAGCGCCCCTTGGAGCCGCTCGCGCATCTGGCTGCTCAGCGCAATCAAGCGGCTCCCAAGGGAGCTACCTGACTGAACCCCCTCGACTTCCAGGGCCTCGCAAGCGGAAAGGGCAGCACGCTTTAGCGCCTCGTGCTCCCTGATCTCGGTCTCGAGCACCGTCTGCACCGCGCTGGAAGCCTTGGCGGCCCGAACGATCTCCGCCTCTGACTCTGCACCACGGAAAATGGAATAAGGTCGAGCCAGAGAAAAAACAACCTAAGTTAGGGATGGAAGCCCACGGAGCTCACCCTTGGCCTTCAGCTCCCAGCATCGGGTCTCGGCCTGACAGGCCTCGGCTTGCTCCTTCAACCGCTGGGCCTCGACTTGAGAGGCCTCGGCCGCCCTGGTGGCTTCACTCCCCAGCTCTATGTCAAACAAGGAAGTTAGGAAGCGAACATAAGAGGAAGAAAGCAAAACAAGGGGACTCAAACTCACCCTCGATCGCCCCCCTCAAAACCACAGCCTCGATCTACGAGGCATCAACCGAAGCAAGGGCCTCATTCAGAGCACCTTTGGTCAGCCGGTGCGCACTCTCCTCTGCCCTCAGCTGCCCGGCGAGGGCCTTGCCCGAGGCTGTCGCTTCTTTAGCCCGGGACCTAAAGGCATCCCGATCGCTGATGGCGCGGGTAAGCTCCTCCTCTAGCTCCTTGATCCGCGCCGCCAAGGGGGCGAGCTGTATTTGGGCTATGGCCGCCTCGACCTTCGCATCGGCACAGCGAAGGCGGAGGTCCTCCACCTCCGCGCTTCGTGCCGACAGAAGCTCGTTAGCATCAGCAAGAAGGCCCCTCTGCCTCTGAAGCTGGTCCCAGATTCCCCTCTCCAGCCGGAGGAAGACCGACTTCCCGAGGGACCGGGTCTCGAGCTCCTGAGAAGGCAGAGCAGAGGTCGTCGATTGCGACAAAACCAAGGAAAGAACAACGTCGCGCGAGAAAGGAAAACACGAACCTGAGCGACTCTGGGCAGTTCATCGGCCACCACGGACAGCGCCGTCCGTAGCGACCGCTCCGCTAGCTCGCAGTACTGCTCGAAGGTACTCCAGTGCCCGCCCTCGGCCGTGTCCTCGAGGGCGAACAAAGGCCCCCCCTCAGGGTCATCCTGGCTCTGCCACAGTACCCACGGGTGATCCCACCCACGGGGCTCAGGTCGCACCCACACGAGGACCGAGCTTCCCTTGTCTAAGAGCAGCGCCAGCTGCTCTACGGCATCAGTCTCCTCAGCGCCGACCACCTCCCATGCCCGGGAAGTATCGTTGGAGGAGATCGGATAGACCTCCGTCTCCCGGGCACTCTCCCACAACAACGGTGGGCCCTGAGCCAAGGGCACGGCCGAGGCCTCCGCCACCTGCATCTTCACCTCCTACGCAGACGGCCTCGCTGCCATCACGACGGCCGTGGTGACCTCGGGGGCTCCAGCCTCTGCAATCACGGCCTTGGCGGTCTTGGGGGGCTCCGGCTTCCGTCATTGTGGCCTCGGCAGACGCAGAAGCGCCGACCGCGGACACTGCGGCCTCGGTGGTCATGGGCGCCAGGGCCTCCATCACCTCAGCCCTAGAGGCCCCGGGAGCCTCGGCAACAAAGGGCATGATGGCCCCATCCGACCGTGTAGGGGCCGCCTCGGCAACCCTTCCTTGGGCAGCCGGTTCCTTTGGGTCGACCGTCGCCGATGCCGCGCCACGTTGGATGGCGGCTTGTGCCTCCACCACCCAGTGGGCAGAGGAGCCGGGGCTCGCCTTAAGCGCTTTAAGGGGCGCCAAGGGGAGGTCGCCCACAAGCCGCTTCCGATTAAAGAAAATCAACCTACAGGGTCAGCACGAGACCAAAAAAGCGAACGGAAGACACCATAACCCCGCCAAAAATACACTTACTTCGAACGGGGCAGCCCCAGCTTCGCCACGGCAAACCTCATCCGCGATGGCGGAGGTGGCGGCAGTGGCGCCGCATCTGCATCCATCGGCGCCGGTCGGTCCTCAGCGGACCCCGATGCCCCTTCGGTCCTCTACGGGGCCGGTGGCGTCGCCTCCACCGCCACCGGCTCTGCCGCGACCGCCGAGCTTACCGAGCTGACGGCGCGTTTGCCTAACGACCGCGCCTCGGGCATGTCGGCCTCGGCCCTGGAGGGGGCCACCGCCGGCCCCAGGTCCACTTCTGCTCCCCTTCCCAGGGGTGCCGGGCTGCTTGCCGACGCCCCAGGCGCCACCTCCACGATGTCAGGAAGGTGGTCTAGGGGGCCTCGCCCCACCTCGCCCTTGTCATTCCCGTCCGAGGCCTCCGTCGACAACGACGTCGACGGGGATTCCTCCAACAGGAGATCATCCTTCCGTTGCTGACGGCGGCGCTTATCCAACGCCTCGCGTGCAAGGATGTGCTTCATGCACTTCGCCACCTTAGCATCCTTTCGCTTCTTCTACGCGTCGGCGTGAGCACGGTTGATCGCCCGCTGCCCCACGTCCTCGGGAACAGGCGGTGGGGAGGAGCGCACGTCCCTCATCCCGTGAAGAAACGACAAACGCGCATAAGGAAACAAGGGATAAAGGGAGGCTGAGGAGGTTTAGAGGCTACAGCGGCGCTCGACTTACCAGCGAAAGGAACCCCCGCGACAGACGCATCACGAAGGGGGTCAGGTTGCCACCCCTCAACTTCACATCTACTGTCTCCCCCACCCGACGGTGAATTTCCTCGTCGGAGAGAGCGGAGGAAGACATCTGGGTGCCTTCGACGGGCTCACCCGGCCTCATCTCGAACAGCCACCGCCGCCGAGCCATCAGCGGTAGCACCCTCCGGCGGTGGAAGGCGGCCACGACCACAGCGACGGTGAGGCCATGGTTCCGCAGCCTTGCCAGTCCCTCCAGGAGTGGCTCTAGCTTGGGCTGGTCGACCTTCGGGGCGCCCCACTTCCATTTCTCTGGGCAACTCTCCACAATCCGCCCAGTATAAGGGGGAAGTCCTCCGTCGTCGTTACGGAGGTAGAACCAACTCATGTACCATCGGCGGTTGGAGGACGCGAGTTGGGCTAGAATGTAGAGGTGCAGGCGGTCCTGACGCACTTGGAGAGTGCAGCCTCCGGCCCTCGATGCCTTCCTCTTTCCCGACGTGCCCGTCGGCTTGGTAGTATGCCCCGCCCGGAACAGGTGGAGCCACAAATCCCAATGGGGAGCGATCCCCAAATACCCCTCGCAGACAGCAATGAAGATAGCCGCCTGAGCGATGGAGTTGGGATTAAAATTATGGAGCTCCACGCCGTAGTAGTACGGGAGCGCCTGCATGAACCGGTCCACCGGAACGCCGAGGCCGCTCTCGTGGAAGGAGACGAAGCTCACGACGTAGCCATCGTGGGGCCTGGGCTCCAGCTCGCCATATGGAGCAATCCACTCTGGCCTGCTAAGGTCTGTCACCGGGCAGAGGAGTCCACCATCGACAAGCGACTGGAGCATCTCCTCGGTGACGTCCGACGGATCCCAAGGGTCCACCTCGACAACGACGACGTTGCCGGCCATGAGTGCGATGGAGGAATCGGGCGCGGCGGTGAGTCCTTCTCTCTCCCTCCACGCTCTTGCTTTTTTCTCGCTTTCTCCCTAGGCTCGCTCTTCTCTCCTCTTCTCTCCGGCACCCGCTGCTCTGGCGACAGCTCGACGGAGGTGGCAGGCAAGGTAAGACAAGGAGGGATGAGACTCTTCGGGTATTTATGCAGGGAGGAGGTGAAACGAACGGGCGATGAAATCAGGGAGGTTTTCCTCGTCCGGCGCGGTTAACCACGAGCCGATTTTGGCGGCCCACGCGCCCATGTCTCCTGCATTAAATGCGAGGACAGTTACGTCCCATCCATCACATCACGCTCGGCCACTACGGCAGCAGGCATCGGTTTGCCTCCCCACGAAACCGCCTCAAAAGGCGCGCCACCCACGGCCGAGCCGATAGGGAAGATATTTCCCGCGGCCTGTTCCTTTCATCGGAAGGAACCGGACTCAGCCTATTACGATCCAAGGGTTCGAAGGCTGGACCCCAAAGGGTTTCGACAGCCGCCCTAGGATAACAGAGTCAGGGGCGACTGCGGGCGAGCCTGTACGAGGCCGAGACCCAAACGAGCGAAATGCTTGGAACACCCAAAGTCATGTCCGAGACCGGCAGGAAAGTATCCAAATAGGATCCCACCGTAGGGAGGCACCGAGCCACCGAGGCCCAACGAACGGCCTCGGCACCCACTAGAGAAATCCATTGGTACTCTTGGAGTGTGTCTCTGGACCGCTAGCCGTCCCCTAACGAACGGGGTTCGGGCCTCCACTCGGACTACCCGATAACAGCTCACCGGGAGTGCCACCGCTCGTGCCCATCGAGGGTAGCGAGGCACATTCCACCCCTCCTTCCGAGTGAAAAGGAAGCGCGAGGGTCACATAAAAAGTCAGGGGAACCCTTGACGGCCTTCTCGCCCTATGCAGAGGCTAGGGGCTCCACCTACAAATATGCCGAGACCCCACGACCCGGGCTCATGCCCAAAGGGGCCTCGGCAAACAAACCCTCACGTGCGAGGGGCATATGAAAAGTCAGGAGAACTCCCGACGGCCCTCTCACGCAGAGGCTAGGGTCTCTTCCTGCAACCTTGCCGAGACCAGAATGGGCTCGGCAAACTAACCCTCCATCCGAACGAAAAGGACATGTGAAGATCAGATGAAAGGGCCAGAACACCCAAGACAAAGACGAACAGTCTGAAACTGCGCTAGAAGTCTCACTACAAACACGATAAAAAGGGCATCGAGCCCGTTACGGTCCAGGGGTTCGAAGGCTGGGCCTCCAACAGGTTTCGACAACCGCCCCAGGGCAACAGAGTCAGGGACGACAGCGAGGCGAGCCTACGAATGGCCTAGGCCTGAGCGAACGGTCGCTCGGGGCGCCCTAAGTCGTGTCCGAGACCGACGGGGAAGTATCCGAATGGGATCCCACCGTAGGGAGGCACCGAGCCACCGAGGCCCACGAACGGCCTCGGCACCCACTAGAGAAACCCCCTAGTACTCTTGGAGTGCGTCTCTGGATCACTAGCCATCCCCCAGTGAACGGGGCTCGGGCCTCCACTCGGACTACCCGCTAACAGCTCACCGGAAGTGTCCACGCTCGTGCCCATCGATGGTAGCCTAGCACATTCCACCCCACCTTTTGAACAAAAGGAAGCGTGAGGGTCATACCCAAAGTCAGGGGACCCCTGGTGAACTTCTCGCTCCATGCGGAGGCTAGAGGGCTTCTTCCTACAGCCTCGCCGAGACCCCCGAAACCCGAACTTGCGCTTGGAGACTCAGCAAATGCAATAAGAACTACTCATTCAAACACGAAAATAAAGAAAGCCCCTGGAGGAGTAACTCCACTCCTCCGGGGGCTCGGGGGCTACACCCGGCGGGTGCGCTCGCGCGCACCCACCGGAACCTCAAAAAAACAAACCCCAATTCCTATGGGGCAGGTATAAACCAAGCCTCGGCAAACCCTCAGGGGGAGTGCACGCACTCCCCCCGAGGCTCGGGGGCTACTATCGGGTACCTTAGGATGGGGTACCCCCAGCAAAACATCAAACGGGTCGCCAAGGTCTCATCTAAAAATAATAAAAGCAAGAAGGTAAGTTGTGGGCCCCTCCTCCACCATGACCGAGCCCACTGGGTCCTCCCCCTCCTCGCTTCGAGCCTCGAGCAGGAGGCCTTGGCATCCTGATGCCAACTCCGCTTCACGTGAGGCCCCCCGGGAAGGCCTCGGCAGGAAGCACCGCTTCCGCCTCGCCCGAGGCTCTCCGCGAAAGGCCTCGACAGGAGGCGCATTCTCTGTATCGTGTGAGGCCTCTCGCGAGAGGCCTCGGCAAGGAGCCTGATCTCCATCTCACACGAGGCCTCATTCTCCGTATCGCTCGAGGTCGACTCGTCCATGGTCCGTCACCCCCCGCCTCGGCCAACCCTCTCGACAGCGAGTCACGTCTCATTAATACTTTCAACCACTCCCACAATCTCAGCCGACAGTGGCTCGACATCACAGAATGGCCGACGCGACCCAAAGTCGCATCAGCGCCATACCGGCCGGGACAGGGCACGGCAGGGATTACCGGCCACTGTGTCCTAGCACTGTGTCCACGATCAGCGCCTGGGGCAGGGTATGACAGGGGTTACCAGCCACTATGTCCTAACGTTGCACCCACGACCCGCCACCCGCTCAAGGCCTCGGCACTGTACATCGGGGCCTCGGCAATCTCGGGGTTCATGCCTACCGAGACCCCCCACCACAGTACAAGCCTCAGCACCGACTGGGCCTCAGCCTCGCGCACAATCTGTCCACCATGGCTTGTACGTTCGCTGCCACGTCTGCTCCGAGACATTCTTGGGGCTCCCACGATGCACAGGATCTGATGGGGACAACCACGCCGCCCCCATACTTCAAGGACGGATCACTCCTACGACCACGCCGCAACAAGAACAGGCCACAGGGTTCGGACGTGCCGCTCCTATTAGCACGACGCCGCATAGTGATACATGTACTGACCTCGTCCTCCCTTCAACTATAAAAGGAGAGGACTTGGGCCACTTAGGGGGGGGCACCGGATAACACACACACACACGCACATTCCAACCGCTTGAGAGCAACGTCTCAGACGGCCTACACGACACCCTACCGAGACCTAGGACTAGTTCCCTCTCTCCCTTAGCTTGTAACCCCCTACTACGAGCACTCCGGTGCAAGGAATACAAGTTCGATCTCTCAGACTGGACGTAGGGCGCCGATTGCCCGAACCAGTATAAACCTTGTGTCTCTTTGCATCACCATCCGGAATCGGGAGCACGTAGAACAAATTCACTAGTCGGTCGAGGACCCCCCAGTCCGGAACACCGACAACTTCCTTGATGAACCTGGCCACCAAGAGTTTCTGCACTTCCTCACCAATGGCCCTACACTTTTCCTTGTCGAATCAGCATAGGCGTTGCTTCACCGGTCTAGAGCCGGCCCAGATGTCCAAGGCGTGCTCGGCGACCTCCCTCGGTATGCCCAACATGTCCGAGGGACTCCATGCGAACATATCAGCATTCGTACGGAGAAACTCGACGAGCACAACCTCCTATTTGATGTCGAGGGTGGCGCTGATCCTTAGCACTCGGTCGTCGGGGTAGGCAGGGTCGACCGGGACAAGCTTGATGGCCGCCGTGGGCTCGAACACCCCTGCATGACGCTTGGAGTCAGGCACCTCACCACTGAGTTGGTCGAGGTTGGTGATGAGGGTCTCGGCCTCCATGAGAGCCTCAGCATACTCGATGCACTTGACGTCATAGTCGTATGCATGTTCGTACGTGGACTCAATCGTGATGATACCGCTGGGGCCTGGCATCTTGAGCTTGAGGTAGGTATAGTTGGGGACTACCATGAACTTGGCGTAGCATGGCTGCCCTAGGATGGCGTGGTAGGTTCCCCTGAACCTGACCACCTCGAAGGTAAGGACCTCCTTACGGTAGTTGGAGGGGGTGCCGAAGCAGACGGGAAGGTCGATGCGCCTGAGGGGTCACGTGCATTTCCCCGGCACGATGCCATGGAAAGGTGCGGTGTCACATCGGAGCCTCGACCGGTCGATTTCCAAGAGCTCCAGGGTGTTGGTGTAGAGGATATTGAGGGCGCTGCCTCCGTCCATCAACACCTTGGTGAGTCAGGTGTTGCCGATGATCGGGTCGACAACAAGTGGGTACTGCTCGGGATTCGGAACATGGTTGGGGTGGTCATCTCGATCAAAGGTGATCACCTCCTGAGACCAGTCAAGGTACCGAGGAGTGGCCACCTTGATCGAGAAGACCTCTCAGTGTTCCCTCTTTCGCTGCCGCACCGTAAGGCACGTCGAGGGTCCACCGAAGATCATGAAGGCATTGTGTACCTCGGGGAACCCATCATCCTTGTCATCGTCCCGGTCGTCGGCGCCCTTCTGCTTGGCGTCATCGTCGGGGAGCCCGAGCCTGGCATAGTAACGCCGCAGCATGGAGCAATCCACGAGGACGTGCTTTACCGGGCCTTAGTGGTAAGGGCAAGGTTTCTTAAGCACGTCGTCGAAGGGTCTGGGGCCCCTAGGGACTCGGGGATTCTTGTGTTCTATGGCTGTGACCAGATCAGCCTCGAGGATGGCCCACTTCCCCTGGCGATCCTTCTTCTTTCTTTTAGGGAGGCGGGGAACCGAGGCCTCGGGGGCCTGATCCCTCCGCTTCCCCTTGGCGTCGTTCTCGTGGAAGATGGCCCCTATAGCCTCTTCGCCTGAGGTGAAGTTGGTAGCGATGTCGAGGAGCGTGGCAGCCGAGCGTGGCACGTTCCGGCCTAACTCTCGGACCAAGTCTCGGTATGTGGTGCCAGAGAGGAAAGCCTAGACGATCTCTGAATCACCGACGCTGGGCAACTCGGTGTACTATTTAGAGAAGCGCTGGATGAAGTCTCAGAGAGACTCGTCTGGTTTCTGGTGACAACTCTTAAGGTCCCAGGAGTTTCCAGGGCGCACGTATGTGCCTTGGAAATTCCCAACGAAGATCCTAACCAAGTCACGCCAATCGTGGATCTGAGAGGGAGGAAGGTGCTCGAGCCAGGCTCACACCGAGTCTGACAAGAGCAAGGGGAGGTTGCGGATGATGAGCAGGTCATCGTCCGCGCCGCCTAGCTGACAAGCCAGGCGGTAATCGGCGAGCCAGAGCTCGTGGTTGGTCTCGCCGCTATACTTTGTGAGGTTGGCTGGCTGGCGAAACCAGGCTGGAAACTAAGCATTGCGGATGGCTCTGCTAAAGACTCGGGGGCCGGGCGGTTCGGGAGAAGGATTGCGGTCCTCCTCACTGTCGTAGCGGCCGCCACGATGCGGATGGTAGCCTCGGGCGGGCCCTTCACTGTCATGGCGTTGTCGTCGGCCGACCACCTTGTGGTCACCCTATGCCTCGTGTTGGTTGTCGAGGCGGTCGTGGACCAGGGGGATCCTATTTATTATTGGTGCCCGAGCATGCTCAGGACAAACTGAGGCCTCCCTATTCTGTCGATGTGGTGCTGAGGGGAGGTCCGAGATGGGTCCGCGCCGCCGAGAGGCGGAACTCTCTGCCTGCTGTACTGCGGCAGTCTCGAGGAGATCCCGGAGCTCAGCGCGAACCCATCGCCCTTCCGTGGTAGAGGGCTCGGGCATCACGCACACTAGCATCGCCACCGCCGCGACATTCTGGCTAGCGCAATTGAAGATTGGGGAAGGATCGTCCCCTTCATCATCATTGATGCGGTGGTGTACGTCGCGAGCCCATCATTGGGCTCCTCCACTGTCACCGCGGCCCTACTGCTCCTGCTCGAGAGTGTTTCAGAGTTGTTGCAGAAGGAGCCAATCTTGCTCAACCTTGGTCTGAAGCTCACGGAGCTGCTTCAGGTCTGGGCGTCGAGATTGCCCGAGGGCAAGGTTCTCGTTCCGTGCTGCCGCTGGGACAATGCGTGAAGGCATGGCATTGCCCATTCCCTGATGAAGCAGAGTGCGGTTGGCTACCCTCTCGTCCTCGTCGCCCGTGCTCAGCATCCCAAGTCCGACGTGGAAGCACTCATGAGAGGGATCGTAAGTACCTTCATTGTCAGAATCGGAGTAGCCAAAGCAATAGTCGCTCGCGGTCAAGAAGCGATGCATGGTTTCGTGGTCATGGAGGTCGAGGTAATCCGCTTTGGCCCATGCCTCGTCCTCCTCCGAGGAGTCGGCGTGGGTGTGGGTCGACGCGGTGGTGTCGAAGTTGAGAGCGAAGCGCCGGCGGCGCTCTGAGAGATCCGCATGAGCGGAAGCGTAGGCGTACGCATAAGAGATGGCGGCATTTCTCAACCCGAAGGGGTATGGAGATAGTGCCATTGCCGGGCTCTGCTTCGTCGGGGTTGGCTCCTCAGAGAGTGGTGGAGTGGAGCTTGACGTCGGGGCATCGTCGGGTGCCACCGGCGTTTTTCCCTTGTCTAGGCTCAGGCTAGACAGGTCCCCAACTAGGGACCTTGCGCCAATAGCTAGCCATGGGATAGCGTCGGAGAGCGGCGAGTCGCCCTAGGTTCACGTAGCATCGGGGTGATCCTACTCGCATCACGCCCGGCGAGCACGACGAGAGCGGCCGCCCGGGCACCGCCTGCGCCTGGGCTATCGGTGTGTGACGTCATCGTCGGCAGGCGGGGCTCAGGGTGTAAGAAGTACCATGTCGTACTCGTGCCCTAGAGACATGAACTCCAGGCCCCCAAACCAGACCACCGTGCCGAGACGCAGCGGTCGTATGGGGTCTGCCATCCGGAACTTGTTGGGATGATGAAACTGATATACAGACGCCCCTACCTAGCGCGCCAACTGTCGGTGTTTTGGACTAGGGGGTCCTCAACCAACTAGTGAATTTGTTCTGCATGCTCCCGATTCCGGATGGTGATGCAAAGAGACACAAGGTTTATACTGGTTTGGGCAATTCGTGCCCTATGTCCTGTTTGGGAGATTGATCTTGTATTCCTTGCACCGAAGTGCTTGTAGTAGGGGGTTACAAGCTAGGTGAGAGAGGGAGCTAGTTCTAGGTCTCGACGGGGAGTGATGTGGGCTGCTTGAGATGTTGCTCTCAAGCGGTAGGGAAGTGTGCGTGTTACAGGGTATTGTTCTTCGTGAGAACCTGTCTCCCCATCGAAATGGCCCAAGTCCATTCCTTTTATAGTTTGAAGGGAGGACAAGGGTAGTACATGTGCTAACTATACGGCATCGTGCGAATAGAGGCGGCGTGTCCGAGCCCTGTAGCCCGTTCCTGTGGTGGTGTGGTCGTCGGAGTGGTCCGTCCTTGGAGCGCTGAGGCGATGTGCTGGTCACATCAGATCCTGTGCGTTATGGGGGCTCCAGGGCTGCCTCGGAGCGGGTGCGGCGGTCAGCGTGCGGGTCGCTATGGATTAACTGTGCGCGAGGCCGAGGCTTGGTTGGTGCCGAGGCCGAACAATGGTGGGGGGTCTCGGCAGACGTGAATCCTGAGATAGCCGAGACCCTGGCATGGAGTGCCGAGGCCTGGAGGGAGCGGTCGATCTGGTACACTGATTCGGAGGCGATGATGACCCGAGCCAGACTTCCCATGCCGTGTTGTCTTCGGGGCGGGAATTGCGGGGCACAGTGCGGTGCGAGCGCTGATCGTGTGCACAACGCCAGAATACAGTGCCCGGTAATTCCCGCCATGTCCCATCTCAGCCGGTATGGCACTGATGCGACTTCTTGTCCTGTCGGCCACTCCGTAGTGTTGAGCCGTCGTCCAGCTGAGATTGCGGGAGTGGTTGACGCATTAATAGGACATGACATGCTGTCGGGAAGACTGGTCGAGGCGGGAGCGACGGGTCGTTGACAAGCCGGCCTCGAGCGATACGGAGAAAAGCTGTCTTATTCGAGGCTGTTCGCACTGGGCCTCGGGCGAGACGGAGATTGGGCTCCCTGCCAAGACCTCTCGCGAGAGGCCTCGCGTGAGGCGGAGATTGCGTCAGGGCGCCAAGACCTCCCGTGCGAGGCCTGAGGCGAGGTGGAGAGCCTGGTGGGCTCGGATGGGGCCGGTGATGAACCCACGGCTTACCTTCTGGCTTCGTTGTTGATGAGATTTAAGTGACTCTTTTGGTGTACGCTCGGGGTACCCCGTTCTATGGTACCCGACACTTCTGAAGTTAGGCCTTGGCACGACGTGGCCGGCCGGTGACTTTCCAGACGATGCGACGGTAGGCGTGGCGTGAACACGCGCGCAAACATGAAAACAAGGACCGACGGGACCAACCCATGCGTGCGCAGTCACAATGTCAACGAGAGTAGTGGCTGTGCAGGCGGTACGCGTGAGCTTGCTCGGGCGAGTGGCGACACCGGTTCGGACAGCCGACGCGATGGCAGATGCGACGGTGGGCAGTGGCGCTGGCGGACGTGCTGGGATGGTGGAACATCCAGACCCGCCGGACCCCAGTGCGCGCGCATGCGAGCGAGTCGCAAGCCAGGCACGCAACAACGGCGATGATCGGGCGGCAGTGACGGCCGAACGGCCAGCGCTCTGCGACAGCGGACGACAGTGGCGACGAGGCGCGTGCGTCGTGCGCGAGCCACGAGCCAGGCGTGCAGCAGCGGCAGGAGGTCGTGGCCAGCAGCGTCGGGAGCCACGCGCGTAGTCATGTCTGCACAGGCGTGACGGTGTCGACGCGGCCGACGCGGCAGCGCTCGCTGGGCGGCCAGCAGCGGAGCCAAGCCGAGCAGGGCAGTGACTACGGCCAGCGCTGGCTTCTTCAAAAATAAGTGACTTGCACGCTTTTTAAAGATGTTGAAAAATCATATCCGATAGTTCAAACGCCAAACCAATTCTTCTATACGCAAGAGGGTACGTAGGGCTATCGACCTAAGCCATGACATCTCGCCACTTCCTAAGCCGATCGCTCTACAAAAATTGCTAAACATGGCTTCGTCGACCTAATTACAGACTTAATGCGAAATGAATAAACCTCGAACGGTTTCGCGTCGAATTCCAAATTCTAAGCTTCTTAACATATTATCTAGCGAACCTCGTCCTCGACCGCACGTATTTCATCGTTGCCTACGAAGTTCGTACTACAAACTTTATCAAAGTTCGCATAAATGTTCTATAGCATTTTTGTTCAATAAAATTTTGCTTAGAATACTAAACGATATTAAGCAACATGAAGTGTAACATTTGTTTCTTGTTTCGGATGAACGTTTCAAGTGTCGTACATTGATTTATACTTTATGTTACACATATTTACACATAAGTATGATGTCCATACACTGTTTTAGCAAAACTGTACAATGTAACACCGAGGGGATATATAATCTTGAGTTCTTTTGCATTCAAGGCACACAGAAAAAAAGATGCATCTATAACTCTTATAATCTAAACCCCACTAGAATATTATCTTGATATGCAAGGTGTCCACCTTAACATTCCACTATCACTTGCAATTAAAGTTCACTAACACAAGCAATTATGATATCCATGTCAGCGGACACACATCATCGACTAACATATGTTTAGTGTCCACGTCAGCGTGTCACGTTATCCACTGATAACATTAGTTTATAATTGTTATAATATATTCCTAAGAATTATATCAATAGTTTAATTTTATTCTAAATCAGCATAGCAACGCGTGGGCTAAGATAGACTGTACATACGTGTGTTGGTAGAGGGAGTATGTATGCTCATATATATGCGAACGTCTGCATCTGGATTAAGTAAAAAGAAGGCTACGTGTTTGTTGCTAATAAGCAACACTCCCTCTGCCACGAAATAAGTGCCGTCGTCGTTTACCGAGAGTTAGACGTTTTTAATTTTGATCAAATATATAAAAAAAATATTATGATTATAATACATAATTAGTATCACCAAATATATCATTAAATCTATTATTATAATAAAATTATTTGGAAATACAGAGGTTACTATTATTTTTTATAAATTTAGTCAAACTTAATAAAAAATGATCGCCATGAATGCCATAACAGTATTTATTTTGGTACGAAGGGATTAACCACCTACTCCTTCAGTCCCATAAAAGAAGACACCATGTTCGCTTGTTGGTTTTAGTTAGGCTTATTCAACCAGCCAATAGTGTTTTTCTCTCACAAAAAACCAGCACTAGCCAGTCCAAACCAGCACCAGCACCAACCAGCGAACAGGGTGATTATGGGATGCATGTAGGTTAAACCTTTTCAACTTTGACTAGGTTTATATAAAATACGTGTAATATTTATATCTCTAAATAAATTTATTATAAAAATATATTCAACGATTTATCTAATGATACTAATTATGTATTATAAATATTAATATTATTTTATAAATAATTAATTAAAGTTAAAAATATTGACTTTTCGGGAAGCGTTGACAGAGGGAGTAGGTGACCGTCTCTCCGAAGCTGATCGGCATAGTTCTGCTCACCGGTCAACAGTGGGAACGTCAAAACCGTGGAAATTGTTAAGCATCTCACACGTCAGTAGTAGTGCAGATTGACAAGTATCACGTCTCAAATAATTGCATTGGAGGCACCATGCGTGTGAGGCCACGTATCACACGTCACCAGTGGTGAATTGTACGATGGCCGCGCCACGTATCAGCCGTAAGCTATACGTACGCCAGGTCACCAGCCCGCTTTGCTCTGTATTTATACAGTTCCCTCAAGGGAAGGGAGGAACAGGAACACATCAACACACGCACACAGAAGAAAGAGAGAAAAAAAAGAGCAAATGGACACTAGTATTGTCGTTTCTGCAGTAGCAAGCGAGCTAGTGAGCCGGTTCATCTCCTTCCTTTCCAAGCAGTACAGCAGCAGCACATGTCTGAAGCAAAACCTAGAAGAGCTTCAGCGTCTCCTTCTCAGAGCTCACACCATCGTCGAGGAGGCCGAGGGACGGTACGTGTCCAACTCAGGGATGCTGGCGCAGCTCAGGACTCTGACAGAGGCCATGTTTCGAGGGTACGATGTGCTGGACACCTGCATGCCGTTGGAGCAGCTCGGGGATGAAGCAGAGGAGGAGGTGAGTGGTTTTCTCCACACATGGCCGCCTTTCGCAGTCATCACCAGACGACGCACTGATGATTTGGCGAAATCCGGTGCTCTGAGTCTGAGGCCTCTTAAGCATCATCAGGTAGAGAGCACAGTTAGAAACTTAGAAACCACTGTGGCTAGCATGGCTGAATTCGTCGTGCTTTTAACGGGATGCGAACGACGCATGTCTCGCAGCCCCTACAGTAGCTATCTCTACATCGACAACTTCATGTTTGGTCGCCAAGTTGAGAAGCAGCAAGTGATCATCATCTTGACGACGGAGGAGGAGGATGACCCGTCTAGGCCTACTGGGGCGGCAATAACCGTGCTGCCTATCATTGGAGGCTGCAGGGTCGGCAAGAAGACTTTGGTTGGGAACATCTGCAGCGACGACAGGATCCGTTCCTGCTACCCTTGCATCCTCCATTTCAGCGGAGACGAGATTCAGAGAATCGACTACGAAGAAAAGTTCTGCAGGCACGTCAGGACTCTGGTCACCGTCGAGTTTGCCTCGGACGTGGCTGACGAGGAATGGCTCAAATTTCAGTCGTTGCTGGTAGCATCCACAGGTCCAGGAAGCAAGGTGATCATCATAAGCAGGCTGGAGAAACTCGCCAGGTTTGGGACGGTGAGCCCGGTGCGGATCGGCAGCCTGTCGCGCGAGGAGTACAGGTACCTGTTCAAGGTGCTCGCGTTCGGCAGCGCCGACCCGGCGGACCACCCACGGCTAGCCTTGCTAGGGAGGGAGCTGGCGACGGTATTCCAGGGCTCGCTCGTCATGCTCAACGTGTACGCCTCCGTGCTCAGGAGCAGCCTCAGCGTCCGTCTCTGGACGCGTGTCCTGGAGCTCTTCAGAGCGATGGCACGCAGGAATCTGGCCGTGTTCGGTGAGCATCCGACGACTCTTCTCGAGAGAGACGGCAGCGCGGTTGACATCACCGGGTTCTCGCCGATGTCTGGGGCAGCGTCGTCGTTCCGGCTGGTGCTGCTGACGACGACGACAGCTGCGAAGGGTGGTGGTGCTTCGGACGACGGCGCAGAAGTGTTGCCGACGATGTCGTTTGGGGACATAATAGCGGGCGCTGAGATCCTGCCTGATCGATTTCGGTTGGTTTGGGAATCAAGGCTGCCGCCTTATACTGTCATCTGTGCAAATTGCGCTGCAGAGAAGAAGCCTCAGCACCCGGTGTCAGTGTCACCAAGAAGGAAGAACAAGCGTCAGAAGTTGTGTATGTAACTGTAGTAGCTTCTAGTTCATCAGGCAAACGAATATGATTTGCATGATGCATGGTGTGAATTTGAATCGCATGCATGTTTCATATGATTGTAAGTTTGTAACAGAACACAGTCCGAAGCTCAGTTGAGTTTCTAGCAATTAGCCAAGTCAGCGGATTTCGCTTCCCTGCTTTTCCTTTTGACTTCGTCAAGTTAGAATTTCCAACGCTTGTAACTAGAGTCAACAAAGGCCGGCGAGGGCCTCCGTCTGTCGTTGGTGTATGATGTGCTTGCGCCGCGTGTCCGCTACTCTTTGCTGTTAAGAGTTAAATGTAATCATTGATCTCGTAAATGTATTTATACATTTGAAGGAGTGTGATGAACTGACGACTTAACCTGAAGCGGCAAAGCAACAATTCGCCACCACTATTACCGAAGGACAGCTTCCTTTAGCGACATGGTTAACTGAATAACTGTAGTCCTTAACGGCCTCTTGAATGGATGAGTAGAAAAATAAGGAGAAAATAATCATGACAAACAAATGGTGTGATATAGAATCATTATATCGTTGGTATCTCATTTAAATAAAAACCCATATATTTAAAAACTCATATGTGAAAAAACTGCAGATACAAATATATAGGCCATGTTTGGATGCTCTTATTTTAAGAAGCGTTTTTTTTTTTTGTTAAGCCAGTTTTGCACCAGGTGCTCATAGAAAATTAAAAGTCAAGAGAGTGTTTGGCATGCCTAGCTTATTTAACACTGCCTCTTTCCTCTCCCATTTCTGCGGCCACCACCAAAACCGTAGACGTGCCCTCCTCCCTCTATCTCTAGGCTTGCCTGTCGCTTGGAAGGAGGTGGTGCTAACACTCAAAAGAGGAGCTAGCATAGCATGGAGGAGGCGCTGCAGATTAATGTGGCAGAACCGTTTGAAATAACACGTTTACGAAGGTGCTCGTCTTCCATCAGACACTAAGCACCTCGAAAGCAAGCTACAGCGGACGATATCCGTCGGGCACACCCCAAGGGCGAACCCGAAAGATTCATATTTTTCTCAAGGATCCAATAATGAGAACGGGTTACAATATAGGTCCATTTCATGCATATGAGTTTCTTAAAAATTACATTATTACATTACCAAATGTCAGAGTGCGAAAGCATAAACAATGGAATTTAAAATAAACATCTAGCGATAAGAACGAGGATTCGTCTGAGCCCACCAGAAGAATCCTCCACACAAAGGTACATCTCAAGCATCACCTGCAACGGGGGTAAATAAACCCTGAGTACACAATATACTCACAAGACTTATCCGACTAGGGAGAATAATTTCCCGACTCCAAGGAATATGATAAGCTTTATGGTTTGCTGGTTTCTTTTAGCAAAAATCAATACTAATAGTGAGTCCTTATTTATGTTATGATTATCAGCCGTATTAAGTTATTATCTATCCGGTCTATATAAGCACATGTTCTACTTTAAAGTAAAAGTTGAGTAATCAGTTCCATTTTTTTTTCTTCTTTTCACTTTCAGTTCTTACTATGATGCTAGAGGTAAGACAAGTCGTACCAACTTGGTGGCGATTCGTGAACCAATGTGCTTAGCTGGGTGCCCTGAAAACACACGCCCCGCTTGTACCCCAGGCACAAGCAGGACTAACCCATCACCCTCCTGTCCTGGGTGTTCAGGTTCCCGTCCAAACTTGGACTCCAAATCTCCACTTCTAAGTCCCGAACTCAGTGCGGTGCAAAGACCTCCACCATCTCCGTCTCCAATCAGTCGGTCCGGAAAGAGCCGAATCCACAATAAGAGAGCAACAAGTCTTCCTTGCGCCCATACCCAAGAATGCGCTCGGGACAATAGATCTGTGACTTGCCTCACGTCCATTGCAACGACCGGTCCTTAACCGACACGGACAGGAAAAACAGTGTAACCAAGCTATGCCCCGTTGGCCACGGGACATGATCTCTTACACCCACCAAAACCCATACCATATCCCTACCCGGTCTCAATTTTTCCTCTCACCATTTTATCATAAGAGTGATAATCATCACCTATTGTGAGCAACGACAGGTTACTCACGCTACCGAAAATTCTAAGCATAGCAGCTACTCGACCTATGCTAGTAGGACTCATAGGTAGGTATATTTATGCATGTAGTTTTCATAAAATATATGTAACATAAATACACCACACACACACACACACACACACACACACACATATATATATATATATATATCCTGTTATTATTCAAAATAAGGGTTATGCATCGGGCCTTGTCTTGGGCAGGCGGGGTATCAACAAAGTCAGCAACTGATGGCTCTAAGACTCCCTCCTGCACGAGAATCTCCTCCTCGTACTCCTCGATCACCTCCTCGTACTCCTGCTCGTCCGCAGTCACGAACTCTATCAACTCATTATCTACATGCATGAAATGATAATGCAACGCTTAGTAATACGGCAACAACAACTCTTAAAATAAGAATACATCTACCAAGCTACTAAGCTAACTCTAATGACTAATACACAAAGTTACCTATTATTCCCACTAAACAGGTATGAAACCTTTCATGAATTATCTTAGCAACTAAAGACATCCTTATTGTTAATATCAATTTACTATATATATGATAAAACAAGGTGCACTAGCTACCATATTTATCAACCTATTCTAAGGCTACAAAAATTACCGTGAGCACATAATAATACTATGAACCTAGTGTAAAAAAAATTAGGGCTAGCACTTCTACCAATGCATCACAAAAATTCATTCTCTAAATAACCATAATAATAATACGTATTTTGAAATAATAAAGTAACCCTAAAGGTATCACTGAACTATACGAACTAATTACACTAACAGATAGATCATGAATTTATAAATCTAACAAAATTTATTTCACAATAAATAAATAAATTCAAATGAGCTCTAGAGATGAAGAAATGATATTATTGGAGGAGGCTAATCATGCAATTGAACTTGTTGACTTGCACCTGGCTGAGGGTCTAGAAATAATGGATGAGACCGCGGGTCAAGGAAATAACGGAGAAGGAGAAGGAGGGGATTTTTGCTGGCTGACGACCTCGGCCGATTACAGCTCGGGGAGGGAGGTCGACGGAGCACAGCTTTCTCAAGCAAGACAGAGAAATTTGATTTGGGGAGGAAGAAGGTGAGTGGCGAAGCGAGACGGCTCGATGGCTCGACGTGTCCTTTTTAAAGATAGGAGACGCGGGAATGGAGAAGCAAACGGTTCAGTATCGAGTCTAGGGGCCCCACTCGTGTGCTCATTACTCAGACGAGACCACGGCGAGTATGCTGGTCATTTTACAGGCCTGGCCAACCATCTGGCATAGCTCAGGGGCGGCACACAGCTCCGGTGACTGTGACTCTGTGAGCTGGCCAACGATTGTGTAAGGCAGTGTGTGCAGAAAGGTTGTTTGGCCGTGCATCGAACATTTATTTATTTATACAATCACAAATCGCAGTAAGTGCAGTTGTGGTCGTCGCCCCAACCAAGCCACCGACGACGGTGACGACCTTGACTTGAGGCATGTGCAAGCTATAGTGTTCTAGTCCTCACTCTGCCAGTCCAGGCACACCACCGCACACAGCATGGCAGGCTCGTTCCATCTGCTGGTACTTGTACTGTAGGCTATGGCAGTCATACTAGCCTTCCATTTGCCTATGATATAGTCACTCTAGGCCTCAGCTAGCTGTTCAAGTATGTAGCTACGATCTTAACATGATGTGTTCTTCTATTTGCGTAGCTAGATTATTTAGACTACCATGAGATGATTAATACTACTCCATTAAGTATCACTTTTTTATTAGCTATCTTTTACATGTCATCTTGTACTACTAATAGTGATGTCATCAAGTACTAGTGCTGTTGATCCATGCTAGTCATATACATAAAGAAATTAATCAAGATTCTTTTACTAAACCTATTCAGTGCATGCAAATTCATACACTGGTAGGGTACTGCACCATGCAAGAATGGTCATCTCATCTATAGGAAGTTAGTCCTTTTGCATGAGTAAACTTTGCTGCAAATACAATGACTATGCTAGCTAGTAGTAGCCCTAGCTGGTACGAGCATTCAAGGAAAATGTGAGGAGAACAACATAGAATGTATCACAGTTGCTTTCATATGTCTACAGTGATGACATGTGGAAAGGGTGTCTGAGCTGCGTTTGTAGGGCAGCGAGCGGAACGGCGTGCTCAGTGGGCTGAGCATGTGAGTGAGATTAATGTGTACCGTGTGCGATGCTGTTGCTACGGTCGGTCGTCATTGTGCGCGTGCGGCGTGGGCTAAGCAGAGCAGTGTGCCTTGTGCGCGCTCTGGGGATTAGGAAGAAGATGAATAGCAAGAGATGAAGTTGGATCAGGATGACAATAGTAAGTTGAGCTGTGCTGGAGAGTATTTGGACAAGGAATAAATTAGAGCTTAAATTGAGAATTAGTGCAATAAAATTTAATTTCTCATTTTACCACATGCAATAATACATAAACATGATGCTCACGATATGGTTTAGCTAAAACTATACAATGTAACACCGAGGGTGTTACAAATCTACCCCCCTAAAACAAAATCTTGACCCAAGATTTCATGTGCCTGGTGTGAGAAAGAGATAGCAATTACATTTCGACGCATCAACTAACTATCAGAACCAGAAAGGAGGTGGGGGTAATGCTTCAATAGGTAACTCTCTTGTTCCCATGTGGCCTCATCCTCTGAGTGGTTTTGTCAATGCACTTTGTAGAACTTTACCACGTTGTTCCTCGTCACTCTTTCTTTCTCATCCAGAATTTTATAGGGTGCTCAACGTAAGTCAAATCTGGTTGGAGGGGAAGCCCTTCAACTTCTATAGATTCATCTGGTACCTGCAAACATCTCTTCAATTGCGACACATGAAACACCTTGTGTACCGTAGATAAAATCTCAGGAAGCTAGAGACGATAAGCAATGGGGCCACATTGCCTCAAAATTTTGTAAGGACCCACGTATTGAGGAGCTAGCTTGCCATGGATACCAAACCAATGTACTCCTCTCATAGGAGATACCTTGAGGTACACATAATCCCCAACTTCAAACTCCAAAGGCCTTCTTCGCTTGTCTGCATAGGCTTTCTGTAGGCTCTGAGCTGCCTTCAAATGACTCTGGATAAGGACCACTTGCTCTCGAGCCTCCTTGATAAATTCTGACCCAAAGTATCCATGGTCTCCCACTTCAACCCAATTAAGTGGCGTCCGACATTTCTTCCCATACAAAGCTTCAAATGGTGCCATATGAATGCTCTCTTGGTAGCTATTATTGTAAGAAAATTTAGCTAGCTTTAGGCATCCATCCTACTTCTTAGGAAAAGAAATGGCACAAGCTCTCAATATGTCTTTGAGCACTTGGTTCACCCTTTCGGTTTGGCCATTAGTCTAGGGGTGATAAGCTGAACTACGAAGGAGACTAGTTCCAAGACACTCCTGGAGTTGCTCCCAGAAGCGAGAGACAAAAACTGATCCCCCTATCATAGATGATAGTGAGGGGAACTCCATGTAGAGTCACAATCCGATCCAAGTATAACTCGGCATACTGTTTGGTGAAATATTTAGAATTCACTAGGAGGAAATGAGCTGACTTGGTGAGGTAATCCACAATGACCCAAATAGAGTCATAGCCCTTGGAGATGCGGGGTAAACCCACCACAAAGTCCATGGAAATATCTTCCCATTTCTAAACAGGAATGGGCAAGGGCTGCAAATATCCTGGAGTACGCATATGATTTGCCTTAACTCTACCACAAGCGTCACACTCCACGACGTGTCGGGTGATGTCCTGCTTCATGTTATACCACCAGTACAATTGGCGTAGATCATGGTACATCTTGTTGCTGCCAGGATGAATCGACAGCTTTGAATCATGGGCTTCACTCAAAATCTTCCTTCTCAGCTCCTTACTGAATGGAACTACCAATCTACCCTTGTATCTCACTACTCCCTACTGATCATCACTAAAGTGGGGGCCACGCCCTTCGGCAATCAATTTTCTGATGTGGGGAATTTCTTCGGGGTCTTCCCTTTGCTCCCGAATAATTTGCTCTAGCAATTCTGAGATCAATGCGATGTGAGCCAACACCTCTGTGTGGTTGAGAGACAAAGGTGTTTCCTCAACCTGGTGTGACTTTTGGCTCAAAGCATCAGCTACTACATTGGCCTTTCTTGGGTGATAATGGACTTCCAAGTTGTGATCCTTTATCAATTCTAACCATCTCCTTTGCCTCATATTCAGCTCAGACTAAGTGAAAATATACTTGAGGCTCTTATGATCTGTAAAAATATGCACTTTGTTGCCCAACAGATAGTGCCTCCAAATCTTTAGAGCGTGGACCACAATAGCCAGCTCTAAGTCATGGGTGAGATAATTCACCTCATGCTTTTTCAGTTGGCGTGAAGCATAAGCTATCATATGCCCATCTTGCATAAGCACACACCCTAGCCCTATCTTCGAGGCATCACAATATACATCAAAGGGTTGGTCAATATTCGGTTGGGCCAACATAGGGGTAGTGGTCAAAAATGTCTTCAGAGCTTGGAAGGCTTCTTCACAGGATGGGCTCCAATCAAACTTAGCTTCTTTTTGGAGCAGCTTTTTCATTGGCTGGACTATCTTGGAGAAATCTAAAATGAAACATCGATAATACCCCGCAAGACAAAGGAACTGACGAATTTGGTGCATAGATCTGGGAGACTTCTAATCCAACACCTCTTGCACCTTGCTGGGATCTACTAAAATGCCATCAGATGTCAACACATGCCCCAAAAACTGCACTCGATCTAACCAAAATTCACACTTGCTGAATTTAGCATAAAGCTTGTGCTCCCTTAGTCGAGACGGTACTATTCGAAGGTGTTGGACATGCTCTTCATCATTCTTAGAATAAATTAGTATATCATTAATGAATACTGCCACAAACTTATCCAGCTCTGGCATAAAGACTAAATTCATCAGATACTTAAAGAAGGCAGGAGCATTGGTGAGATCAAATGACATCACTAGGTACTCATACAGCCCATACCTAGTAGAAAAAATTATCTTTGGTATATCATATGGTCTGATCTTGATCTGATGATAGCCTGATCGAAGGTCAATCTTTGAGAACACCTTGGCACCAGCTAAATGATCGAACAAAGTATCTATGCAGGGCAAAGGATACTTGTTCTTAACTATTACCGCATTAAGAGGGGGGTAATCCACACACATCCGCAGAGTACCATCCTTCTTCTTCACGAAAATGGTTGGGCAACCCCATGGTAAAGAACTAGGATGGATCAAACCTTTTTCCATTAACTCTTCCAGCTGTTTCTTCATCTCAGCCAATTCCCTTGGAGCCATGCGGTACGGGCGTCAGAAGATAGGAGCAGTACCAGACTCTAGCTCAATGGAGAATTCTGCCTCTCTGTCCGGTGGCAACCCAGGAAGATCTTTAGAAAATACATCTGAGAACTCACATACCAAAGGGATGGGGGTAAGATCAGGAGAGGCTTCAGCATGGGCAAGCAACAGGTAAGACTAGATCAGAGGGTACCAGAAGAGACATCCTATCCTCAAAAGAAGGAAGCTGTAACTCCACACTTCTCTTCATATCCAAGACTACCCCATACACCCGCAACCAGTTCATTCCAAGAATAGCATCAATGCCTTGCCCAGGCATTACCATGAACTATAGGCGATAAGTGTGGGTGGCGAATACCAAGCTTACTGTGTCCGTTCAGGTATTGATGAACATTTGTGAACCCGCAGTATGGATTCTATAGGCATATGGTATAGCTATAAGTGGTAAGTTGTGCCGATCTATAAATCACATGCTCATAAAAGGAATGTGATGCACCAGAATCGAACAACACATAGGCTGGATGGGAATCGATGATAAACATACCAGTCATCACTGGTTCCTGCTGTAATATTTGCTCAGCATTCATGAAATTCACCCATCTGGACCGGCTGGGCACCTTCCTCTTGATCACGGTCCATTTGACTAGCCTGGAATTCATCGATGGTTGAGCAAACTGAGCTGGCTGGTTCTAGGGACACTCCCGAGCATAGTGGCTATCTTTGCCACACTTGAAGCAAGCACCAAGCTTGTTTCCAAATCCCTAGCGAGGTGGGACCTGCTGTCCTTAAAGCTACTGGGGCTACACCTGCTGAGTGGGTGCACGGTACTGTGTGGAAGAAGTTTGAGAAGTCTACTGGGGCTGTCGAAACGAAGGCTCGCCTGATGATTAATAGGGCCCCCACCAGATAATATGTACCTTCTAAGTATGAGGGTGGCTAGAAGACCCCGTAGCCACCCGCTTCCTCTTCCACTCTGCTTGGGAATCTTGTTGCAAACCCTCCATGGCAATGGCAGTGTTCATCAGTGCCTCGAAGGTCTGATAGTTCACCGTGTATAGCTTCTCCTGAAGGATATAAGAGAGGCCGCGGAAGAAGTGGTCCTTCTTCTTGTCAGTGTCCACATGAATGCCAGCATATTGGGACAAGTGATTGAACTTGTTAACATAATCCATCACTGTCATACTCCCCTAGCGTAGCTCTAGGAAATCAGTTTGCTTCTAGTTGATGACACCGACAGGAATATAGAACTCTCTGAATGCTATGGTGTACTCCTGCAAGGTTGCCGGATGATCTGGCTACTGCATGGCATGGAAAGTATCCCACCATGCACTTGCGAACCCCAATAGTTGCTACGCTGCAAAGCGCACTTTCTGCTCGTCGGTCATGTTGAGCAATAGAAACTTCTGCTCCAGAATGCGAAGCCAGTGCTCCGCACCCAGGGGCTCATCTATCAGTGTGAAAGTAGGTGAGTGGATCTTGAGGAAATCCTAGTAAGAGGAGGGTCCCTTAGGACAACGGGAACCACCCCTGTTCCCACCATTTCCCTCGTGGCCTCCACGGGCGAAGTCAGCGATAGCTTGTGCCATGATTTCCATGGCACAGGCTGACTCTCGGTGAGTAGCCAATAGTTCCACCATCATCTCTACGTGAGTCATTAGAGGCAGCGGTGGTGGAGGAGGAGGAGCCAGAAATGGAGCCCCATGGCTCTCCCTGTTGTGCTCATGGGCCTAGCCACTCTCGCCTTGGCCCTTGCCAAGATTGTGAGCCGCCCCAGCACTGGTGCTCCCATGTCTGGACCTTAGATTAGTTCAGACCTTAGACAGTCATCTCATCTATAGGAAGTTAGTCCTTTTGCATGAGTAAACTTTGCTATAAACACAGTGACTCTACTAGCTAGTAGTAGCCCTAGCAGTTGCTTTCATATGTCTACAGTGATGGCATGTGGAAAGGGTGTCTGAGCTATGTTTGTAGAGCAGCGAGCGAACGGTGTGCTCGGTGGGCCAAGCTTGTGAGTGAGATTAATGCGTAGTGTGTGTGATGCTGTTGCTACAGTCGGTCATCACTGTGCACGTGCGGCGCGGGCTAAGCAGAGTAGTGTGCCTTGTGCGCGCTCTAGGGATTAGGAAGAAGATGAATAGAGAGAGAGATGGAGTTGGATCAGGATGACAATAGTGAGTTGAGCTGTGCTGGAGAGTATTTGGACAAGGAATAAATTAGAGCTCAAATTGAGAATTAGTGCAATAGAATTTAATTTCTAATTTTACCACATGCAATAATACATAAACATGATGCTCATGACATGGTTTTAGCAAAAACTATACAATATAACACCGAGGGTGTTACAATTGAACAGGAGGCGATGAGCCAATGCTACTGCTGATTGAATAAGAGCCGACGTGGTGGTAAAGGTGGATGGAGGACCTAATGTGTGAGGAGGCAAGAGAAGGAGGAACGACATATTGAAGAAGAGGACACAGTGCAGGAGGTGGAGAGGCAGGCCGCTAATAGGTTCCCTTTGAGGTGCTTGATAATTGACAGAGATTAGTATCCCATGGAGATCCCAATTCTCCTATGTGGGCCCATAGATTATGCTTAGGTAATGGGATCACTACATACACAGCGTAATGAAAAATTCACAGATGGGAAATATTTGGTATCCCCATGTACTACTTGTAGCAGCGACGAGTAATGTGTTATGTGCCATCCTATGCAAACCAAGGGCTATAGCATCACCATTCAATGACAGCATCTGGGTTGCCTTCACCCCTACAAAGGTGAAAATCTTCTTCTGGATTTTTCAATACAGGAACACTCAAACTAGGAGCTTCCTTCACTACCATGGCCGCCTTGATTGGACGCACTATCCTTCCTATGCGATGCCCTCTAGGAAGATATCTTGCATCTCTTCGTGGGTTGCCTCATCTCTCTGTTCTGGTCATGGGTGTCGATAGGGCCAACCCCCTGCCCCACCAACCTCGCATCCACGATCAACACTTTACCTACACTTTCATTGTAGAACACCAACTGGTTGTGACTCTTTCAGCTGAAGCAAAGTCACAACTAGTTGGTGTTGTGAGCTCAAGCTATGGATCTACAAAGCCTTAAGCTCCCCTAAATGGTGCCCCCCTCTTCTCGACCTGGTGTTGTGAGCTCAATTATAATGGCATGCCGTGCGCTAGAGAATGTGACATGCAACTCTTTGTGTTATTTGGATGGCCTTTAATTTCTAGAATTAGGTTTTCAAGGCATTTGGTGATGTATTGTTTATGCAACCATCGTAATGGACGCTAGATAAAATATTAACAAGCTAGAATAGTACATGTTTGTATTTGGATGGCCTTAAGACGCTTTATCAAAATCAAACATGTTCACGAAAACATCGTTCAATTATATCATGTATGTCCACCTATCTAACAAATCATTTAATTAGATACGCCATTTGGTATGAGTAGTGTAACGACCTGAGAACGTTACACCATAAACTTTCATTTTGGTCACCCAAGTTCTTGTCAAATGGAATTCCCTAACAATATCAAGCAAACCGAACAGAAGGAAAGCATCGTTTTGACCGCAAACTAATCGACAATGTCTCAAGTCAACTACTAGTAAACCAGAGTCAATTGACCAACCACATAAGGAGAATATCACTCCAAGGAATCAACTCGCGATGTTTTATCTACTAAGAATGACGAGTAGGTCACCGCAAGCTTCAAATGGATTCAAGAGTCACGAGATTAGGTTCCTGAGCTGGGGTAAGCAAATTCAGAAACAACCAGACGATCCGTCATGTGTATCAGACCATCCGATAAACATGCAGAGATAGTAGATTGAGTGGGAAGTGAGTTGTCATTCACTATGGGACATGGCCCACATGTTAGCACGAGTGGGAGATATTTTCCAACATCAGATCCTCAGCTCCACTCATCCTCTCCTCATTTCTCTCTCACACACACTCTCTCTCTAGAAGGAAGAACAAGGGAAGGAAAGGATGAACTAGAGTGAGAAAGAAGAAGAAGAAGAAGAAGAAGAAGAAGAAGAAGAAGAAGAAGAAGAAAGAAGAAGAAGAAGATGGACAAGAGAATCGAGGTGCCAAAGGCAGCAAGATCAGCCTTAGGTCAAGCACTTGAGCCTTAGCAACCTCTCATCCCATGGTTAGCTCAAGAGCTCTCTCTTCTCATTATCTTTAGATCAATCCTCCAACCCTAATTCAAATATTCTCTCTTGCATGGATGGATCATAAGGATGGCTTGGTGGAAAATACTCCAAGGTTAAGGATCAAGTAAACTCCATCTCAATCCTCTCAAGATTTGGTTGGATTCCCCCTCATTTGGACTATTGGATGCTTTGCAAGAAAACAAGATCCCTCTCTTTAGCTTGGAAGCAAGGATGGCATGTGTTGGATTCTTAATCCTAGTGACAAGGAACTCTCCAAGAAACCAAGCTAAGTTATCATACTCAATCTCTCTTTATTTCTAGGATTTGTCTTAACTAAGGAGTCACTAGTTACACTAGTTAACCCAAGCCAAGCCTAGCTACCTTGAGTCTAGCAAGTCACCTAATTTACCATGGAAATACCGTGCGCATGCATGAAGGCCATTACCCAAGATATAGGCATGAATCCCCAAGCTTTCACCCGAGAACCCAAGAGATTAGGTTTTGTCGCCCGATCGACGGAGTGTCCATTAGTTGGATGGAGTGTCCATCAAACCTAAAGTCTAGTTGCCAATAGTCTAAGTCTCTTGTTGAGTGAGAATAGCGAAGCGTCCAATTAATTATACCAAACCATAACATGAGAACCCAAGAGTACCCAGTTCCTATCAAAGCCTCCGCAATTTCCATGGAGCATCCGCCAAAGCCTGAATAGAGCCAACAGAGGCAACTCACCTTGGCACTCGGCTGAAAGGTCCTAATATGGCTATTTAAAAATATATAAATCAACTAGAGCAATTTGATTAGTATGACAAATAGCGAAAAGTAAACTTGCTCTAGCTCTACAAGGGTTGTAAGCCACCTATTCAACAATTCTAGTCACTATGATCACTAGACACACAATATACTAAGTCACTACTCACTAAGAGCTCTCACAGTTGCTATACTAAAGAGCTCCACTAGATGAACTTAAGCTATAAAGCAAGCTCTCAATTCTAGCTATACTAAAGAGCTTGCTACAACTAGTTTGTGGATATGTAAATGAGTAAGTAAGGTGGTTATACCGCCGCATAGAGGAGTGAATCAATCACAAGATGAATAGTAACTCAATCACCGGGAGAATACCAAAGGGCAAGAGACAACCAATTTTCTCCCGAGGTTCGCGTGCTTACCAATATGCTACGTCCCATTGTGTCGACCAATACTTGGTGGTTCGGTGGCTAAGAGGTGTTGCATGAACCTTGTCCACATAATTGGACACCGTAAGAACCTACCCACAAGTAAGGTAACTCAATGACATAAGCAATCCAATAGGGTTACCTTTAGCGCACCATCAGGGAAGGTACAAGTCCCCTCATAATCACCGGGAGATGGCCACAAATAATCACCAACTCGTGCCAATCCTTCTCCGCTGCACCAAGCCATCTAGGTGGTGGCAACCACCAAGAGCAACAAGCGAATTTGGCAGCGAAACACGAACACCAAGTGCCTCTAGATGCAATCACTCAAGCAATGCACTTAGATTCTCTCCCAATCCCATAAAGATGATGAATCAATAATGTAGATGAGTGGAAGGGCTTTAGCTAAGCTCACAAGGTTGCTATGTCAATGCAAATGGCCAAGAGAGTGAGCTTATCAACCACGCGAATGCGATTGACCTCACTGAGAAGGCTTTCCTACAAGCGAATCGAGAACACAAGCAAGAATGAGATAAACGCAATCTGAAATTGCAAATAAATATAAGGCTTATGATAATGAGAAGGAGTTCAAGTCTTTATTCGAAAGGACTAATCGCCACAGGCGAATAAGATCAAGAACTAGGATCCTGCTTTACAGCAAGCGGCCTTGGCAACACAGATGCAGCAAAATGATGTCTATTTCATAAGGAAATCAAGAACTAAACAAAACCCAAACCCTAAGGAGGGTGACGGCTGCTAATTATAGTCTTGGGCGTCACCCCCCTAGACGTGCCCTCTAATGGGCCCAAACACGATACACGGTCCAACGGGCCAAAAGATGGTATCGCAGCACCCTGGCAGATTCTGGACACTGACTTATTTCGATGATTTCTATTGATTTCGAAGGGATTTTGACATGAGACCACTTGCATTGGCTTCGTTATCTAATTAGCTTTCCGTCCATATGTGGATCATCGAAAACAAAGCCTGGACACGCCTATGTGACCAGTTTTATGATAGACTGGTCCTGAAACCCGAGATGGACTCCAACTTCAGTTGAATTGGTCCTCCACCATGAGAAAGATGAATTGGACGCCCATGCTAGACCTCCTCCTCTCCTTGGCTTGTATGTGACAAAGTAGTGATGTCCTCATTATCCTCCCTTTCTTGAATTGAAGTCGTCCTCGACTGAAGTAGATCGTCTCCTCCATTAGATGACAGCAATGATGGCTCTGGAAGAAGACATTTATCTTGGCACCCAATCCTTTGCAAAGGCGGCTACCATGGTGGCCTCCCTGCTAGGAATTCATCCTCCTTCTCCTGCAAAAGGTTGGTACGAACAAGAGGCATAGCACTAGAAGCAGGACCAAGTGGACATATAGGAAATGTACAAGTTAAAGCATAACATGGTTCATCATGATCAGCAAAGAGCAGATTTAAGAGCAAATAAAACTTCTTTCATGTTACTTGATGATTCATTTGCTGGTTTGCTAAAGTATTTATCATGGCCTTTCTTTTTCTTTTCAGCAAGTTCCTTTCTATATTGCATAATTTCAGCAGGAGTTAAAGGAAGTAAAGCAATGGTTTTTCCTTTAAACATAAAAGTATATCTATTTTGCCTACCATGATGTACAACATTATTATCATATTACCAAGGGTGGCCTAACAAAAGTGAACAAGCTTGCATAGGCACGACATCAAAATTAGCATAATCATGGTATGATCCGATAGAAAAATACACACGAGCATATTGTGTTACCTTTGCCTTACCACTATTGTTGAACCACTGAACATGGTATGAATGTGGAAGAGCACGTGTAGATAAACCAAGGGTCTTGACAAGCTCAGAAGTTACCAAGCTATTGCTGCTCCCTCCATCAATTATAGCATGAACACGGAAATTATTGACAATAAGAAACATTTGAAACAAATTATGGCGTTGTAGCTTATCTACTGGCTCAACTTGTGTACTCAAAACACGCTGAACAAGGATTGATTTGTAGTTTGCAGTGCATGCCACACTATCAATTACCTCATTAGGATCTTTAGCAACATCAGGATCTTCAGCACTATCCACAAATTTATCTACATAAAGATCAGTTGCAAGTGCAAATTCATTCTCTTCATCACTAGCACTAGCATACCCACCATCATCAGTAGCAATATATGCGAGTTTGCTGGGGCATTCTCTAGCAATATGTCCCATGCCCTTACAACAGTGGCAAACAACTTTACAAGAGCTGCTAGAGGAAGGTGTAGCAGATCCACTAGAAGAAGGTGTGATAGGAGAACTCTTCTTTACAGGCGCTGGTGGTGTCTGCACATTAGAAAATTTACTCACCTCGATTGGACGTGAAGGAGTGGACGGAGTCGTGGAACACCTAGGATGTCATCCCTGTACTTTTCTTTCAGCTTTAAGAGCATAATGATATAATTGAGAAAATGTAGTCCATTCTTTATGGTCAAGAATATCCTATATTTCATGACACAAACCTCCAAAAAATCTAGAACACTTATCTATTTTATCCTTCTATATGTTGCTACGTGCTAGACCAATTAAAAGCTCCTTATAATATTCCTCAATAGTCTTACTACCTTGATTTAAACATTATAGTTTTAATCGTAGATCACGCTGAAAGTATGGAGAAACAAATCTTGATTTCATTCGTCATTTAAGTACAGTCCTAGTTTGAGGTATTTGAGCATTAGCATTAGCATTAACATTATTGCAAATATAATTCCACCAGAAAAGAGCAAAACTAGTAAACTCACTAGTAGCAAGTCTAACTCTATATTCTTCAGGTACTTGATGGGAGCTAATTTTTTTATCTACAACCATCTCCCAATCTAAATATGCTTTAGGATCAGTAGAACCAGAAAAAGGAGGTATCTTAAACTTGGTTTTAGAGAAATGGTCATTATTACCTTGGTTATTACCTCCCATGTCGCATCGGTTAAAGTTCAACTGATTACGGTTATGTGCATCCTCAGCACGTCGTCGAGCTTCAGCTTCAGCTTCAGCCTCCGTGTCGCCATCATCCTCCTAAGAGAGATCATCATCATCAGTATCTTCAGGACGAGGTTCAGGATGTTGTTGTTCAACATCTTCAATCCTCTTGGCCAAGTTGGTGATTTACCAAAGGATATCATTAAACTTGTCATCAAGAACAACACGAAGCTCATTCTTGGAAACATAGTTATTGAAATCTGTAGGTGTGTCCTCATTCCCTTTGCCGCTGCCTCTGGCTTTTCCTAACATGGTTAGTAGAAAGGAGAAGACAACAAAAATAGTATTATCCCTACCAACTACTTAGGTTGTGGACAAGGAAAAACAAGGCACTCAACTCTCAAGCGTCTTACTATGGTCTTACAAGTGTTTTTACCAAAGCAACATGCAGTGCAATCGATCAGTGACTGTGCTACCGTTGTAGCTTGAGTGTAACAGTTGCAAGGCGAACCTATACTTGGTTAGAAGAAAGTGGAGCTTGGACAGACATAATATAGTAGCAAGGAATAGTAATATTCGTAACTGAATAGCAAAGCTGAATAAGTATCCTGAGTACTTGTCTTAGTTGTTGGCCTACTCACGTTCCAAGTACCAGATGTATCAAGTGTTGTGAACAGTAGGAATATGATTAGAAACAAGGTAGAAATCAACACACGCAAACACAGCTTAAATGACGCTCTCTATGTGCTCCTCTAGATATTGTTCCACTTTTGTCCCTCTCTTTTTTCTCTATTTTTGGGCTGTCATTGTTTTTTTGGGATTCTTTGACTTTTTATTTTTATTTTTTTTATTTTTATTTTTTTCACTTAGGAGCACAAAAGAAGTAACCACAGAAAATATGAGCTTAAACAAGTGAAAGGCGTGGCCTGTAGAAAATTCAGAAGATGTGCTCAAAATTGATAAAAAGTTTGTGACCACGAAAACAGGATCTTGTGACAAGTTTTTAATCAAAATAAAATTTTCCGAACCCGACATAGCCGGGGATGGACGGATCCAAAAAAATTTCTGATCGATTTTGATATATGGAATGTCAAAATCCGAGTTCGTATGCGAAAACTAGACTAGTTTTAAGAACTGACTCCGAATTATAGGATAAAACGGGAACAATAAGCGCAAAAGTTATTGTGGCGGCTATGGATAGATGCTAACAGTGAAGACAAGTGTAATAAATTAGATGGTGTGGACTAGAGTTTGATGGATACAAAGAAAACACAGTAAGACTTGAAGGTGTTCACGGATTATGATGGAAAACAAAGAAAAAACACACAAACTGGACTAAAAACGATCTAAAACCAGCAACCAGAACTTACCCTAGGACACAAATTCAACAACGCGAAACAGAGACAAAATTGCACAGCACAACGAGGCTATAGGACAGGGAATATGTGGCGGTGTATACTTTTTTTGGCCTTTTGTGGACTATAGGTAATGCAAAACAGTAACAATCTAAAGGGGAAACAAAGTTATACCTAATGGACAACAAGGTCTCTAATACCACTTGATGTAGACAAGGCCCGATCTTCCGATAGGTACGATAGCGTCGATTGGTGGAGACTTGACGTTCACGATCTAGGCTTCAAACCAAGACTGATTTGGACCCTCGCAACCGTTACACCACTACTCCGTTGGTTATCAACCACGCGAACATGATTGACCTCACCGAGAAGGCTTTCCTACAAGCGAATCGAGAACACAAGCAAGAACGGGATGAACGCAATCTGAAATTACAAATAAATATGAGGCTTATGATAACGAGAAGGAGTTCAAGTCTTTATTCAAAAGGACTAATCGCCACAGGCGAACAAGATCAAGAACTAGGGCCCTGCTTCACAGCAAGCGGCCTTGGCGGCACAGTTGCAGCAAAACGACATCTATTTCATAAGGAAATCAAGAACTAAACAAAACCCAAACCCTAAGGAAAGCGATGGCTGCTAATTATAGAGTCTTGGGTGTCACCCCCTGGACGCGCCCCCTAATGGGCCCAAACACGATACACGGTCCAACAGACCAAAAGATGGTGTTGTAGCACCCTGACAGATTCTGGACACTGACTTATTTCGACGATTCCCATTAATTCCAAAGGGCTTTTGACGTGAGACCACTTTTATTGGCTTCCTTATCTAATTAGTTTTCCATCCATATGTGGATTGTCAAAAAACGGAGCCTAGACGCGCCCGTGTGACCAGTTTTATGACAGACTAGTCCTAAAATCTGAGATGGGCTCCAACTTCAGTTGGACTAGGCCTCCACCATTAGAAAGATGAATTGGACGCTCATGCTGGACCTCCTCCTCTCCTTGGCTTGTATGCGATGAAGTAGTGATGTCCTCATCATTATCCAAGACTTGTATCATTTGATAATGCCATGTGAATCGCTAGAAACATGTGAAGTGTTTGGCTAACCCAATAACCAAAGTTTTGTAAGGGGGCTGGAGCAGGCTACCATGAGACAAAAGATCTTCTTTCTAAAGAGATTCGATTCGGAACTCTTATATGTCCAAGGTCAATATGAAAATTCTTTCAGAGGTTTTCCCTTACTTTGTCCGTGTCAACAAACAATTTGAAATACCTCAACTTTTTCAAAATAAGTTTGAGTCAAATAGCAATGATTCGAAGCACTTCTTTATGCTTGACCACAGCTGCATAGTAGCACTTGGAATGGGCGTGACTCAAGCGTGCTACAAGTTAACTCCAGATTCCTTGATGGAGCGACTATGAGTATGAACATTAGTTGGATGGGGTAACCGTGTCCACGGGTTGGACCGGGATGTAAAACTTGTGTAAAGAAGTCCGACTAGTTTGAATATGATTGTACTAGTTGAGTTCCATTTACTGGTCCTGTGTTGGTTAATAATTGGAATACTATGTGCCACTCAACCTGATCCTAAAGATGAGTTTCTTAGTGTGCTCCTCGGGGCCTCAAAGTTATAATTCGACAACCCTCGCCGGCTTCGGTATCGATCCCTGACCGGGCGGGTATCAGGTGCGACAAGTAGTTTTTTAAATAAAAGTGATATCCCGTATATTAGCTCTTGTTTCTCGTTCCAACCATTTGGAAAACCTATTGCTATGGCCCCATTTGGATTGTAAGATTTTCAAAGAAAAAGTACACGAAGCAAGATTCCTTCATTTTGTGTATTGATCATGCTTTTGGAACATAGGATTGAACATATCCTTTTCCATGGAAAGTTTCTCTCACCCATATATTTTGAAGGAAAGAAAACATCCATTCTAAGCTAAAGGAAATTTTCCTATGACATAATGTGTTTTCTGAGCTTTTCTTTTTCGCGATCGGGGAATATAGCCCGTTTTTCATTAAGCAGAGAGAATTACACGACGCAACTACGAGAGAACCCTCGTAGCACATATTACAAACCACCAAACTAGTGGTGAGTGACCTGAAATAGAAACTAAGAACAAGAAAAAGGATACAAAAGAGGGCGACTGTCCATGACACCTAAAACCTACGAACTGAGCCTGTCAGATAAAAGGATTCAACATCGCAATGGTCACCTACATAGAAGACCGTCCAGTAGCAACGACGACAAAGCATCCACGAACGAACCAAACGGCGACAAAGCATCCGCCAGCGAACCAACTGTGGCCAAGCATCCAACGGGAAAGAAGCGAAGACACCCACTACGACAAAGCATCCGTAGCGGGGGAAGGGCCAGGTCACTCTCGGCAACAAAGCATCTGCCAGAGAGGAGGCCGACGACAACAGCGGCAAAGCATTTGCCAACAAACCAAACGACAGCAAAGCATCCACCAATGAACCAACTAGCAGCCAAGCATCCGCCGGGGGATAAGTAGTAGCGGCAAAGCATCTGCTACGATATCCATGACAACAAACCGGGCAAGGTCAATAGATGCAGGACAGACCAATGCGAGTGGAAATGAAGCACAACAGGCAAAGTGAGGGGCTCCTTAAGGAACCGATGGTAGGAACTAGGCCGATTCTTCAGCGATGCCTTTAGGAAGGGAAGGATGCCCATGGCAGTGATATGGACGCCATCACTGCTGGCCTTAGAGGCCTCTAAGGCAGGGCTTTTGCCTAGAATCAGGTGCTGGTGGCACAGGAGCATGGGCTCGGAGAACGACGCCTCTAGGGAGGTAAGTGGCGCCAAAGGCGTCACCGTCATCCACCCGGCCACCACCAGACTGAGCTTTCACCTAGAGCACCATGCATCTAGAGGCACCGCCCCCATGAGGAGGAGAAGCGCTACGCCACCAACCGTAAAGCAGTAGATCCGGGGTGGAGTAGGGTAGATCCAGACACGAGAGGCCCGGATCTGCCCCGTCGGTCGGCCGGTTCACCGGAGGAGGTAGGTGTTGGGGATGGGGGGCGGATGGCCGTAGGCCAACCCTAGCCAGCCGCACCCTCCACCATGTTCCGGGTAGCCGCGGATGGGCCGGCTAGCAGAGGTGCACGAAGCACTGCAGTAGGCTCCCCACCGCACGCGACGTGACCTCGGGCAGGGCGAGCCGACCACGCCCGACGAAGATCCAGCCATGGAGAGGGTAGCCCATCGGATGGCCTGGCCGCCGAAGAAAGGGCCCGACGCGCCGCAGGCAACCCACCGCGACCGAAGCGACCCCGAGCAGGAGTGACTGTGCCCATCGAAGGTTTGGCGAGGGAGAGGGCAGATCCGGCCCTGAGGGCCCTAGATCCGTCCGTTCCGCCGGCCTCGTCGCCGGTGAAGGCACCTCCAGGTCGCGCCGCACGGATCTAGGTAGGCAGCCCCCAGATCCGGCCATGGAGAGCAGGGATCTGACCCACCCCGGCCGCCGCCGGCCACCATGGAGCAGAGCGAGGTCGGATAGAGGAAAGGGAGAGGGAGGGGGGAGAAGGGGGTTGCGGACGTCTACCTTGTTGGGCGCCACTGCGGGCCGCCGTCACCGCTCGCAGGTGAGTAGCTACGGCAGCCAGGGGGCTACACCGACAGGGAGCTTTGGTGGCAGCGGTGGGTCGCCCACTATTGCTAAAATTAATCTTCTACTATCTTATTCTGATATTCTGAATGTTCGTTTCTACAAAATTCTTTAGTTTCCTGTTCCCCTATTTGACCACTATATTCTTTTTTATTCTTGTATTTTCTCCCATTTTTTCTACGTTCGATTTCTCTGTTACAATCTGGTCTGCATGTCCTTGCATTTGATTTTTGGTTGATAATGTCCATGTTTATTTTTTACAGTGATGTCCATGGATTTGATTTTTGATTGGACGGCAATACACTCCACCGAAACTCAACTCTACGGAAGCTTAGGTTTGGATGCACGTCACGTAAGAAGGGCAAAGCCTACGCGGCTATGCCATATTGCCATGGATGGGGCCTTCGGCCTATGGCCATCTGCCGTCTGGCCGGCTTCTCCCGTCGGTGCCGTGCGGTGCCTCGGTCGGTGGTTGGAGGTTAGAGGCACGGCAGTCGGCAGGAGCACCCTTCGCATGTGGCCGTCGTAGGACGTCTAGACAGAGTGACGCGTTGATCGGTACGCAACCCCGTCTCCTGCCGCGTCCAAGGAAAGGAAAAAGAAGAAGGCCCCGTCTCGGGATCCACGCAGGCACCGTCCGGCCATGGGCCATCCCATCCAAGGTCAACATGCATGGGTACTGCGCGTGTTTAGTTGGAGGGAATGCAATATTTCGTTTTTATTTGGTAAATAGTATTCAATTATAGACTAATTAGGCTTAAAACGTTCGTTTTGTAATTCCCAACCAAACTGTGTAATTAATTTTTTTTCGTCTATATTTAATGTTCTATGCACGTATCGTAAAATTCGATGTGATGGCTACTGTAGCACTTTTTGGAATTTAGGTGCCAACTAAACACGCGCTAAGAGCAAGGCTAATAATACAGCCGGCTTGCTGGCTATAAGGTTCCTTGCAGTCTTCTCTCAGCCCACTTATATAGTAGTTAGCTTTTTACAGTTAATATATGGTCCACTTATCTCTCTCACAATTTTTTTTTGGTTCTTATATCCAAATCAGCTGTAACTTACAACTCACTTATTCTCTCTCCTCTCCTCTGTTCTCCACCTCAGCGTTTGACGCCTCGCCGCAAACAAAGCAAAATTCCGCGTGCGTCATCCACGGCTCCACGCTTCCACTCCAGCGAGCGCACCGGCCGCACTGCACCGGTCACGGAAGCAGCAGCAGCAGCAGCAGCCGCCGCCCTTGCACGGAAAGAGGAGCACGCTGCACGCGCACCAGCAAGGGGAGGGGACGGGACGGGACGCTCCTCGCCCTCCGCGTCGTCTACAACTAGCCACCCGCTCCCCCTCTCCCTCCTTTCCATACCAAAACCCCACCAAAAAGCCTCTTCCCCTCCATTGTTTCCATCGACGGACGGCTCCCATGGAGGCGGCCGAGTGAAGGAGCCGCCAGCCAGCCGTCGCATCGTCTCCGCGCTGCTTCCGGGGGCCGGATCTGGGAGCGCCGCGCTGACAGGTGACGGGATCTGGACCTCTCTCTCTTCCTCTTCTTTGTTCCCCTTTCGGAGGATTCAGCGCCCTGCGACGCCTCGCCGCGGCCGCCTCCTGTTTGTGGATTTCTAGGCTCTCCGCCCCCCCTCCTTTCTTGTCCGTGGAGCTCTAGGTTTCCCATGACCGTACGCGTGTAAAAAAGTCCTTTTTTCTCGTGTGGTTCCTGGAATCCGTATGTATTTTACGACCGTGTTTTGGAATCCTTTGATGTTCATCATCCTGCGTGTTTTCCTTTTCCTTTCCTTTCGTTTTTTTCTTTCCATTTCGACTTCAGTCGCGTCGCTTTCGAGCGTCCGAGTTCAGCGCGGTGAGGCGGCGACAAAAAAGCGCGATTCTTTTTACGCTGATACGAAACCTTTTTCGCATATCCTTCGAATTAACCAATCCCTCCAACGTGCGCGGATTTTCGATAGTAGATTATAGTATATACTCGGCCTACTGTGATATGATATGATATATGATACCTGCGCTTGCTGTATATCTGAAAAAGGCCGATGTGAGTCCAGAAAGCGAAATTTTAATAATCCGCCCCTCTATTTTCTTGTCGACGTCAGCTGTGATCTACTCTAACAAATACCGGTGTCAGTGTCACCGACCGGAGATTCTGGGCTTAGCGAATTGCCCCCCGACCTTTTGGCCCCAGAATCTGGTGTGAAAGGGATTTTAGTCCCTCGCTTAGTCGCTCGATGTGGACTGACACGTGTTTTATGACATGATCGAGCAAGTGTCTCTTCTTCTTCATTTTTCATTTTTCTTATTTTTTTCAAAAAAAAATTATTCTTTCATTTGTTTGGTTATCCATGATGAATTCAGCTGCTCAAAATCCCCCAGTTGCTAAAAGTGCACTGTTTTGTTTATCTGCAGTGGAGTATAGGGAACTACATCGTCAGCTGCAACACTCGATCCAGATCCAGGCGTCCTTCCAACTCTTCCTTCTGCATTCGCGTGGAGTGGGGATTCGTCCGGCCTTTGAGTTGACTTCTTCTCTTGTAATAGGTGAGGGAGCCCTTGCTTGCTTGTACTGTTTGAGTTTTGCTTTGCTGTCATCTGTCGGTCCTCAGCTGCAAGTATTTGATCCTGGGATTGATAGCCATCCAGATTTCTTTGAATGTTTTTTGCTGCTTGGGATAGCACTAGTATCGACTTGTTTACGAAAAATGTTGGCATTTAACTGAACCCTGTTCTAGGGATTTAATCTTCGTTTGATGTGGGCTATTACTAGTTTTGGGGCATGATCAGAAAAATGGCTGTATATCTCTTTTGATATATGATTATACTTTTAGTTTTCATTTAGCGCTTCCTGTTAGCTGTTTATTGTCATCTCTATTAGGCTTTAGCATTCCTTTTTCCTTTTGCTGAATACAAGTTCCCTATATCTAGGCAATTCTAACAGTTTAATCTTTTCATGTGCAGTGCATTATTGTGAGCTACAACATCAGCAGATCCAATGGCAATGTATAAGCTGGGTGTGGAGGTTGTAAGTGCTCATGACCTGATGCCCAAGGATGGGCATGGTTCTGCAAGCGCTTGTGTTGAGCTCACCTTTGATGGGCAGCGCTTTCGAACTGCTGTCAAGGAGAAGGACCTGAACCCAGTCTGGAATGAGCGCTTCTACTTCAACATATCAGATCCTTCTAATCTTCCTGAGCTTGCCCTTGAAGCATATGTCTACAATGTCAACAAAACTCTTGAAAGTTCCAGATCCTTCCTTGGGAAGGTCAGGATTGCTGGCACCTCATTTGTGCCCTTCCCTGATGCAGTGGTCATGCATTATCCATTAGAGAAGCGTGGGATGTTCTCTCGCGTCAAAGGAGAACTGGGTATGAAAGTATACATCACCAATGACCCCGCCATCAAGGCTTCAAACCCTCTTCCTGCAATGGATCCTGTTTCCAATAATCCTCCTCCAGCACCAAGTCCAGCAGAGCAGATTGCAGCTGATATAACTGGTACTAATCTGCACACATCTCAGGAGCATAGGTCTGAGGCAAAGACCTTACACACCATTGCTAAGGAGGTACATCATCATCATAACCATGGCCATCTTCCAGCTAGTTTTGGTGAGCAGCCTTCCAAGTACTCTGCTGACCAGATGAAACCTCAATCTCAACCACCCAGGATTGTGAGAATGTATTCAGCGGCCTCCCAGCAGCCCATGGACTATGCACTTAAAGAAACTAGTCCATTTCTTGGTGGTGGGCAGGTTGTTGGTGGCCGGGTCATACATGGTGAAAAGAATGCTAGCACTTATGACCTTGTGGAGCGAATGCAGTATCTGTTTGTACGTGTGGTCAAGGCACGGGACTTGCCCGATATGGACGTCACTGGAAGTCTGGATCCTTATGTTGAAGTGAGAGTTGGCAACTATAGGGGGATAACTAAGCACTTTGAAAAGCAAAAGAACCCAGAGTGGAATGCAGTCTTTGCTTTTTCCAGGGACCGTATGCAGGCATCTGTACTTGAAGTTGTGGTCAAAGACAGAGATTTGATTAAGGATGACTTTGTTGGCTTTGTGCGATTTGATTTGAATGACGTCCCTATACGTGTGCCCCCTGACAGCCCTCTGGCTCCAGAATGGTACAGGCTTGTTGGAAAGAGCGGGGATAAGTCCATGGGTGAGCTCATGCTTGCAGTTTGGGTCGGCACCCAAGCTGATGAAGCATTTCCTGATGCCTGGCATTCAGATGCTGCAACACTTGAAGATCCATCTGCAGTAACACACATGAAGTCCAAAGTTTATCATGCTCCCAGATTGTGGTACCTGCGAGTCAATATAATTGAGGCCCAAGATGTTGCTATATTCGATAAGACCCGCTATCCAGATGTATTTGTGAGAGCACAGGTTGGGCATCAACTTGGGAGGACAAAACCTGTGCAGGCTAGAAATTTCAACCCTTTCTGGAATGAAGACCTTATGTTTGTGGCTGCTGAACCATTTGAGGACCACCTTGTTCTGACTCTTGAGGATCGTGTAGGTCCTAATAAAGATGAAATGCTTGGTCGTGTAATCATACCTTTGGCAATGATTGATAGGCGTGCCGATGACCGTATTGTCCATGGAAAGTGGTTCAATCTCGAGAAGCCTGTACTTGTTGATGTAGACCAACTGAAGAAGGAAAAGTTCTCTACTCGGCTTCATCTCCGTCTCTGTCTTGATGGAGGTTACCATGTTCTTGATGAGTCTACAAACTACAGCAGTGACCTGAGACCAACTGCCAAGCAACTCTGGAAGCCGTCTATTGGTTTGCTTGAACTTGGTGTCCTTGGTGCTCAAGGGATTGTTCCCATGAAAACTCGAGATGGAAAAGGTTCATCAGACACCTATTGTGTTGCTAAGTATGGGTCGAAATGGGTAAGGACACGGACCATCATGAACAACCCAAATCCCAAATTCAATGAGCAGTACACCTGGGAAGTCTATGATCCTGCAACTGTCCTGACTGTTGGTGTTTTTGACAATGGCCAACTTGGAGAGAAGAGTGGGGAGAAGACATCTAGTGGCAAAGATGGGAAGATAGGCAAGGTTCGGATACGCCTTTCCACACTCGAAACTGGTCGTGTGTACACCCACTCATATCCTCTTCTGGTTCTACACTCATCAGGGGTCAAAAAGATGGGTGAACTTCACCTGGCAATTCGATTTTCATCAACATCTCTGGTAAACATGTTGTACCTGTACTCTAGACCTTTGCTTCCAAAAATGCACTATGTGCGCCCAATACCAGTGCTTCAGGTTGATATGCTGCGCCATCAAGCTGTCCAGATTGTGGCTGCCCGACTTAGCCGGATGGAGCCACCTTTGAGAAAGGAAGTTGTTGAATACATGACAGATTTTGATTCTCACTTGTGGAGCATGAGGAAAAGCAAAGCAAACTTCTTCAGACTCATGACCGTTTTCTCAGGCTTGTTTGCAGTTAGCAAGTGGTTCAATGGTGTCTGTTCATGGAAGAACCCCATTACCACTGTGCTAGTTCACATCCTCTTTATAATGCTGGTGTGCTTTCCTGAGCTCATACTTCCAACAGTGTTCCTGTACATGTTTCTTATAGGGATTTGGAACTTCCGCTACCGACCTCGTTATCCTCCACACATGAATACCAAGATCTCTCATGCAGAGGCTGTTCACCCTGATGAACTTGATGAGGAGTTTGATACATTCCCAACCAGCCGCAACCCTGAGGTTGTAAGGATGAGGTATGACAGACTCAGGAGTGTTGCTGGAAGGATACAAACAGTGGTTGGTGATATTGCAACACAAGGGGAAAGGGTTCAAGCATTGCTTAGCTGGAGGGATCCTCGGGCCACAGCAGTCTTTGTCCTATTTTGTTTGATAGCAGCAATAGTCCTCTATGTTACACCGCTTCAAGTTATTGCTGCATTAGGAGGGTTCTATGTGATGAGGCACCCAAGGTTCAGACATAGGTTGCCTTCAGTACCAGTAAACTTCTTCAGACGGTTGCCAGCAAGGACCGACTCTATGCTATAAATAAGCCGCTATCTGGTGGTCTTATCATTGTAATCCCTAGAGAGGCTTCCTCTGTTACTGTAGTCTCCTTGACTTTGTTGCTATTTGTAACTGTGTTTGTTCAGGACTTGAGAGCCTGTTAATTGTACCAGTTGCTGAATTATGGGAATAATTGCCAGACCTAGTTTTTGTTTCTGTGTTGATCCTTTCTAAAATATCTAGTTATTCAATGTTTAGTAGCTCACTTGCTTTGTTTTGTGCCCTGTCCGCTCATCTACAGTCGTAAAATTGTATGTAGCTATGGATCTGTTAGCTTGTAGTCAAAACCCCCTATAGCAATTACTGAACATTTCACACCCTGTTTTCTGCGGTTAATTTCTTCTTTTTTAATAGCCCAGGATTGCTGCATGAGATTAAAATTTAATTGTAATTCAGCTGTATGTATGGATAGGAAGAATGCTATCCTTTGTAACTACTATTGCATGATTCAACATTCGGAAAACAGAATACATACTTAGCATCTATATGATGGCAGGTGCTGGCCATTTTAGGAATGACTTTCTTTTAGGCATATAATATTGTGAGTGTTTTTCATTTTATTATTATATCTGCCATTGAAATATTTGTGATACCTAAATAGCCCATTCAAATATCACAAGTTCTCTTTGTTTTTTTATGAGTAGTTCTTTTTGTGGTTGGTGTTAGCATCTATGGAAAACATCTGGACAGCAAAAAAGGCAGAATTCTTAAATGGGATTTTTGCTGAAATGCAGCAAGAAATTCCATGATAGGTACTTGCCAGTTGCCATAATTCTGCTTTTTTTCATGTTCCAAGCATTATCACTTCACTTTTCTTCTGCAATCCTTTCTCCAGTGCCTTGTCCAGGAAAACATACCAACATTTCTTGAAGCAGAGATGGGTGCAGCAGAGTCATCTTCCAAGCTCGCTAGCTCAGTCCATGGCTTTAGCGTCAAGGTCTAATCTTCCACCCTTCACTCATTCCTCTCAGACATCCTTTCTTTCTTATCAAACATGGCATAGTTTATATGTGAAACTTTGGAAAAAGTATTTTGATTTTTTTTAAATGGATGCAATTGGAATATGAAGAAGAGAACTTTCAAATACTTGGGTTTCTTTTCAAAGTTATTGTATTTGAAATCTCTAATTCGACAATTTAATTTGCAGGATGCAAGAGGAAATGATGTGGAGTTGAGTAGATACAAGGGGAAGGTTCTGCTTATCGTGAATGTGGCTTCCCAATGGTTAATCATTTCCCGATTTTTTAATGAATTTCTCCCTTCTTTTTATGTGTGTTTTCCTACCTGACTTGGTATCCTTGCAGTGGTCTGACAAATTCCAACTATACTGAGTTGGGATCACTCCACAAGAAATATGGCGAAAAAGGTACTTAATATACACCAATTGCATACTTGCATGTGTTCTTCTACTTCGCTCGAAGCATCAATGGCAAATAAGCATTGATGTTTCCCATAGGTTTCTTGTAGTTTGAACAAATGTTGATTCGGTTGGTTTGGAGGTTTCTGAAGCAGTTACACGTAAACTGGTTAAACATTATTCCTTGATTGAGCTCCACTTTTTTATAAGGCTTCATTGAGCATGTAGATACTGGTGTTGAGACCAAACGTCAATCTGATTGCATTCGAAGCAGCAACAGCATGCTAGTCAGCATTTGGTTATCTGTCTCATTTTAGAGAAGAATATATGTTGTTTTCGCTGCTTGATCTTGCAAGCTTTCTCAATTTCTTTGGCAGCTCTATTAAGTTATTCTTGTTCAGTTTTAAATAAGTTTAAGTTCTGCTGTCCCTTGTACTTCTGTCCAATGTTGCACTGCATGGATCCTTTCGTTTTTCTTCATTCATGCTATTGTGTACACTCGAATCAAAAGAGCTGGCATTTAGTGGATGCCGCTGCTATTGTTTTTCCATGTTACACCATATCAATTGTTTCTTAAAACAAATTTACACCATACCTTTGTTTGACTAAATTGGTCTCGGCAGTCCCCTGCCAATAACCGAAGCTTTTGGCCTTCTGCTATCTTCAACTTCCATTTATCTATTCTGTTTTCCGCACTTGTAAGGATTTGAAATACTGGCGTTCCCATGCAACCAGTTTGTTGGACAAGAGCCAGGTACCAATGAACAGATTGCTGAGTTTGCTTGCACCCGTTTCAAAGCAGAGTTTCCTATTTTTGGCAAGGTACATACATCCAATGAAGAACCTCTCTGTAATGTGTTAGATTGGAACGAGACGGGCATTGTTCCGATCTAAATATACCAAGAGTTGTCAAACCAGGTTGATGTGAATGGCGGCAATGCTGCTCCGTTGTATAAGTTCCTGAAGTCAGAGAGAGGCGGTCTGTTTGGAGAACGCATCAAATGGAACTTCACCAAGTTTCTGGTTGACAAAGATGGGCACGTTGTGAGCAGATATGCACCAACCAGCTCCCCGTTGAGCATTGAGGTGACAATTTAGTATAAACTGCCTGCTCCTGCATGCTCATTTTCTTCACGAACACTGATATTCGCCTGGTTGATGTGGCTTCTGCAGAATGACATTCAGAAGCTTTTGGAGGCCTAGAGCTCTGACAGAAGACCACAATACGCCTGTTGTCTGCTTTTTCGCTAATGCTTATTCATCTGTAGGCATATGACACTGTTATGACTTTCCAGTAATTCTTGCCCGTCTCATTGTAGTTGTACTCTCCGTCCAAAAAAGATGGATTAAGTCAAATTTTTTAAGCTTCACCAAGTTTATAAAAAAAAACCTATCGATATTTATATCTCCAAATATCTTTATTATGATCTAATATGATCTAATGATACTTATTTGATATAGTATTTTTCTTGTATAGAATCATTCAAATTTAATATTTTTTTACTCTTCAAAAAGCGATAGTAGTACTTTTTTTTAGGGTGGAGGGTGTACAATTACTGACACTGCTTACATATTACATTGGTCTCTGGATTCCATGAAAAGAATAATAATTCGCAATGGCATATCACGCATGCAGAGAGGACGAAGGGATACTGTTGGAATGAAATATGCTAAGAATAACACAAGTCGCAACATTGAGCGATGCCTAGTGAATTCTATAAGAATTTATACTTACTAAAAAAAACCGAATAAGCTATTTCGAAGTATGGTTTCGGGTATTCTTGTGCGAAAACAGAAAATTTCTCGAGAGCTGGAATTATCGACAAATGAGCTAGCCTCTAGATGAGTTGATATCAATGTTGGAACTTCTCGTGTCAAATATCCCGGGGGTGGGCCACCCTCCCGTCACGGAGGGCGGCGGCGTTAGATTTTGGTTGCGCCCGGAGCTGGGCGACGCCTCCTGGCCCCCGGTGAGCGAGTCGGAGCTGAAGGCCGCCGCCTGCTGCTGCTTCCCGGCTTTCTTGGACTTGGATCTCGACCCTCCCTGGTGAAAACTCCCCAGTACCACCTGCACAAACCACCCAGGCCCCAGCCAGCCACAGTTTGTGAACACCACTCGTCTGAATATTCAGTCACCAACCATTTTTATCTTTACTACGTACAAAAGAAACATTTTTCTGTTCTGTCAACTTTTGGTTGAAAAGCTTAGCATAATAAACATTTACAAAATTGAGGTGAATACTCGAAGCAGAGGGAGGGAGGAGGATGTTGTTATGGTACCTGCACGGTGCCTGCAGCTACCAGTGGGCCGCCCAAAACACCTCCGATCACATTCCTTTCAGGGCTGCAGAGCGTGACGCTGAGCCCGCCGCTCTGCTGGCCCTGTGCTTGTGATCCCTCGGCTAGATTGTACGAGCCTGTTAGGCTCAGGATCTCGTAGAACCCCTGCGATCATGGAACGAACGAACAAGTTCTATGTAAGTTGGAAAACATCAGGGGGGGGGACTGTAGAGATGATATCGAATTTCGCTGAATTCCACCGGGTTCGTTTGATCGGTTGCTGCTGCATTGCCATTGTGCACGCACCTCGTAGATGGCAGGGTTGTTCTTGTACGGCTGCGGCGACGCGTGAACCCTCGCCATGGGAGAGCCGTCGGCCGGGTGGCGGAGGACGGCCCTGGAGACGGAGCCCATCGCCGAGAGTACGCACACCGCCCTTGACGACTGGGTGGCGAACGCGACGATCTTCGCCGCCACGTCCTGGCGAAACCAACGGTGAACTTCAGTATGCCTGCGTGCCCAAATCGGAGCTGCATTCTGTTTCTTGGAACATTCAGGGGAGTGCACATACCTCTGAAGGAGACGCTGTGATGATGTGCGGAGTGAAACTCGTTCCAGCTGAACCGGCGAACGCATTGCCTGGAGCAAAGAATGATCGGACTACAGAATGTTAATCGTCTACGAATGCATTCAGTTCCTCAATGATAGGTTTGTTGGTTTCTGACTGACAAAACGTTGTTTTTTCAGAAACCCTGTTGGTTTTGCAGACTGACAGAGCCGTGGACATTGAATGGACATTCTCTGTTCTGCATCTAGCTAGCGAGACAATGAATGGACATTTGGTCTGTAGTTGAGTTGGACAAGCTGTTCTTTTTTTCAGAGTGTACACAGTCAGAGAGATTCTGAATAGTACGGTGGAGAGGAGGAAAATCTAGACTGCAAGCAAAACCTACAGATTGTGATGTATGTGCCCCAAATAAAACGATTCCCCAACTGGTGAAAGAAAGGAAAGTCTCAGTCGGATTTTCTGCAATCTTCCATCTCAAAAAAAGCTACTTTATTAGGCGAGGAGATATCGGATATGGCATGTTCTGAACTTTGGGTACATGCACACCAAAGCTAAAGGCAAAAATCAGCACCACAAGCTTGTTCATTTAGAATTTATAATTTTATATTAGAGATGATTTGAATGAAAAAAAAAATCTCTTCTTTCCAGCAGAGATCAGCGGGTACCTTGGTATGGCGAGGGCTGGTGCTTCTTGCCGGTTCCAGGCGGCCGGCCGCGCCGCTTCTTCTGCGCGGGGTCCTCCATCCCGGAGCTACCGATCATGTCGGGACCAGACGACAGGGACCCCATCCTCGGCGGCGCGGCGACGAGGTGCTGCTGCGACGCCGCGGCCTGCTGCTGCTGCTTCATGGTGCCGTCGGGCCCGTACTTGCGCGGCCTCCCTCTCTTGCGCTTGACGGGCTCAGCGGAGGCCGGCGGGACGGCGCCGGGGCCGGAGGCGGAGCCGCCCATGGAGGCAGTGGCGGTGTGCAGCAATGGCGGAGGCGGCGGCGGAGGGTCCATCTGGAACTGCATGCCGGCGAGGGAGCCCCCGCCGATGGAGTTGAGGATCGCCGTGGGGCTCATGTTCATGTTGGGCATGTTGGGCATGGGGCGGATGACGGAGTGCATCCCGGCCAGCGAGGACGGGCTATGTTGCCCGCCGCCGCTGCCGAAGGCCCGGTGCTGCTGCTGTTGCTGCTGGTAGAATGACTGCAGGTCGGACTGTGAGATGAGTTCCTTGCCATCCATGCATGGAACGAAGGAGAACCAACTAACTCCTGCCCGGCCGGAGCACCCAAAAGGCAAATAAAGCAATCGCCGGGCTCTCACTGCCCTGTTCCCCTCCCTGCTTCCGGTCACGGACTCACAGTCACCGGTCAGCTAGCTACCTAGCCGCCGGACAGAACGTTCTGTCCCAGTCGGTCGGTCGGTCCCGGACCCTAGCTTCCTTCCTCGTTCGCTCCTTGGGCGGCGGCGTTGGCGGCGGATCGGAGGTGCGTCAAGGCGCAGCCTTTTCGCTGAAGCAGCAGCTTGCAGGGCAGGAGGAACGCGCACGGTGCCACGGACATGGGCCGGCCGCGGGCAGAAGACGGAGAGGAGAGAGAGAGCTGGAAGAAAGAAGCTAGGAGGAGAGTAGGAAGAAGATAGGAGATGAGATCGGATAGATAGATGAAATGATGGGAGAGAGATAAGACGATGACGCGGTTGGGGTGGGGGTGGTGGCTACTGCCTTGGCCTATACGAGAGGGAGGGACGGGCGGCGAGAGCGAGAGCGGCAGCAGCTGGGCACGATCGAGACGAGGGCAGCTGCTGCAGCCTGCAAGTAGTAGCGGCGGGCGCTGTGCGTTCAATCGTTGAGGATGGACGGATGGATGGGCATGGGCTGGGCGCACTGCACGTCTGCGTCCCCGCGCCCCACCCCACAGAGGCGATAAGATTTCCCGTGCGCCCGACGAAAAGCTAGCGGCGCGGGGCCGTGGTTTCCGGCGCTCCGTTGCCGCCGCCGTCGCGGTCCATTCGTTTCCCCCTCCCTCACCAGGCCAGGGCCATGCCAGCCGCGCGCGGGAGGGCGGGCGGGCGGGCGGTGGGCTGTCGCTACCCGGCTAGTCGTCGATGCGCGCGCTTGTCCGTCCCCCCCGCCCGGCCCCCACGTCCAGTCCAGGCCCCACACACCCTCCTTTCAGTTCGGTGGAATTCGGGAGATTTTTGCGCGGACCCGCGTGATCCTCTCGCGAAAATCGTTGTGCTGGTGCGTGTCTACGTCGTCGGCTTTGGTGTGGACTTCGGTTAGAGTCAGAGCTACAAATGCTAGATTTTCTGCGAAAAACTAGGTTTGGAAATATTTTCTCCAACAAAGAGTTTCGGATTTGATGGGTGTTTGTGTACGGACGGACCACCGCTAAAATGGCGGTCTTTTTAAATTTATGATTATGATTAATTTGTTTCCACCCTTTCTTTTTTTCTCTACGTATATCTACTTAGGACCCTTTTGCCAGCGCTGGCGTGGCTCCGCTCCCCACGAGAATCACCTAAGCGCTGCCAAAGGGCTCAGCTCCGTGTGTGAATCGCTCTCCCTGCTCCACTCAACTTGCACTGCAAGTGGAGAGCGGAAAAAACCCGCCATCCACCACTCAGCGCCGCTCCCTCACCGTCCGCGTCCTCCAGCCAGCTCTCCCCGCCTCTCGGCCTTCCTCTGTCTCCGTCGCGCCCTCCTTTGCTGCCATCATTCCGTCCTTCATGGTCGACGCGGCCTACGCCATCGCGCGACTCGTGCCATTCTCTGTCACGCCACGCTCTTCTTTGACTCCGCCACCACCACCGTGCCTCCACCTTGTCGTTGCTAGCACGGACGACGAGGGGCAGGAGCAAGAGCGAGCTCCTCCAAACTTGGGAGCGGGAGGAGAAACCCCACCAAGTGCCCCTTATTCTGACTGGAGAGCGGCTAAAGCGAAATCAAAGTTGTTGAGAGCGGGAACAGGAGTAGGAGCTGATAGGAGCTGGATGGGAGCTCTACCAAGGGGCCTTAGTATGCTTACTTCCAAGGGGCCTTAGTATGCTTAGTTCCCCATCTATTGGTTCCTACTATGTTTTTTCACGTCCTAATGTTGTTGAAATGATGTTGTCTCCCTGCTTCAACCTTTCTTCTAAAAGAACTTTTGTTCACTCAACATTTTTTGTGAACCTCGTTTTTTTAGTGGGACTCATTCAGCGTCAAGACTTTAATATTTCTAGAATAAATGTTACAGTCAATTTTGTTCTACCAGAGGCCATGTGGCTAGATCAACCTAAAACTTACCTAAAAAAGAGGAGTTTTCGAACAAAATGGGGGCAGTGAGGATATGAAAAATCTAACGGAAGAATATATAATACTAGTTGTATTGCAACAGACAATAATTGCACTTTGGCAATTACCTCACAAATTACTTCCGATCTTTTAGTTTAGAAAACTACTCTCTTTAACTGTTTGTAAAATTCGCTACCCTTTTGATACTCCTTTCACCGTCTCTGTGGATGTTCATTCATCTAACAATAATTGCACTTCAACAATAGGTATGCATGGCCATAGGTGATAGGCCATGTACCATGACATATACATGTGACCCTTTAGCCTACCTTCGTTTACCAGCGTTGCCAAAGTAGGGAATATAATTAGTTTGACTGGGGATATTGCCTACATACAACGTATAACAACTTAGTTTGGATAAGATATCTTGGAAAATAGCATTAGGATGTCCATCAAACTCCAAATCAGCTACTAATTGAATGACTTTAAATGGTTCCTCCATGACATATATAAATTTGAAAAATACCGGTACACATGACGGTGGAATTGTAATGTTGGTTGCAAAAATACGAAAAAACCACCATGGGTTACAGGTCAAATTTTTAAATACAAATATTTTCATTGAGCTATCGCAGCAACCTATTCATTTCCATTGTTCTAAAGGAATCGTTTCCATTATTCCAAGCGGGGAAAACTGAGATGCACCCGAAACAACTTGTATGGTTATTAGTGGGAGCGAGGTTGCACCCTCTACCCACCAAGGATGTCGACCGTCATAGATAGTGCTCTTCATATCATGCATGAGCACTGTAGCAATGCCAACTGAGCATGGCTATGTTGGTTGGGTGCCAAGGACCTGTTCACCTAGGCGTAAGTCATAAGCTTGATGCGGATGCTTGTATTTTTTCTAAATTTATTTTATAATTTAACGATGTTGTTATTTTAGTATGCTTGACGTCGGTGATCGCATTTAATTTAACGGCGTTGTCTTTCAGTTGTATACGATGTAGAGATTTTTGGTCAATCTTTTTTTGTAGAGGTGAGGGTGTGTGGCGTTATTATTTCAGTGTAAACGGCGTTGTACTGTGATTGAAAGAAAAAAAAAGATAATATAGGTCGTCATAGCGTGATCAACATGGCTAGCTAATTAATAAGATCATGAAACCAATCATCCACGTACGAAAAGCGATCTCATGTTCCGATCAATAATCCGTCATGTGCCCTTCCTTCAATATGAGCATATGGCCCATCGTCTCTTCCTTACAAGCCCGCTGCATGCTGTCATTAAATATAGCTCACACGATGATGTTCTTTTTGTTGGGCTAGCTCCAGCTTTGAATTTCCAGCACACCAGGTAGCGCTAGCTCTCTAACTAGTGTATGTCAAACCAGTAGAGTAGGCAACCAGCCTAATTAGTTTGAGAAGATCTTTATTTTTTGGATTTGCTATATTCACCCGTATAGAAAATGTTTGTACTGACTGTATTCTTTTTTTATTTTCATTGGTATTTTTGTAAACTATCAGTGAAAATGGTAAGATTCCATGGACATCAGCTTTAGAACCGTCAGATTACACTGACAGGCATGCTTACACAAACTGTCTCTGAAAATCATTTTCAAGAATTTGTAAATCAAGTCAAAGAATAGCAACAAAAGAAAAAAAAAATATAACATTGGAAGAAGCCCACCATCGATCTCATCGCAGGTGCCTCACACATTACTTCCCTACCACTAAGCCTCAGAATCACATGTGACTAAGTAGCTAATATACTCCTTTTGTATTAACTTTATAAAATATTGTAATGCATATTCGAGACTCTAAATGAATTCTAATGAAAAAAACTCTTCGAGTACTACAACATTAGTTTAAGTCGTTTTTTCATCTGTGGTCATTTACAAAATTCAAAAAAATGAGTTTCAAAATCTTAAAACTTAGAGCGGAAATCCGTGCAAAGAGCGGAGGACATTGGCTAGTGGAGGTAGCGGTACGCGGTTCATTAGTAGCAGGGCGGAGGGCAGTGGCGGTGGAGGCGCTCGAATCAAGAGGACGAGCGACATGACGAAGATGATGATGAAGGAAGACGAAATAAAAAAGAAGATCTAAACTATCAAACTTCAATGGAATGGTGAAAAAAAATAAGTGCAAGACCGGCCGGGCCTAGGTGGGTTTCATTCGTATAAAATATAACAATTTTTTTCTTGTATATCTGGGGTTCACATTGTCTACAGATATCATCACAATTCACATGTAGGTGGGGAGCTAAAGCAAATTTAAAGGGGTGTGCTCACCATGTAGGTGTAAATTTTTTTACCATGGGGTGCGCATGTGGTGAAAATATAATCATAATCATTGTTTTTTTGTTGTTTTAGCAATGGGTGTGTTGTGCACCCACTGCTGTCTATATAGCTCTGCCCCATGGTAGGACTTCCTAATGAAAAGGGCTACTTGCATTGCACATGTTCTTTCTTAGGACATTTCCAATGGTCTAGACTCGTGCTAACTGAATTAATTTTTTAATCGTTAAATAGTGTAAAAAGCAAAATTACTATCATGGACTTAGGCGATTATGATGTATTTCTTTCTCACGGCACAATGTTTAAGGTTGCTTATCGCAGTCTCTCTCTTCTATGTTGTATTCACCATCTTAAAGTTCTAGCTCATGCTATTGGAAACGTTCTAATATTTGTTTTTTTTTCGAATTAGGGAGATTCATTGCATTAGAACGGAAATACACCCGAGTTTCCTTTACTTTATTCGTCAGTTGTCACCAATCATCAATGCTAGCTCGAGTGCCAGTCGCCATGCATGCATCCCGACTTCCCGAGGATGGATGGATGGATGAAGAGGCTTTTACATATACGTCGTTAAGAAAGTTTGTAATTACACAGAAATCATTAAAAAAGGTGACCACACACATGTACCATTGCTCTAAACTTCTTTGCCTCACACGCCATTCCGTCCTTATTCTGTTTGTTTTTCGCCGTTTGGTAGCCCTTACAGGTGGGACCGGCCAGTGAAATTGTCCATGTTGTCCTTGAACGGTGGAGATCGTGTTGACTACGATTCACCGCCACATTAGTTTTCTTGTCTCTCGGTCTCTTCTGCTCATTCTCCTCTGGCCGCGGCATAAAGATGAGGGGCGTTACGGCGGCGCGCCCCGGAGGAGAGCGCAGAGGAGGCACTGACGGCGAGGACGGCGAGCGCGGCGAGCTCCTCACGGCAAAACCTGCGGCGGCGCTTGGCGGTGGAGAACACGAAGTAGATCCGCCCTGCTCGGAGTGCCTCCGCGTCGCGCACAGCCGGGGCCTCGAGCAGCCGGCAGCCATGGGCGGGTGGAGGACGCATACTGGGCCCGCCGCCTGGTGACGGCAACGGAGGCGCAAGGGCCAGCAGCTGCGAGCAGTAGCGCGCGCCTGTGGGCTGTGGACGAGAAAGTGCGGCAGTGCAACGGGTACACACCACCGGCTCCACCATCTGACGCCCCTCCGTTGCTTGGATCTGGCGCGCCAGGTGTTCGACGGCCACAACGGCGTGTCGGCGGCGGTCTACAACAAGGAGCATCTGCTCGAGCACGTCATGAGCACGCTACCGCCGGACATCAGCAGCGACAACTGGCTTCAGGCACTGCCCCGCGCGCTCGTCGCTGGCTTTGTCAAGGCGACCCTGGCGGCCTGGCCCCACGCTCCCGGCCCCGGCACCGCCCTGCACCCTCGGCGGCGGAGGCCGTGGACGACGCGAGGAGGGTGAGGGTGGTGGCTGTCGCCGCCGCCGCGGAGGAGCATGAAGGCGAGCGGGAGCGCGAGGACGAGCAGCGGGTGGTCGGGGCCGCCGAAGCCACCGCCGTCGGGTGGAAGTGATGCGGCGGGGCCTTGGGGTGCGCCTAGGCCTTCTTGTCGTCGGGCTCCGGGTCCTCGACAACCACAGCCTGGAAACGAGGAGCAGTTGGCACCGTGGGCGAGCGCAACAGTGAGGACGGCGTCCGCGTCAGCTTGCCGGCCCCCGGTCCCGCCGCGGCCCCGCCGCTGTGGCCGTCCATCCCTCGCCGCCGCCGCTCCCCGGCCCCGACACCTCCGTCCCTCTCCTCAATCTCCGGCGGATCTCCCCTAGAGCAGACGCGCTGCGCAAGCGGGGCAGGCAGGCAGAGGATGGACGGCCACCGCCCAAGGGCAACATGGACAGTTTCACTGGTCGGTCACACCTGTAAGGGCTACCAAACGGCGAAAAACAAACAGAACAAGGACGGAATGACGTGTAAGACAAAGAATTTTAGAGCAGTGGCACCTGTGTGTGGTCATCTTTTTTAATGACTTCTGTGTAATTACAAACTTTTTTAATGGCAAATATGTAAAAGCCTCATGGATGAATCAGTGAGCAGTCCAATGATGGATGGGAGGGATGAAAAGTGATGGAACCTGCGGTTGAGCGGTCGTCATGGCCGAGCGGCCGGCGGCCGGCGGCGAGACATCACTGTGTGCGCGTACGTTGTGATCCCATCGGGCCAGCACACGTACACACCACACGGACGTCGCAACTGCGACCGATCGGGGCACCGCGAAGGACGACGTTATATCGACACGGCATCCGATTAGATATATTAGCCCACCACTGCATGCCTCCCTCCTACTGGTGGTGGTAGTACGTACTAGCATCTTGTCTATTCATCACCTGAATGAATCATATATACCTTGGCCTTCCCCTTCATATTCGAAAATTACGCAAAAACGAAGTGCAACCTTTGATCATGAAATGAGAAACACATCTGAACCTCCTCAAACCCCACTGCCACCAAGACCCTCATTTTTTACCCCACAACGTAAAAGCATTAGATTAGCAAAGAAATCCAAAACCACTCAAGGAAAAGGAACAATCCAAGTTGCAGAGGAGTTGCTTATCAAAAAGCTAGGAGACTTATCGCCATCAGCAACACATGAGGAAGCTGACCAATTTGATTTTTTTGCGCAACATTTGGAGCGTCCACTCACCAAGGCGAACATGGATGCCATCACGGTGCTAATTGAAGTGGGGCAACAAAAAAAACAAGAAGAGGGGCAAGATAGCCAAAGGCTAATATGGCAATATTCAAGAGCAGTCAGTGGTTTGATGGAAGTATTCATCGGCAGCTAGTGGTTTTTCTTGTCGGTAGAGATAGTTGTTTTTTGATTTTTGGGTCTAGGGCTGAGATGTTCTTAGTTGCTTTAGTTTTTTAGATAGTTGCCGGTGCGGTTGTGTTACTAGTGGGGCCATTTTTTTTGACCAAGTTGGCTTAAGTTTGAGCAAGTAGTGGGCCAAAGTCGTTAGGTGTTCAGGTAGTGTTTTCAAAGTTGGTCGGGATGAGTGGTGCACTCTCTCAGTTGATGGTTTTTGGGCCTAGTTTCCTACAAAAAAACTAGACCGAACACTTGTATTTTTAATTTCTTCGTCTAATAAAAATCGCGGCAAAGCTTTTGCCATCCCTTCGAAAAAACCTTTGATTGATAAGATAGGTGCTAGGTTGCCTGGATGAAAAGGTATGCTGTTGTCAACAGCTGGGAGGGAGACTCTAGTTAAAACGGTGCTCTCATCGCAGCCAATTTATCACCTTACAGCCTTCCCAGAGCAAAAATGGCTAATCAAAAGGATCGACCGTTTGCGGCGGAGCTTCCTTGTAGCGAGGTGAAACACCGGATAAAGTTTATGGTGCTCACTCAATCATCAATTGGCCTACGACATGCCTTCCCAAGGTAAAAGGAGGATTGAGGGTCCTAGACCTCGAACGTTTTGCACGAGCACTACGACTACGATGGCTTTGGTTCTAGTGGAGACAGAGGGATAGGGTGTGGAACAAGCTAGACCTACCTTGTGATAGTCGAGATAGAGAATTGTTTGCTGCTTTGACAGTGGTGACTATAGGTGATGGAAAGTTTGCTCAGGTTTTGGACGTCTTCATGGGTGGAGGGGGAGAAGCGCTCAAAAGCTTAGCCCCGGCCTTGTTCAAGAAAGTAAAAAAGGAAGAACATTACGGTATGCAAAGCCTTGGAGAATAATCGATGCATATCCCTATATCATGCCCATTCATTACGCCGCAAGAGATAAGAGAGTATGTCACTATTTGAGAAGCGGTCTGACAGACACATCTAAATGAAAACATTGAGGATAGCATTCGTTGGTGTTGGACGGCGGATGGAGAATATACAACCAAGAGTGCTTATTGTATCCAATTTGAAGGCATTTTTAGCGAATTGAGGATCACGCCAATCTGGAAAGCTAAGGTGGAACCCAAATGCCATTTCTTCGCTTGGACATTGCTGCATAGGAAGATCCTTATCGCTAATAATCTAATCAGACGCAACTGGCCAAATGATCCAGTTTGCAAGCTTTGCGGGATAGATCAAGAGACTCCGACACACCTATGCAAAGATTGCACCTTCACAAAGGCAGTATGGTCCATTCTAAAACAGTGGTTGGGACTTTCTGTGATTGACACAGTTGGAATGGCCGGGTCAATTCACAACTATTGGCGCAAATGTTGAGCAAAGATGATTGACAGGCAATAGAAGTGTGTTCGATGGCATCATGATTTATTTTTGGTGGAACATTTAAAAAGAGCGAAATAGAAGAACTTTCTAGAACAAATCGCTGCAGCCAATACAAGTCGCTCTTTTATGCAAGGAAGATATATAGCAACATCAGTTGGCAACAACATCTAATGTGGTGGACAACTAGCGCTAGGCCCCTTTCTTGTTCAGTTTTGTTGGGGTATTGCTGTTTAGGTGTTGGTGGTCGTTGTTTTTATCTCAGTTGTTCTAGAGTCTGTAGTTGTTTTCTTTGGGAGTCGGAGTGGCTCGGACGGGTGCACCATTTTGGCGGCAACCCCGTCCACCTGTTGTTGTTGTTGTAAATCATTTTTTCTCTTTTTCTTTTTCATCGTCTAATAAAAATCCGGCAAAGCTCCCGTCGTCTTTCTAAAAAATGGGTTTAGTGAGTCAAGAGTTATATGGAGTTGGTAGTTGATCGGTCGTAGCACAAACTTTGTGTCGGTGCAAAAAATGACCAACAAGTAAATATTTATAGTTTTATCGTGCGTTGTGATCGAATATGGCCTAGCACTCGATGACACAGGATTTATACTGGTTCAGGCAACGAGCCCTACGTCCAGTTTCAGTCGGTCGGAGACTTTATTCCTGAGACCAGGTGCTCGAAGTTTGCTGTGGGGTTACAAACGAGTAGGAATAAGAAGGGGGTGTTAAAGGTCCGGTCGGACTATGAACCGAAGGACCGAGAGTGACGGGGGCTCTAACGTGCGCAAAGTATTGAAGCGTATGCTCTGTGTAGCTTTAGAGTTCTAGAGCTATTGAGCTATTCGAGTTCTTAGATCCACGAGGGCTCGAATCGTCTAGCTTATCTTTTTTTGAGAGCCAGAGAGCTCATCCCATTTTATAGTCGAAGGGGATGGGCTCTTACAAGTCAGAGAAAGAGAGAGAATGTATACGTGTGCTACCTAGTTTTGTTGCCCACGCTGTCGGGTATGAGACGGTCGTCGGAGCCCACAATACTGTTTATGTCCAGATGCATGTGGCAGGCTCTACCGTGTTCACCTGGTATGACAAATATTGGCGCCTACAATACTGTTTGGGTTCTAGCACGCCTGGAAGGTTGCATAGTATCTATCTGGGATGGCCTGGTGGCACCATCCTGCAGGTGCGCAGAGTATGACAGGGTACGGTCATCGGTATTGCGGTTTGACTTGAGCGTCTTATCTTATCTGCTCCGCCTGATCCCCGGGCCCTCACCGAGCGGGAGTCCCCGATCGGTCGTTTCCAGTCGGCCCCGACCGTGTCGGTCGGGAAAGAGCTGCAAGCAGAGGTCCGGCATATCCCCGATCGGAAAAGAAGGTCGGAGTCGGACTATGGCCCCGCTCGCTGGTCTGAAACTGGCTGAAAAACACTGTTCTGGCTGAATTATTGTGAGAGAAAAACACTGTTTTCGGCTAAAAAAAAAGGCGAACAAGCCGAATATGGGGTAAGTCGAACAGGGCCTATGTGCTCACCTTGGCCAGGCCTTCCGGTCGGGGACCGGATCGTTCTCCCGACCTGTCATTATGTATCTGAGCCGGTCCGGGAGACGTGCGTTGTCGCTACGTCGTCTGCTAGGCCGAGTTTTTGCTAGGAAGCAGGCTCATTGAGGATCCTAGATTTATGAACCCGACACTATGGCACTCCCTAGCTGTGTATCATTAAAACAAAACTGAACCGATGCTTGTTCTAATTTTTTCTTCTAATAAAAATAGTGACAAACCTTTTAGCGTCCATTCGAAAAAAAAGACATGAGCGTAAGTGATAGGTATAGGTATTTCTCGACTGATTTGAGTGAACATCGGAATGTGTTGGATTTAGATTGGGCTGAAAAAAAATTTAAGTCAAAATTTTTAGCTGAGCCTGACCCGATACACTGGCGGGTTAAGCCAGATCGAGCTATTTCAGACGAGTTGGGTCAGGCTCATAAACAGATCTATTTTAACCAACTATGCGTAGAAGGGCTACATATACAAATTGAATAAGCCATATCCGAATATGAACATTCAATGTCCATAATGTATCCATATCCGGATACTCAAAGTCTATAATATATATATATATACCTACCGTGTTCATGGAGGACATCGCAAAAAGAATATACAGTCACTCTACTGTAGCCAGGATAATTATTCTCCGTTCAGCTGTCCAGGCAATAGTAAGAAGGGATAATTGAAGACTTCGCCTCGAAGGCTCCTTCAGACGATAAGGCTCGCTCCTTCAGATGATAAGCATGAAGGACGCTCCCTTCGTGCTATAAAGCGAGACGCTAGGCGCATTTATGAAGCATCAGAAAATTGCATCACAAAATCATCGAAGAATAGAGAAGACAATCACCGAAGCCTCAGACACTCACTCTCATCCACCACCCACTCCACCAACTCTCCACTCACACATATACCATGAAGACATCATCTCGGAACGACTCTGAGAATCATCCATCATTAGTAGTAATCAATCATCACCACTATATCACTCCACCTTTGTAAATTAGAGAATAAAGGAGGTCTCCGTGATCTTCCTGCGCTTGTAAGGTAATCCCTAAGGTTTGTGCTAAGTAATTGGGGTTTCCCAAAAGGAAAAGCCGTATGTAAGCTTGCTCTGTGAAAATGAATTAAGCTTTCCTGTTTGAATCCCTGCCTTCCTTCAAGCTCGTTCATATGGGGCGATGTCTCTATGCTAGGGACCCCAGAGGAGAAGCCTCTGCGTGTGTTGTTCTCGTGTTAGCCCTGGTAGCGGCGTTTGTAGAGAACCATGTGTGCGCAGAGAAGTGTTCCATTCGGGTGGAACTGCCTGGGGAGACGATAGAGCCTGAGTCCTGTGTGTGCGCGGCTGGGGATAGTGAGGGAGTAGACCGGGTTAGCCTGGTTCTGAAGCGAGCTAGTGATACATACGGTGAGTACCGAGTAGGACTGTCACAAGCATAGTCGCACGACCGGCTGAACTGTTGGTCTCGCCAGCCTGCAAAAGATCCTTAGAAATATCCATCCGCATACGCATATTCACTAAGCACTAGCTTAACTAATCGCGAAAGCGACATATCAATATTTATATTCACTAATCACTCGTTCACTCATCCAGCATCCATAAAGTATTTGCGCGTGAAAGTGACGTCACGCCATACTTGTAGAGGCCTCGTGCCTTGAACAGTAAAGTGGTTGAGCTACTCTCGTGCACTGTTCATATCCCGAATTTGAATAGTAATCGTGAATTTGAATAGTGAACGCCGAATTTAAATAGTTTTGTAAATAGTAACTCAAGATCTTAGAATTTGAAATTCGAATCCGTTTGAGTTCTTGAAAGAACGTACCCCCTTACGCTTTGGTATCAGAGCTTATTATGGCTTCTTTTAATTGTATCGTTTTATTATTATTTTTTTATTTATCATAGCTTGATCCTTTAACTCAGTAAGACCTCTATGATTATCTTCTATCTTATTAGCTTCATTGAGTTCTATTTTACTCTTTAGCTCTTGTAAGATTTCTTCCTTTATATCTTTTTTTCATTGAAGAGTCATTGACTCTAATTTTTCTTTCTATTAAGATATTCTTCATTATATACATATATATATATATATATATATATATATATATATATATATATGTGTATATATACATACATACATATATATATATATATATATATATATATATATATATATATATTATATGTCGATATCTATTCACAATTTCATATCTTATGAGGTATATATTCAACACTATTTGTATCCAAAATCTCAGCCAAAACCTACTGCATGATGAGGATGTTTGGTTTTGACCCTGCGAGACAGCTCGCTCCACACGCCCAGACATCGATCCTGGCCCCAGCAGGCGCATGAGATGGATGCCTGGTCGTTCACAACCAGTTAGGTCCGATCGACGTGCCTGTGGTGTGCGAGCGAGCGAAAATTCGATCCATGGATGGAATGGGTCGGTCACAGAGCTGAGACTGAGAACAAAAAATCGTACCCTCTGATTGATCTCCCCAATCAAGCCGATGGAGCGAGCGACCCATGGCTTTGGGCGCGATCGTAACCAGGCATCGCCCGGGACGTGTGGCTGCCGGGCCTCGCCCCGCGGCGCCACTTGCGTTGCCCAATCATGGCGCGGGCGGGCGAGACGGACGGCAGACTGACAGAGACACACGCCGGGCAAGTTGCGCGTGGCCGGGGGCCCCGGCAGCCAGCGGCGCGGACAAGCGGTCGTGGGCGCGGCAGGCGGCGCTGTCGTGCTCGTGCGTGGGAACGGAAACTCCTCTTTGGGCGGGCGGGCGCAAATGGCCGGCTGTCCCGTCCATCCGGCGATGCATCGATTGCCGGCTTGCTGGCTGCTGCTCTGCCTAGCTATCGAGCGGCCACTGCCTAGCTGGGCCGATGGAGAGGGATCGTGGAGGGAGCGCCGAGCGCGCGCGGGAATAATTAGGAGCGCTGGCCAGCGTAGCGTCGTCGTCGTCGTCGTCGTGGGGGCGAGGGGCCCGGTGCCCTACTGCCCTGCAGGGCCACGCCGATGATGCGTGCGTGCATGGCCGATGGCCGTGGACGACGCGTCCGGCGTCCGTCCACCAGGCGCGCGCGTTCCCTGCGTGCCAAGGAACCAACAGGACGCGCCACCAGCCCTGATGCTCTCGTCTCTTGTAGTTCTAGTACTGGGCTCAAGTTGCTGCATGATGCTAGTCATGATGGTTTGCTGTCTATCCATCCATCCATCTATCTCAACGTGCAGTGGAGGCGTAGCAGATGGAAGAGCAGAGGGAGAGTGCGTGCGTGCGGCCACGTGGTGACAGCACGGACAGGATAAGATACCAACCAGGCCAACAGTGACCGCCCCGCCGCCCGGGCTCCGGCCTCCGGGCTCCACCAGGCACGTGCAATTGCATCCATCCGCTGTTCCGCTTCGCTTGCACTGCAATTGCATGCCTTCTCTGCTGGGCTGTGGGCTTCCCTCTGAATCTGAATTCATCAGTCGTCTCATCGTCACGCCATGCCAAGAGGCCAAGACGGCAGGCAGCAACGAAAGCTACGGCCACAACGGGACCAGCCCAGTTATCAGAATTGTGTCCACAGTCAAGGCCCCTTTTGTTCAAGCCCGGGCCCGGCAAGGATGCCAGCCCATTTCTCAATGCAGGGAGGCAGTGCAAGAGGAGTAGAAATTAAGAAAGGGTTTAGATGGAGGGGGGACTATGTATGTACGCATTCAATGGAGGGGCCTTGCTATAGCAAGCACTTACAATCGCAACTTGTTGTGACAAATAAGAGTAAGGGGCTGTTTGGTTTCAGGAACTTCTAAAATTCATGTCACATCGAATATTTGGATATATGTACGGAGTATTAAATATAGACTAATTACGAAACTAATTGCATAACTTGTGACTAATTTGCGAGACGAATCTTTTAAGCCTAATTAGTCCATGATTTGACAACATTGTGCTAAAGTAAACATGTGCTAATGACAGATTAATTAGGCTTAAAAAATTCATCTCAAAAATTAGCCTCCATCTATGTAATTGATTTTGTAATTAATCTATATTTAATGCTCCTTATTAGTATCTAAGCATTCGATGTGACATGAATTTTAGGAGCGACTAAAAAACCAAACACCCCCTAAGTCTCTATCTCTATCTCTTCTCTATACAACTAAAACATATGGATTGTCAATGTTTACCCGGCAGCACCAAACACCCCTCAACATAGGTTCACCGGCAGTACCAAAAACTTCCCATATAATCGCTTCCCTACCCGCGCCATTAAAGGAAAGAAACCCATAATGGAAGGCAATGCCGTGCTTGAGGAGTGAAAAGAAAAATTAATATGGAAGACAATGCCGTGATTGACTGATTGAGGACAGGAAAAAAATTAGACCATAATTGGGAAGGCAATGCCGTGATTTTCTCGTTGCAACGCACGGGCACAGTCCTAATACAGAATAATAGACAGAGAAATAGTCTTTACGCCAACAAAACTATCCATGAAACAATTTACAAAACCACAACTTAGATCAACTCATGTACAACTATAAGACACGTTCCCTAACAGTTGGATCCTCAATTAATGTCACACCCAATTTTAAGGATAAAATTGAATGCACAATACTCATATGTGCCCAGGAAACAGTCACACACACAAGTCGACAAATCATATAAAGTATCATCACGGTGTCTCTTACATCAGATCCATAATACAACTTAGTCTTACATCACACAGCGGAAATATTAAGATAATAAACTCTCGGGGGCTTCATCACAGGGAAGGTCAACTGGTTGACCACAAGCCTAAAAATTCTCCGGGAAATCCTCATACCCGTTGTCATCTGTTACCCATCCGGGATTTTTATCCAAATCAAGAAAATAAACAAGTGTAAGTACATCCCGTACTTAACAAGCTAATATGGGGTTATGAGGCTCAAAAGGTTGACACTGGTTTACTGCAGTTAGCATTTTTAGTAAGTCAAGCTTTTATTCACAGGTATTATCATGTTATGCTTAAGCTCCCTTTTAAACCCATATGAACAATTATCAGAGTCGCGTGTATCATATATCCATCATGTACCATCATAAACGATCATCAACAAGTATCCAATTATTCTGTGAGTTTTCTAGGCCGCTCATGACCATGAGCACGGCTGTTATAACAGTTTGTTACCCTGTGCAGAGGTGGTGCACATTCACCGCAAGTCGTGATCCCCATATGCCCGGGTTAATTACTCCCATGTCACTACCAAGGTGAGCGGGCAGGGTACACTATGAAGCCATTTCATAGGTTTCCCTAACAAGTTAGGGCCACTAGGTTTTCTTGGCAGGCAGATGTAGGAACCCCCCTTTCCTATGACACATATCCATCGCGGCCATACTCATAGGAACAGAGGCAGCCCTATACTCAACGTGGCAAGCCCCATTTGTGCCAAAAAGGTAACCTCTAACTAGCTAGAAAAGATCATATTACTAAGCTAAAGTTAGAGCCATATGACTCTCCCGGTTGCACTGTCAGTCTCAACTTTTGCCGACAGATAAGTCCTTATGGAGAGCTGGGAGCAACATGAACAAAGGTCATTTGCACCTTCGCCCTATGGAACAGTTGTTATAAATCATGTTAAACTCTTAGTTCCATAGTATCATTCATCATCATGTATATCAAGTTCAGTTAGAGCACTAGCAATCTACCCATATGCATTTAACCCATAGGAGACAAGGCACAAGATAAACAATCACTAGGTTGTCCTTACGGGTATCAAAATTAGACACATGCAAATGAGTAATTGATTAAAGTGAAATAGGACATCAAGGTAGACCCATGCTATACTTGCCTTGGTTCACAAACTCGTGCTAGTCCTGCTGGTCGTCGAAGAATTCTTGGTCTCCAACGTTTTCCTCACCGTCTGAACGCGACCAACACGGCAACATACAACATTCCAAAAGCATTCATGCAAAGCAAACATTCCTATCATTAAAACAGTACACCAACAGTATTGAAAACAAGATAAAATGTTTGTAAAAATAATCTACGTCTCGCTACGATCACGTCAACGCGAAGTTCACAAAAAACGGAGCTAAAATGCGAAAGTTATGATTTAAACGAGTTTTCCTATAGCCATATATTTAATTAAATCTAATCATGAAATTAAAAAGTTCCAAACTTGACTAATAGTAGTTCCAACATGTAGCTTATGAAATTACGAAGCTAACGCGATTTGAATGGATCAATTCGGAGCTAAAACGACAATTTTATAAGCGAAACAGTTCAAATGGCATTTCTGTAAATACTGAAAACGTATTTTTGACTTAAGCCGTGAAGTTTACGTTTTCCAAACGAAAATGCGCATTCGGGAAACTACACCTTGGACTGCGGGTTAGGACTTAGAAAAGTCTAGGGTCTCTTTTGCAAATCAGCCACGCGAAGGGGTATCGGATGTTCTCGGCCGTTGGATTTAAAATGAACGGATTGGATTTGATCAGAGGAGGGAGAGATGAAGGTGGCCGGCCGGAACAGTGACGCCGGCGGTGAGGCACCATTGCCAGCGGTGTGGAGGTCTCGGACGCGCGTGGTTAGGGGGCTAGGGTTCACCAAATGAAAAACCGAGCGCACCGGGGTATGCGGGGGAAGAAGGGGGTCTCGGCCATGCCGATATGGCGGGCGGGAACAGTGGGTAGCGCGGTGGCCACCATGGCCGGCGACCAAGGCTTGCGGAGCTCACAGCTAGGGCATCTAGAAGCCAAGAAAATGAAAGTAACGGTACCGGGAGATAGAGGGAGGCCAGGGGATTCTCACCGCGGGGAAGAAGGAGGATGGGGAAGCTCGGCGGCGGCGGTCCGTGCAAAGGCATAGTCGGCGAACCTCGGTGCTGCTGCTGCGGTGGTCTCCATACACGACGAGCGTGAGAGCGAGCGGGGAAACAGCAGGGCCGCGTGGGGGAAAGCTCGGCTGCTATTTAACAGGGCCGAGGAGAGGGGGGGACGCTCCCACGACGCCCGTCGTGGGCGACGGTTGCTGCAGCGCTGGGCGTGGGCGGTTCCAAGCCACGCGGGGATGAGGACGGCGCTAACAAGCGGGGCCCAGGCGTCAGCGGCTGGGGAGGAGCATGGGCGGCGGTTGTGGCCTGGCCGTTCGGCAGGGCTGGGCTGGCAGCGGTGCTGGGCCGAGCGGGGTGGGGAGGTGAGCTGGGCCAAGGGAGAACTGGGCTGCGGGTGAAGGAGTGAAGGCCTGCGGGCCGAAGTTCAAGAAGGGAGAGGGAAAAAATGATTCTTTCCTTTTCTTTTTCTACTATTTTCCAAATCCCTTTTTAAATTCAAATTTCAATTCTTTTTGAATTATTTAATAAATTCCTAACATTCACAAAATGATATGCAGCAGCATGTATGCATCAAAAAGGTTTCTAACCTTATTTTTAAATTTTAATTCCAAAAAATTTATTATTTTCCTATCTTTTAAGGCTCACAATTTGCATAAATAAATCATATTTAGCTATTTTAAAAGAATGTCATTTTTAGGGTGTTACAATTCTATCCCCCTTAAGATGAATCTCGTCCTCGAGATTCGGGTGATTGCTTACTCAAACAGTTGGGGATAAGTCTTTCTCAGATCCTCTTCTCTTCCCCAAGTAGCCTCATCCTCTATATATCGATTCCACTGCACCTTGCACATCTTTACAGTTCGGCTTCTTGTAACTCTTTTGACAATTTCCAAGATCTTTATTGGATACTCTTCATAAGTAAGATCTTCCTTGATAGCAAGTTCTTCCAAAGGAATCTGCTCTTCTGGTACCCTCAAACGCTTTTTCAATTGGGAAACATGGAACACGTCGTGCACACCTAACAAACTCTCAGGTAGTTCCAACTGGTAAGCTACTTCTCCACGTCTCTCTAGGATCTTAAAAGGTCCTATATACCTTGGTGCTAATTTTCCCTTCATATTGAATCTTCTCACACTTCTCATTGGTGACACCTTCAAGTACACATAATCACCAATCTCGAAGGTCAGCTCTCTTCTGCGAGTATCAGCGTAACTCTTCTGTTGGGACTGAGCTACTCTCAAATTGTCTCTAATCATTCTCACTTGTTCTTCCACGTCTCTAAGGACATCGGGTCCAAACACTTGAGTTTCTCCAGTCTGATTCCAGAACAAAGGCGTTCTACACTTACGTCCATACAACGCCTCAAAAGGTGCTATCTTGAGACTCTTCTGATAACTATTGTTGTATGAGAACTCTACATATAGTAGACTCTTATCCCAACTATCACCATACTAAAGTGCACAAGCTCTCAACATATCTTCCAAAATCTGGTTGATCCTTTTAGTCTGTCCATCAGTTTGCGGGTGGTAACAACAACAACAACAACAATAAAGCCTTTAAGTCCCAAACAAGTTGGGGTAGGCTAGAGTTGAAACCCAACAGAAGCAATCAAGGTTTAGGCACGTGAATAGCTGTCTTCCAAGCACTCCTATCTAAGGCTAAGTCTTTGGGTATATTCCATCCTTTCAAGTCTCCTTTTATTGCCTCTACCCAAGTCAACTTCGGTCTTCCTCTACCTCTCTTCACGTTACTATCCTGACTTAGGATTCCACTACGCACTAGTGCATCTGGAGGTCTCCGTTGCACATGTCCAAACCATCTCAACCGGTGTTGGACAAGCTTTTCTTCAATTGGTGCCACCCCTAATCTCTCACGTATATCATCGTTCCGAACTCGATCCCTTCTTGTATGACCACAAATCCAACGCAACATACGCATTTCCGTGACACTTAGCTGTTGAATATGTCGTCTTTTCGTAGGCCAACATTCTGCACCATACAACATAGCAGGTCTAATCGCCGTCCTATAAAACTTAGCTTTTAGTTTCTGTGGTACCCTTTTGTCACATAGGACACCAGACGCTTGCCGCCACTTCATCCACCCTGCTTTGATTCTATGGCTAACATCTTCATCAATATCCCCGTCCCTCTGTACCATTGATCCTAAATATCAAAAGGTATCCTTCCTAGGCACTACTTGACCTTCTAAACTAACATCTTCCTCTTCCCGAGTAGTAGTGCCGAAGTCACATCTCATATACTCAGTTTTAGTTCTACTAAGTCTAAAACCTTTGGACTCCAAAGTCTCCCGCTATAACTTCAGTTTCTGATTCACTCCTGTCCGGCTTTCATCAACTAGCACTACATCATTCGCGAAAAGCATACACCAAGGGATGTCCCCTTGTATGTCCCTTGTGACCTCATCCATCACTAAAGCAAATAAATAAGGGCTCAAAGCTAACCCTTGATGTAGTCCTATCCTAATCGGGAAGTTATCCGTGTCTCCATCGCTTGTTCGAACTCTAGTCACAACATTGATGTACATGTCCTTAATGAGCCCGACGTACTTCGTTGGGACTTTATATTTGTCCAAAGCCCACCACGTAACATTCCTTGGTATTTTATCATAAGCCTTCTCCAAGTCAATAAAAACCATATGTAGGTCCTTCTTCTTCTCCCTATACCGCTCCATAACTTGTCTTATTAAGAAAATGGCTTCCATGGTTGACCTTCTAGGCATGAAACCAAATTGGTTCATAGAGACCCGCGTTATCGATGCTCGGTAACTCTCTCCCATAGCTTCATAGTATGGCTCATCAACTTAATTCCTCGATAATTTGTACAACTTTGAATATCCCCTTTATTCTTGTAGATCGGTACCAATATACTTCTCCTCCACTCATCAGGCATCTTGTTTGATCGAAAAATATGGTTGAATAGCTTGGTTAACCATACTATAGCTATGTCCCCGAGGCATCTCCACACCTCGATTGGGATACCATCTGGTCCCATCGCCTTACCTCCTTTCATCCTTTTCAACGCCTCTCTGACCTCAGATTCTTGGATTCTCCGCACAAAGCACCTATTGGTGTCATCAAAAGAGTCATCCAACTGAAAGGTTGTGTCCATATTCTCACCATTGAACAATTTGTCAAAATACTCTTGTCATCGATGTCAGATCTCATCCTCCTTTACCAAGAGATGCTCCCTTTCATCCTTAATGCACTTAACTTGGTTGAAGTCCCATGTCTTTCTCTCATGAACCCTAGCCATCCTATAAATGTCCTTCTCTCCTTCCTTCATACTCAAATGTTGGTAAAGATCCTCGTACGCTCTACCCTTTGCCACACTTACAGCTCGCTTTGTAGTCTTCTTTGCCACCTTGTACTTCTCTATGTTGTCCACACTCCTGTCATGGTACAAGCGTCTATAGCATTCTTTCTTCTCCTTAATAGCCCTTTGGACTTCCTCGTTCCACCACCAAGTATCTTTAGCCTCGCGTCCCCTTCCTTTGGTTACTCCACACACCTCTGAGGCTACCTTCCGAATGTTGGTTGCCATCTTGTCCCACATATTGTTTATGTCATCTTCTTCCTTCTAAGAGCCCTCTTTGATAACCCTTTCCCTAAATACCTCTGACGTCTCCCCTTTTAGTTTGCGGGTGGTAAGCAAAACTAAAATTCAACTTTGTCCCCAAAGATCTATGTACTTTATGCCAGAATTGCGATGTAAACTGAGTGCCTCTATCCGACACAATTTTCTTGGGAACACCATGTAAGCACACTATTCTTTCCATGTACAACTCTGCTAATCTTGCACCATTATAGGTAGTCTTGACTGGTAAAAAGTGAGCAACATTGGTGAGTCGATCCACTATTACTCATATTGAATCATAACCTCTTTGAGTGCGGAGTAATCCTACAATAAAATCTATACCAACTTCTTCCCATTTCCATTCAGGAATCTTCATTGGTTGTAATAACCCTGCAGGTCTTTGATGCTCAGCTTTCACTCTTTGATAAGTGTCACACAAAGCCACATATTCTGCCACATCTCTCTTCAAACCATACCACCAATACTTCTCCTTGAGATCCAAGTACATCTTGGTACTTTCGGGATGTATAGAGTAAGCAGACTCATGGGCCTCTTGCAGAATTGCATCTCGGATAGCTTTTACTTCTGGTACACATATCCTTTTCTCGAACCAAAGAGTACCATTCTCATCCATTCTGAATCTAGGTGCATTTCCAAGCACTATATTCTCTGCTATCTCTTTAAGTTTTTCATCCTCCAATTGTCCTTTGCGTATCTCTTTTTTCAAAGTAGGCTCTATCACCAATTCTATTGCATTAGTGACCAGGCTCAAGTTGAGATACTCCATTTCAGCACACAACTCTACTGACATAGATGTTATCTGAAGTCCATTAGCATAGCTCTTTCTGCTAAGTGCATCAGCTATGACGTTTGCCTTTCCCAGGTGATAATGCACTTCCAAATCATAGTCTTTGATCAATTCCAACCAACGACGTTGTCTCAGATTCAGATCTGATTGGGTAAAGATATACTTCAAAATCTTATGATCAGTATAGATATCACTCTTATGTCCAATCAGATAATGTCTCTAGATCTTCAAAGCATGAACCACAGCTGCCAATTCCAAGTCATGAGTAGGATAATTCAACTCATGCTTCCTCAATTGTCTAGATGCATATGCCACCACTCTTCCTTCTTGTATAAGCACACATCCAAGACCCAAACGGGATGCATCACAATATATAGAGAAGTTCTTGCTTAAATCGGGCAAGATTAATACTAGAGCTGTAGTCAATCTCTTCTTTAGCTCTTCAAAGTTTGCCTGGTATATATTCGACCATACATACTTAGCATTCTTTTCCAACAAAGCTATCATGGGCTTGGCTAGCTTAGAAAAGCCTTCAATGAACCTTCGGTAATAACTAGCTAATCCCAAAAAGCTACGAATCTCACTTACCATTGTTGGTGGTTTCCAATTCAGTATGTCTTGCACTTTGCCTAGATCCACTACTATTCCACCATTGGAGACTACATGACCCAGAAAAGAGACTTCCTTTAACCAAAACTCACACTTGCTTCGCTTAGCGTACAACTTATGTTCTCTAAGCTTTTGCAAGACCAACCTTATATGTTCAGCATGTTCTTCTTCAGTCTTGGAGAATATTAGTATGTCATCTATGAATACTACCACAAATTTATCCAAAAACTCCATGAACACCTTATTCATTAGATACATAAAGTATGCAGGTGCATTGGTCAATCCAAAGGACATAACGGTGTACTCATATAATCTATACCGTGTAGTGAATGCTGTCTTGGGTATGTCCGAGTTCCAAATCTTAAGCTAATGATAACCAGATCGGAGATCAATCTTGGAGAACACATGAGCTCCTCTCAATTGATCAAACAAATCATCAATCCTAGGCAAAGAGTATTTATTCTTAATTGTAACCTCATTAAGTGAGCGGTAATCCACACACATCCGTTGACTACCATCCTTCTTATCCACAAAGATCATAGGTGCCCCCCACGGGGAAGAACTGGGGCGTATGAAACCTTTTTCTTGCAACTCTTTTAGTTGTTTCTTAAGCTCTTCTAATTCATTAACTCCCATTCTATATGGATGTTTAGCTATTGGTGTAGTTCTAGGTAATAATTCGATAATGAATTTAATGTCTCGGTCAGGTGGCATACTTGGCAAGTCATCGGAGAAGACATCCGGGAACTCCTCCATGACACGATCTTGTTCATTGATTTCACCATCTAGCTGGTTCACTGTGGCTATAGGTTGAGCTTGCACTACCACTTCTACACAGATTTTATCTCCATTGAGTGATGTCACAACCATAGATTTCTCCTGACACTGAATCACTGCCCGGTGTTGTTTCATCCAATCTATTCCCAGAATAAGATCAATTCCCGCTGTTCTCAACATAATAGGCTTCACTCTGAAGTCTACCCCCTTAAGGAAATGCTAGTTGAGGGGCTCCAATAAGAAGCTGGCATACTACCTCCTAGGGAATTTACTAGTATGGGGTTTTTTATGGCACACAAAGGTATGCTATGCATTCTAACAAAAGCTTAGGAGATAAAAGAATGCGAAGCACCAGAATCAAAAAGTACGGTAGCAGAAATAGAGTTGACGCTGAACGTACCCAGCATGACCTCAGGCATCTCCTGAGCTACATCAGATGACACATAGTTCACCTTCGCTGTGTGAGGTGGTCGAGCGTTGAACTTCTGATTGCTGGTCTGGTTCTAAGGTGCTTGTTGGTTCTGCTTCTTAGGACACTGATGAGCATAGTGACCTACTTCTCCGCATCGGTAGCAGGCATTGGGATTGTTGGGTGTACCACTCTTCATAGGAGCATTATTGGACACTCCTTGGCATGTTGTAGGATTGCTGGTCTGTTGAGGGGGACACTGATTTCCAAACTATTGCTGGTACTGAGGGTGTTGTTGGAACTGGTTCCGCTGAGGATACTGACCACAGTTTCCCTAGTGAGTTGGTCCTTGATTGCTCTGCTAGAAACCTTACTGGGGATAAGCACATGGGCGAGTGTTGCTTCCAGAAGCTTGCCCTTGGAGCCTTCTCTTCTTAGCTTCTATCTCCTTGCGCTTATCGTCAATCACAATAGTGCGATTCACCAAAGACTAGAAGTTAGGGTAAGTATTAGACATCACCTGGAGCTGTAGTCCATCATAGAGTCCCTTGAGGAAACAACATTGCTTATCCTTGTCATCTGCTACATCATTAGGAGCGTAGCGTGATAGTTGTGTGAACTTGTCCTGATACTCCGCCACAGTCATTGATCCTTGCTTGAGAGATCTGAATTCTTCCTGCTTCAGTTCCACTAGTGCATCAGGAATATAGTATGACCGGAAATTGTCCTTGAATTCCTGCCAAGTGATAGCAGGAGCATTGTTGGGACGTCCAAACTGGAATAATTCCCACCAATCCTGAGCAACTCCTTGGAGTTGCCCGGAAGCGTACAACACCTTCTCAAGGTCGTTGCATTGTGCTATGTTCAGTTGTTTCTCCACGGCATGCAACCAATCATCTGCCTCCATAGGGTCTGAGGCATGGGTGAACACCTATGGTTGACCTTTCATAAACTCTCCACGCTTATCTCTAACCTGAACAAGCGGTGGTCCTCTTGCAGGTTCATTGTCCAATCGCTGCATCATAGCTTGCATCAGCTGCGCTTTCATTCCCAATATCTGTTCCGTGGTCACAGGTGGCGGTGGTGGTGGATTTATGAGAGCATCACGCCCATGACCACAGCCTCTGCCTCTTCCTCCTCTTGCGGCCATCTGTTTTCCAACAAATGTGCAAAATTTAGAGATTTTTTCAATTATAGAGAGCTTACACAAGATAAGAAACAATGCTGAGAATTTTCTGGATAAGGTTCAAATTCAGCAGTTCAGTAAAACTGTTATAACTCGAGTTTCAGAGATCCAACAGAGGTGCACCAAGATTTGTTAGAAAGCTTAGGAGATCATCTATAACTTTCATTTAGACCACTTTTACATATTCAGACACACACATAGTCAAAAGTAGAGCTAAACCAAAACTGTTCTGAGTTCCAGACAGCGCAGGAACATCAACTTGGGTCAGCTAGATCTCCCAAACCTGAATAGATATTGATGTGATTCTAGAGACATTAGAAAGATACAGAGGTCTAGTTATCTCCACAAAAATTTCAGAATTTTTAACATCCCAGATTTCGAGATACCAGATAAAGAACACAGGCTGCTCCAGAAATCAGCACAGCAGAGGTAAGATAATGCGAAACATCTGCATTAAGATTTCATTCTAAACTTAAAGTTCCAATCTAAGGAAGTTGTGGACATGCCCACAAACTTCCAGAAATCAAGCAAAATACCAAATCAACCAAGTTTACAAATTAAACATCTAATCAACCAAGTTCACAAGACCAACAAGACTAAATAAGAACACGAACTAACGACGTGGTAATCTAGATCGAGGCACCTAACACCTATGGAGCGGTGTCAATCATGGTGAAGGACCGGCGCTTCTTCTTGTAGATGGAAGGCTGTCCAAGTTGTGCTCGAAGTTCATCCACTTACTTCTGAAGATGTCTCTGCGCCCTCTGAGATGCACGCAGTTCTCCTTTAACTTCCTCATCCACTCCCTACATAGCGTGGACATGCTGCACCGTTGCCTCCAGAGTTGGGTCATTCTCTAGTGGAGCCAAAACCTGCCAAACACCCTCATGATCATTTCGAGGAAGGAACCTGAAGCGATCCTCCCTCATGGCCTCAAAGCGATGACCATGGTAGTGGATGTAGGCGTTCTGTGCTGCATCCTCCATGCCATCCAAAGCATGGGCTCTCCTAGCAGGGGCACAGTGGACAGTCTCCACCTCATGTCCATTCTTGATGTCGTTCCAAGCGGTGACCACCAGCTCTACCTTCCAGAAGGTAGCCTCTAAGGGATGCTGGTACTCGGCGTAGTGGTAGCTGATGGAGGCGTGCAAGTCGGGGTAGTAGTCGTCCAGCATGTGAGTGAGGAGAGTGTGGTAGTAGGCTGTCTCTGGGGCTGGCTTGAAGTAGTACTTGCACTTCCAGCCAATCTCCTCCTCCACCATGGGAATAGCTGGGGATGGTGCAGGTGTAGAGGAAGTAGCCGTCGACTCCTCAGGTGTAGCTACAACAGGATAGACTGGCACGATGACTAGTGTAGGAGCAGGTGCAGGCGTTGGGGTTGCCATCTCCTCGTCGTCGGAGATGATCACAATCCCCCTCTCCGCCTGTGGGGCATGCAGGGTGAACATGGCACGATAGACGGCGGTGCTGAGGCGAGCAGTCTTCGGATTATGAGACATCTATAGATTTAAAGTGAGATAGAATTAGAATCAACAATTTTAAATAATAGATTAAGGTATGAAAAGCATAAATGTTTTAATAAAATAACAAGAATAAGACAGTAAGCAAGAAACCAGAGGAGCAAAGATGCTAAAACGTCTGTTTTCTATCTAGGCTTGCGTCCTACAGTCAACACGGCTTTGATACCAATTTGTCACACCCAATTTTAAGGATAAAATTAAATGCACAATACTCATGTGTGCCTAGGAAACAGTCACACACATAAGTCGACAAATCATATAAAGTATCATCACGGTGTCTCTTACATCAGATCCATAATACAACTTAGTCTTACATCACACAGCGGAAATATTAAGATAATAAACTCTCGGGGGCTTCATCACAGGGAAGGTCAACTGGTTGACCACAAGCCTAAAAATCCTCCGGGAAATCCTCATACCCATTGTCATCTGTTACCCATCCGGGATTTTTATCCAAATCAAGAAAATAAACAAGTGTAAATACATCCCGTACTTAACAAGCTAACATGGGGTTATAAGGCTCAAAAGGTTGACACTGGTTTACTACAGTTAGCATTTTTAGTAAGTCAAGCTTTTATTCACAGGTATTATCATGTTATGCTTAAGCTCCCTTTTAAACCCATATGAACAATTATCAGAGTCATGTGTATCATATATCCATCATGTACCATCATAAACGATCATCAACAAGTATCCAATTATTCTATGAGTTTTCCGGGCCGCTCGTGACCATGAGCACGGCTGTTATAACAGTTTGTTACCCTGTGCAGAGGTGGTGCACATTCACCGCGAGTCATGATCCCCATATGCCCAGGTTAATTACTCTCATGTCACTACCAAGGTGAGCGGGCATGGTACACTATGAAGCCATTTCATAGGTTTCCCTAACAAGTTAGGGCCGCTAGGTTTCCTTGGCAGACAGATGTAGGAACCCCCCTTTCCTATGGCACATATCCATCGCGGCTATACTCATAGGAACAGAGGCAGCCCTATACCCAACATGGCAAGCCCCATTTGCGCTAAAAAGGTAACCTCTAACTAGCTAGAAAAGATCCTATTACTAAGCTAAAGTCAGAGCCATATGACTCTCTCAGTTGCATTGTCAGTCCCAACTTTTGCCGACAGATAAGTCCTTATGGAGAGCTGGGAGCAACATGAACACAGGTCATTTGCACCTTCGCCCTATGGAATAGTTGTTATAAATCATGTAAAACTCTTAGTTCCATAGTATCATTCATCATCATGTATATCAAGTTCAGTTAGAGCACTAGCAATCTACCCATATGTATTTAACCCATAGGAGACAAGGCACGTGATAAACAATCACTAGGTTGTCCTTACGGGTATCAAAATTAGACACATGCAAATGAGTAATTGATTAAAGTGAAATAGGACATCAAGGTAGGCCCATGCTATACTTGCCTTGGTTCACAAACTCGTGCTGGTCCTGCTGGTCATCGAAGAATTCTTGGTCTCCAACGTTTTCCTCACCGTCTGAACACGACCAACACGGCAACATACAACATTCCAAAAGCATTCATGCAAAGCAAACATTCCTATCATTAGATAGTACACCAATAGTATTGAAAACAAGATAAAATGTTTGTAAAAATAATCTACGTCTCGCTACGATCACGTCAACGCGAAGTTCACAAAAAATGGAGCTAAAATGCGAAAGTTATGATTTAAACGGGTTTTCCTATAGCCATATATTTAATTAAATCTAATCATAAAATTAAAAAGTTCCAAACTTGACTAACAGTAGTTCCAACATGTAGCTTATGAAATTACAAAGCTAACATGATTTGAATAGATCAATTCGGAGCTAAAACGATAATTTTATAAGCGAAACAGTTCAAATGGCATTTCTGTAAATACTGAAAACGTATTTTTGACTTAAGCCGTGAAGTTTACGTTTTCCAAACGAAAATGCGCATTCGGGAAACTACGCCTTGGACTGCGGGTTAGGACTTAGAAAAGTCTAGGGTCTCTTTTTCAAATCAGCCACGCGAAGGGGTATCGGATGTTCTTGGCCGTTGGATTTAAAATGAACGGATCGGATTTGATCAGAGGAGGGAGAGATGAAGGTGGCCGGTCGAAACAGTGACGCCGGCGGTGAGGCACCATTGCCGGTGGCGTGGAGGTCTTAGACGCGTGCGGTTAGGGGGCAAGGGTTCACCAAATGAAAAACCGAGCGCACCGGGGTATGTGGGGGAAGAAGGGGGTCTCGGCCATGCCGATACGGCGGCCGGGAACAGTGGGTAGCACGGTGGCCGCCATGGCCGGCGACCAAGGCTTGCGGAGCTCGCGGCCAGGGCATCTAGAAGCCAAGAAAATGAAAGTAACGGTACCGGGAGATAGAGGGAGGCCAGGGGATTCTCACCGCGGGGAAGAAGGAGGATGGGGAAGCTCAGCGGCGGTAGTCCATGCGAAGGCGTGGTCGACGAACCTCGGTGCAGCTGCTATGGTGGTCTCCGTACATGGCGAGCGCGAGAGCGAGCGGGGAAACAGTAGGGGCGCGCAGGGGAAAGCTCGGCTGCTATTTAACAGGGCCGAGGAGAGGGGGGGGACGCTCCCACGATGCCCGTCGTGGGCGACGGTTGCTGCAGTGCCGGGCGCGGGCGGTTCTGAGCCGCACGGGGAAGAGGACGGCGCCGACAAGCGGGGCTCGGGCGTCAGCGGCTGGGGAGGAGCGTGGGCGGCGGTTGCGGCCAGGCTATTCGGCTGGGCTGGGCCAGCAGCGGGGCTGGGCCGCGCAGCACGCGGCTGGGCTGCGGGCACTGGGCCGAGCGGGGTGGGGAGGCGAGCTGGGCTGAGGGAGAACTAAGCTTCGGGTGAAGGAGTGAAGGCCTACGGGCCGAAGTTCAAGAAGGGAGAGGGAAAAATGATTCTTTCCTTTTCTTTTTCTACTATTTTCTAAATCCCTTTTTAAATTCAAATTTCAATTCTTTTTGAATTATTTAATAAATTCCTAACATTCACAAAATGATATGCAGCAGCATGTATGCATCAAAAAGGTTTCTAACCTTATTTTTAAATTTTAATTCCACAAAATTTATTATTTCCCTATCTTTTAAGGCTCACAATTTGCATAAATAAATCATATTTAGCTATTTTAAAAGAATATCATTTTTAGGGTGTTACAATTAAGGATCTAGAAAATGGCAACATATCAGGTGCAAACCAAGCAACCCGTTGAAAGGTCCTAATGGCCAGAGGGGAGGTGAATAGCCTAATAAAATTTCTACAACAACACTTAACAAAATAGTTAGACAATTATGAGGCGAAGCAAGTGTTGTGCTAGCCTACTCAAAATGCAAGCCACCTACCATAATTCTAGTTTAGATAGTATCGATTCACACAAGAGGTATGACACTACCCTATGTTAGTGTGCTCTCAAAGGCTAACTAAAGAGCTACACCAACCAAGCAAGCAAGCTCTCACAACTAGTTACACTAAAGAGCTTGTCAACTAGTTTGCGATAATGTAAAGAGAGTGATCAAGATAGTTATACCACCGTGTAGAGGAGTGAACCAATCAATCACAAGGATAAATAATAATGAAGACCAATCACCTCGGAATCAAAGGATGAACACAATGATTTTTACAGAGGTTCACTTGCTTGCTGGCAAGCTACTCCTCGTTGTAGCGATTCACTCACTTGGAGGTTCACGCGCTAATTGGCTTCACATGCCAAACCCTCAATAGGGTGCCGCACAACCAACACAAGATGAGGATCACATAAGCCACGAGCAATTCACTATAGTACCTTTTGGCGCTCCGCCGGAGAAAGGTCAAGAACCCCTCACAATCACCACGATCGGAGCCGGAGACAATCACCACCCTCTGCTCAACGATCCTCACTGCTCTAAGCCATCTAGGTGGCGGCAACCACCAAGAGTAACAAACAAAATCCGTAGCGAAACACGAACACCAAGTGCCTCTAGATGCAATCACTCAAGCAATGCACTTGGATCACTCCCAATCTCACTATGATAATGAATCAATGATGGAGATGAGTGGGAGGACTTTGGCTAGGCTCATAAGGTTGCTATGTCAAAGAAAATGGCCAAAGATATGAGCCATAGCTGGCCATGGGGTTTAATAGAAGCCCCCACGAAATAGAGTCATTGTACCCCTTCACTGGACACACTACGCTCTAACCGGATGCTCTGGTCCAACTGACTGGACGCTAGCCCTCAATGTCCGGTCGCCTGATGGACGCCACGTGTCACCAGCTTCAAATGTTGTTCGTCGGATTTCAACGGCTACGAAGCTGACCGGACGCTCTAGCAAAATGGATCGGATGCTGGAGCCTCAGCATCCGGTCGAGTACAGTAAGGGTTCAAAACCAGTTTTTATCGACCAGATGCGTCCGGTCCACCTCGACCGGATACAACCCAGTGTCCGGTGGTAAACCCTAGCCACTGTACCACCAAGTCAGCGCAACTGGACGCAGGCAGTTAGCGTCTGGTGCATTTGGATCTAGTGTCCGGTCACTGGACCGACGCTGACTTCTCCTCCGTTCTCTTCACCCTTGCTCAAATGTGCTAACCACCAAGTGTATCACCTTGTGCACATGTGTTAGCGTATTTTCATAAACATTTTCAAGGGTGTTAGCACTCCACTAGATCCTAAATGTATATGCAATGAGTTAGAGCATCTAGTGGCACTTTGATAACCGCATTCCGATACGAGTTTCACCCCTCTTAATAGTACAACTATCAAACCAAAATATGATCACACTCACCAAAACAAAATAGCTCCTACACATTAAACCTTTGCCTTGAGCTTTTTGTTTTTCTCTTTCTTCTTTTCAAGTTTAAGCCCTTGATCAACGCCATGCCATCACCATTGCCATGTTATGATCTTCATTAGCTTCTCCACTTGAAGTGTGCTACCTATTTCATGATCACCTGATAAACTAGGTTAACACTTAGGGTTTCATCAATTCACCAAAACCAAACTACAGCTTTCACCCGTGGAAACTTGAAAACTAATGACTAGGGACATAGGATGCCAATCCAATGGATAGGGCAAGAGGTGGGGTGATCTTGCGCTTAAGCCCCCCCTCCCATATTTTTTCAAAAAACTCCCTGTCAATTTAGGGACACATCCCAGTCACCCCCGCCTCCACGATTCTACGCTGCTCGTTTCTCCACAATTCTACGTGCTGCTAGATCATTTCTACCGCCCCTACGCCTGGCCAAGACCGTTCCTCGCATGCCACCAGTCCAAGTCGCTCATTTCTCCGATCGAATACCGCCGGCTAGTGTAGGCGATTGCGCCGCTCCTGGAGGACGTGAAGAAGCCGATCTTCAAGACCACCCCCAACACCCGCCCCTTCATCATCCCGACCACCGGTACATCATCTTCATCTACCTATGTTCATGTCAAGATGATGATGCACATGTTAGCTCAATTGTTGTGGCTTGCATTGTAGGGACGGGCGGGTGGGAGAGCGCGCTAACGAACACGGTGTCCTAGGTGACCACATCATGTCGTCTTGATCGAGTAGTTCAGTGCCTGTGCTTTGACATGGACGTGGTGGAGAGCGACTGGTGTACTCGTCGAGTTCATTTTTGCGTGTGTTTCTGATTGCCGGAGAACGTACTCGGACGGCGATGATGTGGAACGATGGCGATAGCCAACAGCAACAAGAGCTACAACAGCCAGGGAACAACGCCCTCTCTGAAGCCATCATCGTTGATTATTTGAAGCCTATGGTTGGAATGATGTTTGATACACTTACAGATGTGGAGAAATTTTACAAATCGTATGCATATGAAGCTGGTTTCTCTGTCCGTGTTGGTCAGTATAAGAAGCAAAATAATGAAATATTATTCGAGCGTTATTATTATTCAAGGGAAGGGTACAGAAAGGAGAATGTCAAAAATGTTATTGATGAATCCAGAAAAAAGAGAAAGACGCATAATGTGATGGAAACCAGATGTGGTTGTGAGGCACATATTGTTGTCAAGCTTGGCAGTGACAAGAAGTATCAGATAGCTTCAATGGTAGAGGAGCACAGCCATGGTTTTGTGTCACCAGATAAGAGGCATTTGCTAAGATCCAACCGTAATGTTAGTGAGAGGGCAAAGAGTACCTTGTTCAGTTGTCATAAGGCTAGCATAGGCACCTCATAGGCATATAGACTTCTCCATGTCAGTGATGGTGGGTTTCAGAATGTTGGGTGCACACTGAGGGATTTGCAAAACTATTACCGTGACCTCAGGAGCAAAATCAAGGATGTAGATGCACAAATGTTTGTGGCACAACTTGAGCGAAAGAAGGAAGTAAATCATGCCTTCTTTTTATGACTTTATGGTGGATGAACATGGATGACTTGTTTGTGTGTTTTGGGTAGATGCCTTATGCAGGAAAAACTATAGTGTTTTTGGTGATGTGGTTTCGGTAGATTCAACATACACCACTAACCATTATAACATGATTTTTGTGCCATTTACTGGAGTCAATCATCACTTGCAAAGTGTTTTTCTAGGGGCAGCATTCTTAGCAAATGAAAATATTGAGTCATATGAATGGTTGTTTAACACCTTTCTTAAGGCTATGCGTGGAGTAGCACCTCATCTAATCATAACAGATGAAGATACAAGCATGAAGGCTGCTATTGCTAATATTCTACTGGATACAACTCATAGACTTTGCATGTGGCATATCATGAAAAAGGTTCCTGAGAAGGTCGGGCCCTCTATAAGAGAGGATGACGAGTTTTGGGATAGATTACACACATGTGTTTGGGGCTCTGAGACTGCAGATGATTTTGAGTCACAATGGAATTCTATCGTAATATATTTTGGACTCATGGGAAATGATTGGTTTTCCACAAAGTTTGCCATGCATCAATCATGGATTCTGGCATACTTTATGGACATACCTCTAGCAAGAATCCTTAGGACTACATCACGATCAGAGAGTGCAAATTCTTTTTTTAACCGTTTCATTCATTGAAAATTGACCTTGGAGTGCCAATGCCAAGAGGAGTTGAAAGCCGATAATGCAAGTCTTCACACCACTCCTAAATTGATAACACCATGGACCATGGAGAAGCAATGTAATGTGATATATACACATGAAGTCTTCAGTAAATTTTAGGAACAAATCGTAGCTGCAAGAGACCATTGCATTATTCAAGGCATTACAGAGTGTGAAGATATAAAAATTGTCACCATCAGCAGTATCTCTGGAAAAGAGCGAGTGGTTTAGTTCAACAAGTCACACATGTTTGGTAGTTGTTCCTGTAAATTTTATGAGTCATATGGCATCCCGTGTCATCATATCGTACAAGTGCTTAGAGCTGAGAAGCAAAGTGAGATACCATCTATTTATATTATGAAGAGATGAGAGAAAAGATGTAAAAGGTTTGTATTATATGATTTTTTTCTATGGGTGTTTTTTACAATAGTACTGATCAGATATTCAATTTTATAGGGATCTATTCTTTGATGAAGAAGGTAACCTCCTAGATGAAAAGCTTGAAGATCCTATGGAGGTGTCAATGCGGAAAAAGATTTTAGATTCACGCAACCAGTTTGAAGATCTTATCCAATTGGCCAAGAACTCTGAACAAGGGATGGATTTTTATTTTCTAGTTTATCCAACCTAGTGGAACCTCTCCAAATGATCACGCTTGCTACGAGAGTTAATAAACAGGATGAGTATGAATCTTTCCTTGGTAGTAAAATTCTAAATCAAGTCAATATACATCCACCAAATGATATCAAGTCGAAAGGGAGATGCAAACGAATTAAGAAGAGCAAGGAGATGAAGACTGCAAGCAAGGGTAAAAGTAAATGGACGTGTGGAAAATGTAAGCAAGTAGGGGATCATGATGCACGCACTTGCCCAAACAATGTTGTTGGCTGATATTTCAAGTTCGTGTAATCACTTTGTTTACTAGTGACATCATTCAGGTGCCAATTTTAAATGTTACATTTTCCTATGTACAAGCTTATGATTCTACAATGTACTAGTGACATCATTCAGCTGCTAATAAACCTCTAAAACTCATTGCATGCATGTAGTATGGATCTTCCTTGTAGCCCTGTCTTAAGTTTCTGATTACATATTGAACATAACAGATCAACAACTGTAATATCAGAGGTTTATGCATCTTAAGTTTCTGAACTAGAGCAATGTTGGCTCACTCAGAAACACATCTTAAACAAAATAAAATAGTATTAGGACTTAGAATAAAATTTTGAGCTCCTAGTAACCAGTACAATAAGCTTGTGATGTGTCGTATACAATCACAAATTAGAATACAATTTTTGCAAATTTCTATTCATTCTATAGATAGCACAAATTAGAATACAATTTACCACCTATACAATTTCTATACTCTTCGATGTGTCCTATACAATCACAACTTGCCCAACTTCCTACCACCTGCAAGGTTTACAGAACACCGGGCAAAGCACGATTTACAGCACACATGCTTCAATGCATCTCATGACAGCACACATCTTTAGAATGAAGCAATCCTCCCTATTTTGTTCCTCTCGCCAATGCAACTCAGGATGAGCACAACTTCAGAATAATGCACCTTGCTCTTGCCAATGCACCTTGCACCAGCATTGCAGCCAACGGATACAAGCCCCACAAAGAAGAACAATTTTGAGTCACCATTCCAGCAGGAGGTAGGGGCGGAGGAAACAATTTTTAGAATGGAACAATTTGAAGCATGTGTGCTGAGGGCCAGGGGCGGAGGAGCCCTCACTAGGCGGCGGAGGCCTAGGGGCGGCGGTGCCCTCACCAGGCCGGAGGAGGGTTGGGGGCTGCGCCACCCTCAGCAGGCCGACGGAGGGCAAGGGGCGGCGGCGCCCTCAGTAGACCGGCGACGGGCAAGGGGCGGTAGAGGTCTCTAGCGACGAAGGGCAAGGGTGATGGAGGACAAGGGGCGATGGAGGGCAAGGGGCGGCGCCAGGCGAGAGGCGGCGGAGGGCTAGGGCGACGAAGGATGCAAATCGCTAGGGGCGGCGTAGAACCACGGAGGCTGGGGCGACTGGGACGTGTCCCTTAATCAGCAGGGAGTTTTTTGAAAAAGATCTAGGAGGTGGGGGCTTAAGCGTAAAATTGCCCCACCTCTCGCCCCATCCATTGGATTGACATCCTATGTCCCTGATCGTTAGTTTCTAAGTTTCCACAGGTTGTTTGGTTTGCACCTGATATGTTGCCTTAGAAAATATAGTAAGAAATAGTCCATAACTATTCAAAATAATCAATCAAAGAAATATATCAATTTAATTTCCATATGGATTAAAAAAACTAATAATAAAACCGTGTAAAAGACAACATTTGAATAAAACTATGAAGATTGATAGTTTGAACTCCTAATGTATTCAAAATATATAGCGCACATAAATTCTAATTAGTAAATAAATAAGTTATAAATTACAAAAAGTAAAAGTTTGATTTTCATATGTTGCAAAAGAAACACCTAAATAAAAACTAGTGTATTAATACAAGTAAAGTTAACGAAATAAGTCATGTCTTTGACTCTCAACGTCCAAAAGAATCCCCGTTATTGGATTCTATAATGATTTAACGGCTTAGATTAAACCAAACAGTCACTTATGATAATAATCAGAAAAAATAAAAAACACATGCTATTGAAATTTATATATGATGATCTAACAACTTAGATTAAATCAAAGTGTCCGTGCTTAATATAATTACTAGAGAAAGATTAATGGAAAATAGAAAAAAAATAAACCATAGGATTTTATGATGATTTAATGGCTCAGATTAAACCAAAGATTCCAAGTGTAATACAATTATGATATTAATTGGAAGAAAAGAAAAAACATACATCATTAAACTTATGGTGATCTATCGACTTAGATTAACCAAAGAACCCATACCTATCACAATTAGTAGATAATAAAATAAAAAGGTAAATTAAAAATAGGTGCTTTGATTTCCATACTAGTTGAACATAAAAATAACTAAATTTTGATTCAAAGTAGAATACAATTTCTAAAGGGACCTTTTAATAAAAAATACAAAAAGTTAATAGTTTGGCCTCGATGAATGAAAAAAACTAAATAAACAATCCATATAAATTATAACTAGTAAATAGCTAAATTCAAAATTAAAACTTACTAATTAGTAGTGATGATTTCCATATGTTGGAAAAAGGTAACTAAACAAAAGAAATTAATGTACTACTAAGCAAAGTTTAAAAAAATCATCGTTTTCACTCTCAAGTGGTAAAAACTACCACATTGATCATATAAAGATTATAACGATCAGATTTATGATAAGATATAGAAAAAATTAAATAAAGAGTCCATATAGATACGACATATATGAAAAGAAATAGTAGTAGTGTAGAATTCAATCACTATTTCAATTGGATTTTTTCATGGTAATAAAAATAGTAAACCATACCATAGGAATATCTATGGGAGGGACTACATGCATGCACAAAAACTATCACCAATGTCTTGACCTGGCCATGAAAAATCAATGAAGCACTTCGGATCCTCTCGCTACTACTCCGGATGTAGTATTAGCTCAACATGACAAAAGCAACTTTATGATGAATCTGTCAATGTTTTAAGGCAAAATGGTAAACACAACTTCGCAATAGATCGAATGTACAAGGCGGTCTAAAAATTAAATTCAAAAGAGGGCCAAGAAACTAAACACCTTGTGGGGAGACTTGGACAAATATATGAGAGACTTAAACACTAATTTTATCAAGGAATTAGAGCTCAAACGTACTGAATGCTGCCTTGAGATTTGACATCAGAGCGGTGGGAGAGAGAAAAATGAGATAGACAAAAATTGCTTCAAGCTAATAAGAAGATCTTCGTGTTAGTTGATCTCCTCCAATAGGCCCAATGACCTATTGGGCCTTTGGATCTACGCCTTGATCAGGGGCGCCCAACCCTAATATGGTTGGTGGGCCCCTGTCGCACAGCACTATAATAAGAAAGGTGGGGATCTGGGATCGGATGACAAAGTTGACCGGGAGCCGCCGAAACCACCTACAGAAAACCTAATCCAATCTAAAGAAGAGTGTTGCCAGCGACGGGAAGCCCACCAACTCCGTCGTCACCTCCGTAGTGCCACCAGCGTCACCGTCGGCACTGGACCGGGCGCACTAGGCACTGGACCGGGCGCACTAGCTAAGGTACACCAATAGATTAATGTTCTTTACCCACTAGATCTACATCTAGAGTTTAGAAGTTTTTGACAATGGTATCAGAGCCTAGGTTGCTAATGAGTAGATCTAGTATAGGGTAAAGCATTGAAAAGAAATAAAAAACAAGGGTTCAATTCGTTTAGGATTGAAACCCTAACCCTAATTGGGTAAAAGAAAAAGAAAAGAGACCAGGGGTGGCGGATGTCACCCAACTCCCGCTCACCACCGCCACCAAGCGGGGAAAGATGTCACACCGCCATCTTCGTTGGCGCACGACAAGAAAAGAAATGACCCCATTTGGATCTAAGAAGAAAGAGGGTTATCCTAACCCTAACCCTAATCAGGTGAAACACAAGGAAAAGAAAGGGTGTCGGTTTTTGGAAAGGATCTCAAAGCCGAACCCTAACCCATGAATCAGTCTCGGGAAAGAACAACAGTGAACCCTAGAATGAATCCCCATTCCAATCGGCAAAGAACAGAGAAGATAATCTAGAAAAGATCCAAAAGAAAAGAAGGGGAAAGGAGAAAGGAACAGAGAAACAAACCCTAACCCTAACTCACAATGAGGACGGGAAGAGAATGATTTGGTACAAATAGAAAAGAAAGGAAATCAAGTTAAAAGGATGAACCGAATCGAACGAATCGAATCAGGAAAAGAAACCCTAACCCTAGATCCCCAAATCGGTTGAATCCAAGAAGAATAGTGGGTCGGATTCCAAACCCTAACCCTAGATCTAAACCCTAATCCCCAACACCGGTTCGGATAAGAGAAAAGAAAACCAAATCGGAGAAGGGGAAAGGGGGAAGGAACCTACCTCGCCATGCGTCGGGATGACCCTTCATCGGCGCGGGAGAAGAAGACCGAGTCGGGGGAGCTGTTTTCCCTGGGCTCGGCCAAGGGGGCACCGCGGCCAGGCCGCTCGACGGTGGGGCGCTCACCCGCTAGGGAGCGCGCACGCCGGCGAGGGGGCGGCGTCGGTGCCATGGCTCTGCCGTCCTCGCTCGCTCTCGCTCAGTGTCATGGCTACGCTGAGAGAGGAGATTGGCGAAGAGAGAGAAGTAAAGAGTGCGAATGACACTAGGGTTTTTGAGGGAGGGCTCCCGTCGCTGTTTTGATCGGCTGATCTCACCGCGCAGCCGTCGGATCGAAACGGACGGCGCCGGTTGATCGGGCCGACTCGTGGCCTAGGCAAGCGAGTGCGCCGCTCGGCTTTACCAGCCCAGGCCCAGGTCGCGGCCTAGTGCGAGCAGCGCGCGGGCAAGGGAGGCAGGTCGAGCCAAATTCTTGCTCGGGCCGAGTGAACAGTAAAGATTTGAGTCAATTTCCCTTTTTCTTTTTCCAGTAAATGTTTATTTCCTAGAAATTGATTAACGGCTTAAAGAAAATAGAAAAGAGATTTGTCCTGTGGGCAAAATTCATTAAATTGAATTATTTTTCCGCTGCTAAAGAAATTATTTATTCTTTAGTTATTTTGAACTAACATCATATTTAATTGGAGAAAAAGAGATTTTGATATGATTATGATGTTGTTATTTTCTGACCAACGTTGTTAATAACAATATCATAATTTTAATGATTTTATGCATTAATTCTATTTTTGCCCAACTGTGATGTAGAATTAGTGTATAAGAACAGTTGTAAATTTTAATGATTTATGCATTAATTCTATTTCTGCCCAACGGTGATATAGAATTAGTGTGTAAGAACAGTTGTAAACTTAAATGATTTATGCATTAATTCTATTTTTGCCCAATGATGATGTAGAATTAGTGTGTAAGAACAGTTGTATGTTTTGATTTTGATCAACGTTGGAATCAAGGCATGCAAATATTGTTATTTTTATGTTAAAAAAAGTTTGACCTGGCCTTCATCTTGACTGAGGTAGACTAGGTAGTCACCTCACTGTGTCCCACTAATCCTGTGGTACTGGTGAGGGAGACAAACGAGGCTGATGCCGTTTGGGCAACTAAAAAGAGGGATTTTGAATCCCGAAAGATGTCCTATGCCCTTGTGCATAGGAAGTGGGTCACTATCAACAAAAAATGTTTGGCTATGTTAAAGAACACGATTGAGCCTGTAATTGTGGGCTCAATCCCAGAGTGTGACATGGTCATCGAGTACCTCGATAGAATAAAGAGTCAGTTCACTGGCTCTTCAAAGACATATGCTACCTAGCTGATAAAGCAGCTGGTGACAGAGAGTTACTCTGAAAATGGTGGCATAAGAGAGCTCACGATGCATCGTCAAAATTATGGCACTGTCGTTTAGGCCATATTTCGAGAGAGAGAATAGAAAGACTAGTTAAGAAAATATTCTTCCTCCATTAGAGCTCTCAGATTTAGAACAATGCAGAGAATGCATAAAAGGAAAGTATGTAAAGAAAATTAAGAAAGATGTCAAATGAAGTGTAAGAATTTTACATATTATTCACACAGACATCTATGATCAGTTTCCTGTAAAGAGTGTGGATGGTAATGATTCGTTCATAACATTCACAGATGATTACTCCCGTTATGTCCACATTTATCCAATCAAAGAAAGAACAGAAGCATTGGATAAATGTAGATATTTAAGGCAAAAGTTGAAATTCAACGTAATTTAAAGATTAAGATAGTCATGTCCGACCATGGGGGAGTACTATGGTCGACATACCCCATATGGCCATATTCCTGAACCTTTTGTAAGGTTCTTACAGGAGAATGGCAAAGTTGCCTAGGATACTACACCGGGTGAACCTCAGCAAAATAGAGCAGCTGAAAGATACAATCGTACCCTAATAGATATGGTGCACAGTATGATAAGTTACTCCACCTTACAGTTGAGCCTGTGGATGGAGGCGTTAAAAATCGCCATTCATATTCTTAATAGAGTACCAAGTAAGTCGGTGTCCAAAACACCGTATGAGTTGTGGATAGGAAGAGTACCCTCATTAAACCACTTACTTACGTGTGTGGGAGTCCTGCTGAGGCTAAAGTATTTAACCTAAATATTGGGAAGCTAGATCCCAAAACAGTGAGTTACCATTTCATTGGCTACCCAGAAAAGTCAAAAGGTTTTCGTTTTTACTGTCCAGAGAGACATACAAAGTTTATGGAAACGAGACACGCTGTCTTCCTAGAGGATGAATTGATGAGGGGGAGCATGGTAGCTCGAGAAATTGACCTTGAATAGAAACGGGTGTATACACCCACTCCAATGATTCATGAGCCATTTTTCTCACTACTTGCTGTTGCTACACCGATAGTGTCAGATACTGTGGTGTCAGCACCTGTTGTTATTCTGCCTGTGGCAATAATGAATGATGATAAGGAACATGTTCTTCAGGATCCTATAGAACCTATTACCACACATAAGGGGGAGCAACAACAGCCTCAAACAAAAGATGTGCCAAATGTGGAGGCCCCTAGAAAGTCTCAAAGAGTTAGAAAATCAGCTATTCCTGCTGACAATGAAGTATACAACACTGAGAAATTTCAAATGGAGGATGATCCCACCTCATTTGAATAAGCCATGAAAAGTGATCATTCATCAAAGTGGCTTGAGGCTATGGAAGATGAAATGAAATCTATGAATGCCAATAAAATTTGGGACTTGAAGATAATTCCTAAAGGAGCCAAAATAGTAGGTTGTAAATAGGTCTACAAAACAAAACTTGACTCCTAAGGGAATATATAGAGATATAAAGTGCAACTTGTGGCAAAAGGCTTTACGCAAATAGAAGGGATTGATTACAATGAGACCTTTTCTCCAGTCTCATGTAAGGATTCCTTCAGAATTATAATGGCATTAGTGGCACATTACGATTTAGAATTACATCAGATGAATGTAAAGACGACATTTCTCAACAGGGACTTGGAAGAAAATGTTTACATGGCACAACCGAAGGGTTTTGTTATAGAAGGAAAAGAACAAATGGGATGCCACCTAAAGAAATCCATTTATGAATTAAAACAAGCTTTAAGACAGTGGTACTTGAAGTTTGATCAGACAATAAAGAATTTCGGGTTTAAAGAGAATATAGAGGACAATTATGTCTATGGAAAGTTTAAGAATAGGAAGTTTATCTTCCTTGTCTTGTATGTGGATGATATCTTACGTGCTAGTAGTGATGTCAGTCTACTGCTGGAGACAAAGAGGTTTTGTCAAAACTTGATATGAAAGATCTTGGTGAACCTTCGTTCGTTCTAGGGATCGAGAGTCATCGAGATAGAAGTAAAGGGGTATAAGGACTGTCACAAAAGGCATACATAGAAAAGATCTTAAAGAAATTATATATGCACAAATGTAGTCCCTCACCTGCTCCTATAATCAAGGGCGACAGATGTGGGGATTTTTAATGCTCTAGAAACCAATATGAGATCGATCAAATGAAAGTGGTTCCATATGCTTCAGTTGTCGGTAGCTTGCAATATGCTCAAGTATGTACGCGCCCTAACTTGGCATTTGTTACCGGGTTACTTGGCAGATTCCAGAGCAATCCTAGAACAAAAGTAAAGAAAGTCTTGCGTTATTTGCAAGGAACAAAGAGCCTCATGATGACGTATAGAAGATCTGATTCACTCCATATAGTGAGACATTCAGATTCTGATTATGCGGAAGATGATAGAAAATTCACGTCCGGATATGTATTCACTCTCGCAAGGGGTGCTATTTCATGGAAAAGCTCAAAGCAATCCGTCACTACATCGTCCACAATGTATGACGGTTTGTAGCGTGTTATGAGGCAACAGGGCAGGTGAACTGGCTAAAGAAGTTCATACCCGGTTTAAAGGTGGTTGACGACATCTATAAACCACTTAAGTTATACTGCAATAATAATCCGGTAGTACAGTATGCTCACAACAATAAGTCAAGTGGTGCTGCCAAACACATTGACATAAAGTATTATTATTGTGAAAGATAAAGTCCGGGATCATGTCATAAGTCTTGAGCATATAAGTATCGAAAAGATGCCTGTGGATCCGCTTATAAAAGGCTTACCACCCAACGTATTCAGAGAACATATAGCTAGCATGGGTTTAAGGGAAAGCCTAAAATTCCTGGATAAAAGAAGGCCCAAAGTCAAGTATCTATTTCAGAACAGAGTGGTGTGTTGTAGCTGTTGAATCTATCGACAATTGACCGTGACGATGAAACATGCTCTATGCACTAATCTGTAATGAAATGAACAAAAGTAAATGATATGAAAGATGGTAGTGAGATCAAGGGGGAGAATGTTAGTTGATCTCCACCAATAGGTCCAACGGCCTATTGGGCCCTTGGATCTACGTCCTGATTGGGGGCGTCCAACCCTAATATGGTTGGTGGGCCCCTATCGCACAGCACTATAAAAAGAAAGGTGGGGATCGGGGCTCGGATGACGAAGTTGACCGGGAGCCACCGTAACCACCTACAGAAAACCTAATCTGATGTAAAGAAGAGTGCTGCCAGTGACGGGAAGCCCACCGACTCCGCCATCATCTCTGCAGTGCCACCAGCGTCACCGTCGGCACTGGACCGGGCGCACTAGGCATTGGACCGGGCGCACTAGCTAAGGTACACCAACAGATTAATGTTCTTTACCCGCTAGATCTACACCTAGAGTTTAGAAGTTTTTGACACTTCGATTATAATTAAAGAAAAAACTCGGTGCGCAGTGCGCACAAAGAGAACCAATACTCCATGTAGCAAGCTAAGATCACTGTTATTACTAGTTCGTAATCACCGTACAGCCCTGCTCTTGAGGACAATAAGAAACTTGGTAGTTGCAATTTGATTTTCTTCTGCTCTTCCACAACAACAGGTCGGGAGGCTCTCAGATTCGGCACACATAAATAATCGATCTCATGTCTTCTTATCCACAAACTAATAACAACGAGCTGAATATATAATGCACCTTTTTTCGGAGACGCCTGAATACACTAGATCTTTCAGACTCTTCTATCAATCTGCAGAGACTGCATGTACATACATAATAAATAAAATACATGAAATCATCCGCGTGACACCACTTATAGTAATTTTTTTTCTCCTTCTCTTAGATGCATCCCATCGACCTGAACGTGCAGGCAAATATATACTTGAAAAGGCGGCATGCAATAAATTAAGCTGCATGCATGCATGTATATATGCATATATTAACAAATACTTATGTGCTGTGCACTAGTGACTAGTGAGGGACTGTGTCTGAGGAATAAGTTTGGCATCTATTTCGACAAAGGAGAAAGGACACAGAGAAGAGATCGAAACAAGATATCCGATGCGTGCAGTTGGGCCGACCGCTGCAGGCATATTGAATCCTCTTAAATGGGTCCTGTCTGGGCCTTGCTGCATGCACCGTTTACCCTAACTGGCAAGAGAGAGAAGAGCCCCACGTACTCTGAGCACAGATCATACTTGTATGTATTTACACATGCATCTTAAGCATGCTAATTATATTAGTGATGCATGCAACGACATGATGATATGTAACCAGCGTCGAATAGTCATCATATTATTAATTAGGCTAAGAATATCAGTGCACTTGCGTGTATATATGTATATCTACTTCCGTCGTCTTGTTCTCTGAATAAACAATATTCTCGCTTCATCTGAAATTGTTCTGATTCTCTCAAACTTTGTTATGTTGCGTACTTGCGTAGCGTAGGAGGTCCAAAAACCGTAAGCCTTTATATATGTTCTGAAAGAGAAAGAGAGAGATGGCGGTCGGGGCATCTATGCAATCAGCTAGTTTGCGATCGAGATGCGAAATGAGCGAAAGGGAATTGATGATCGTCGTCAGTAGCGCTAGCCCATCTCAATGGTCATCTGACGACCAACCAAAAGGGGAGGAAAGAAAGCTGAAACGATCGATCGATTATGCTCCACGTTTCTTCCGGCCGATCCCCGGGCCACTAATATCGTTTTTTCTCCATCATGATTTCATCGTCACTTGCACTTGATGTGGATGCATGCATCCACCGCAAATTGAGTTTGAGACAGCGACGAATCTGCGCAAGTTATTGCGAGAGGAATTAATATATTGTTCCCTCCTAGCTACTACGGAATTAAAATTAAAATTTATTTCCTAAAGAAGCATGCACTCCTCTCTCTTTCGTATAGATGCTGATATACATTCATGATTCATTCTATAGACCTGTTTGGTGGAGCTCCGGCTCCTCCGTACACTATAGCCCGAAGCTGTGTTTTTTTAATCCTTTTCTCAAAATAAACTGGAAACCGATGATAGCTCATTTTTTGATTTCTCTGGCTCTGACTCGTGCGTGTGTGTTATAGCAAGGAGGCGAAAGCCGTGCCAAACGGGTAGAGAGTAGTGGTAGAGATAATTGAATTGCTTTGAATTTCTCATGATAATCGAGCAGAAATAATGGAGAACAAGTAGTAGCCCGCAGGGGCGAATCGAAAACGAACGAAAATATGGATGGGTTGAAACGAGACTTTTGCAAGCTAGCAGAGAAGAGAAATCACTCCCCTCCCATCTGCCCAATCACAGGAGTATTCACATCTTCTATCCCTATGCATGATCGAACTAGCAGCAAGAGCACATAAATACACTTACCTGACAAAATCCAAGTATTTTTTTTTTCTGCCTGGAGGCTGCAGCTCGAGAGGAGCTGAGGCGAGTACGTTGAGTCGTTAGGGGAAGAGATCGAGGCCGGGGGCGTGGAGACCGAGGGCGTACGTGCGGGGAGGCGCAAGTGGAAAATTCCAAAGGGATTGCACTGATCTTGTCCTCTCTCTCTCTCGCGCGCGCGCGGCGGCGCGGCAGGTGAGATCAATGCGATCCCTTTGGAGTCCTCCACTAGCTTCCTGTTCCTCTGGATGAAGAAAGAAAGAAAGAAAGAAAGAAAGAAGCATGCATGCATGCATATCCGATCCTAGCTAGGCAGCATGCTGGCAACCATGCATGCATATTACGGTGAGGAAGCGCCACTACTGCTGGTGATCGATGTATCATGGCACAGCGCATGAGTTCTATCTAGCGGTTATATATTAGCAGCTGGTGGCTAGCATGTATAGTGCGGCGGGAAGACAGCTAGCCAGATCGAGGGGGTTTATAATGCGACGCCATCGCCGTGGATGGGACGGGGAGAGGTCGATCGAAGAAAGAGGTAGGCGAGGTGGCTGGTTCCGTTCCGGCGAGAGAAAAGCTACCTACGCTATGCACAGGGATGGCGGAGAGGCAGCAGCTAGGAAGGGACAGACACAGAGACAGGCGCGCGCGGGTTGGGTTGGGGGTGGTGTTGTTGGGCCGGCGATGGCTGTCGTTGCTTGCTTTGCCCTCTCGCTCTCACGCTTTCGACGAGCACGTGGGCCCGCCCTCCCCGGGGGACACGCCGTCCGGCCCCACCACGGAGATGCTGCTCCGTGTCACCGTGTGTCTGGAGGATTTCGATCGCATTCCGCCATTCCACCGCTGGCTAGCCGGCCGGGCGGAGGAAATGACGAGGCTGTCCTCCGATCCTCAAATATATCCTCCATGACCATGCATCGATAGTCGTACGCGCAGCACGCATTATTATTCTGGTGGTCTTGCACTGCGTATTACGATGCATATGGATGGATCGAACGCAGCAGATGAATGATGCAGATGCGTCGTACGACGTGCTCGCCATGCACCGTGCATCGAGTCTTCGCGCACAGCCAAATGGCTGTGCATGTTGCCCGTCATTAGGCCGGTGTCATTAATTAGAGATGTTCTGCTGCCACTCCACCTGTTTTTATAGCGCTGCTGTGCTAGCTATAGCTCCTAGGAGCACTTAATTGAGCTAGCTTGCTTGGTGGACTACCTCCGTCGCAATTCGAAAATGTATTGGAACATAATACTGAGAGTCGATCTCTAAGACGCAAAATGTACGTCCAGATAATCACACAACATCTTCTTTGCCAACATGCAAACGTGTTTTATTACAGTATGGTAGGTATTGCTAGTATATCATCTTATATAGATTCGTTTAACTTAATTAGTATTAGTTTAGAATTGTACTCCGTATATTTTTACGGGGGACAGAGAGGTAGCGATTTATTAGCTGTGGTCCGGCATACCGGACTGGCCGGGATGGCCATCTATCCGTGCGTCCGGCATAGTGGAGACGACACCAACGAGTACACGTACACACACACACTACTAGTGCACGTTGGGGTGCTAACCTACTAGCTAGCTACTAACTACTCGACGTACAGGCCCATAACTTCTGGATCTCAACCTGTACCCTGAAACGGATGCATCCACCAGAGTAGCGCGCGCAGAGAGACTCACGCCTTGTTTAGTTGGACCCAAAGTCCAAAAAGTTGCTACAGTATCTGTCACATCAAATGTTTGCGGCCTGTATATGGAGCATTAAATGTAGACGAAAAGAAAAACTAATTGCACAGTTTGGTGGGAAATTGCTAGACGAACGTTTTAAACCTAATTAGTCAATGTTTAGACACTATTTGCCAAATAAAAATGAAGGTGTTATAGTAGCCCCAAATTCTAAATTTCGCGAACTAAACAAGGGCTCACAGCACAGCACGACGACGGGGGATATGATCGATTGGGACAGCAGACAGACGCGCCGCCATCCACTGCGCATGCATTGGCCTCTGTCGTCTGTTTGTACATGTGCCCGCGCTCTCTCTAGCTAGCTAGCTCGTGTCGTCGTCTGTAGGATGAGTACTACCTTAATTGCTAGGTATGCATGGCCATGCATGACGTATGGACGATGGATAATGGCACACCGCACACACGTACGCATGCATGCATATGCATGGCATCGAGCAGCAGCAGTCAGGACGGCTCTGATCGATCGGTCATGCACCAGGACCACCACCAGCCGTCCGTCCGTCCTGGCTTATTAATTGGCAGAAGAGAAGGGCAGCCGGCCGGCCAGGCACGAGCGCTGGTCGGCCGGCGCGCGGTTGCGCCATCGCCGTCGGTCCGCCGGTCCATCCAGTGCAAGGCGGACGGCACCCTCAACCAATATAATGCAAGTCTCATATTAACCAACCAATGCAATTTTATATATGACAAATTTGACTTGATTCAAATTTAGAATCGCACTCTTTTTAGCACGGAGGGGAATACGATCCATCGACCGGGAGAGAGTAACAGCTATAAACACGTACGTATATAGCCTTTTACTTACACATCATCTATCGGTCGGGAGAGAGTACGTAACAGACACCCAATTTACATACCACCCCACTAATTCTTTCCAAAACATGTACGGTACAAACGTGTTTATTTTTGTCGTAACTAGACTCTCTCGCTCGTACTATGACTATATATATTAGACCATTGACTATCGTCGCATTGTACACACGAATAAGCAACTTGCACCTACCTGCTATCCGATCCCTGTTTCTTTCCTGTCCCATGGATCTCTCACCAATTCTATGGTCATTTCTTTCCCTCTCCCATCCGACCCTGCTACACTACACCACACTGCTACGGCTGGACACAGACAGGCAGCCAGCAGCAGCATGCGCGCACACCGCACCGCACGCCTACAGCCACGGCGGAAAACAACGATGTGCGCTCAACCATTTTCATTTCATATATACATATACCCAATAAATAATCAGAAATACTATACAACACACATGTGTTTTAGCGCAAAAAAAACACATGGATTTTTTTTTTCTCTCTTCTTCCCTCCGCTCTGCAACGGATCCGGCTCAACGTGCAGCTCTTTGATGCTGCGTTCTCTGACACGCACGCGGTCTGTAGCGGATCCGGCTACAGTAGCCTCTCATCCTCCTCCTCTGCTGTGATTTGTCCTTCCATAGAAAAAAAAATTGTTTCTGGTGATCTGTGGATCTGTGATCTTGTGATTTGTGATTGTCTGGAGATAGAAAAAGGCTGGAGGCTGAAAGTAGAAGGAGGGTCGCGGCTGTTGGATCTTAATTCTATGGTGCAAAAAAATCATGTGTTGAAACTGCATAAAACATATGGTTGTTGGGTAGACAGACTCATAAATAATCCATTTTTGTACTAGTGTACTAAAGACAGGAATGTCGTTGACAAAATAGAGTTGATCGGTACAGGGTGCAATCCCGATTTTTTTTCACATCGGCTGCGCGCGAAAGTGCCACATCCGCGTCGAGGAGGGAGGAGGGAGGAGCGCTCCCTGGGTGTCGGCGCTTCTGCTTGTGTGGTGAGAGAGAGGGGGGATGCGTGGGGAGAGAGCAGAGAGGGATGAGTGCGGCTGAGGTGAGGAAAACTGAGTGATGAGTGTGATGGTTCCAAACCATAACTCCCGATTATATATCTTGGGCATGTTTCCGGTGGCGGGCCTCATAACAGACCCGCCTCAGAAAATGGATTCATTTTTGAAGGTAGAGGCCCGCCTCGGTAAATTGATTTTAGGATAAGCTAATCGCCTCGATTAATGGTTGATTAACCGAGACGATCGCTCGGGAGCCTGGCCTGGCTGGTGATAATGGAAGCGGTCAAAAGTGGTGCCCGCCTCCAATCAAAAAAGGGTGCCGCCACCTAAAAGGAATCCGATAGTAGTGTAGGTAGAAAATGAGGAATTGAAAGAGAGTTCGGTTTTGGCATGATGTGTGGCTGGACAATTGTCCTTTGAGGATTTAAATCCCAAGGTTGTACAGGATTAATAGACAATAAGACTGGTCCGTATTTGATATGTATGTTGTGGATTGAAACCTAGATGTGAGGAGAAGCTTGAGAGAGGAAGACGTGGCTAATGGTGTCCCTGGATCCGGTTGAGTTAAGCAGTGAGGAAGAAGATGAGTTGAATTGGGCAATTAAGCCTTCTAGAAAGTCCTCCATCAAGTCTTGCATAAGGTGATGACAAAATGTTGTGATCAACTTATACTCTGTTGTCTATCTCTTTTGGTTGTATCTTTGGCACTAGGGGGTTGTAGTCTTAGTAGACGTGTCTATGTGGTTTGGAAAACTGTTCTTTTGATGTCTTCTGTTCTATTGTAAGTTGGTGTTACCTTATGCTTTAAATATAAGCAGGGCAAATCCTTTGGTCTAAAAGGAGTAGTTTCATCAACTTCTAAGAGGACCTCAGTACATTATGTCTCAACCTCTAAATAAAATATAAAGAAAAAGGTCTAATTTATTATGTTGCATATGTTCAATACTCAAAATTCCAAATATTTGGACGGCCTTGCGAGTTACGGAGGACAAGTGCGAATATATACAAGGAAAAAAGAAAGAAAGATTCGACGTACGTGCGTGTGAATTGTGATGCACTGTGCACGACTTTGGCTGGGCTGGATACACGTAAGCGAGGCGACAGAAGATGCAAATGCAAGTCCTCCTCCCCCCGTCCGTGCGCGCGCGTGTGCACCTCTGGGGCCCACGTGGCGCCCCAGTGAGCCCCCACGACAACGGTCATGTGAAGTGTCTGAGCCGCCCCCACGCGCCAGTAAAAGGCCCATGTTGGCCCGCAGCAACAGAAACGGGCCCACGTGCTGTGAGCGATTCGTCCACCTGCTCCCTTGCTGTGGCTCATGCGGGCCTGACCTCCGGGCCCTTTTGTTCTCGCTAGTCCTTCCCGCCATCATGCTGTCCTCCTATTTACCTCCTTTTATTTATTTTACCACTGTAGTATATCGCTGTCATATAGTAGTTTTTTTTTGTTGTTGTAAAAACACAGAATACTGTGTCGATGGTAAACGTTTTGGCATCTATACGTGTTTATTACAAAATTTGATTTGAATTCTGAGTTTTTCCAAACTGTCAAAAAGGTACATATGAGGAAGAAACCAACCAACCTGCTGGGTGCTCGATCTTAGCTTAGCTTCTGTTAGAATTCTCCCAGAGGAAAACACCTCAGTAAGAAGACGGTGAGGGGAGAGTGAGAAAAGGGCCGGGGGAAGCAACATGTCCATGTCCTGGGAAGCTCAACAGAACACAGTGCAGCAGCTTCTGATGAGATATGTATGGTAGATACACAGCAGCCTAATGATTCTAGCATGACGATGCTCGAATCTATTCCCTTCACTTATGCATCATGTAAACTGCAATGATTTGAGCAGATGAGTGTGCTACCGTGCCCACACATAGAAAAAGTCCTTGCCATTTAACCGCTTTATTTCCAGTGTTCTCAAACCACTTCTCTGGTTCTGGGTCGTGTAAAGTGTGTGGAAAATCCTCCATATATTATAGTATATAGTTAGCCAGATAAAAACTAACCTTACGTTGCTCCCTCCAGAAATCAAACAGGTCATAACACTTTGTAGAATTTACTTATTTCAGAGATACTTAGAGTTTGAATCTCAAGCTTAGCTTTTCTATTCTATGTGATCACTCATAGCTGCAGGATAGCAAATTTGACATGATAAAAAACCCTTGGAGATCTGAACATGATGAACTGAAGCAACATAGTGTAGACAGCTCTTATGATTTGGACAGATCACTGACCTTAACAAAGACAGAACCGAGGCGATTGAATCCAAAACTTCTAGAACCAACCGCATTTCAGCAATTTTTTTTTCTTTCCGCCTTTCCATTCGCCCAACTTTTGATCCCGAGACGACAGTACCTCCGATGCATCCTTTGAATTCCCGCGTTGCTACGAAAAGACGAGGCAAGACTTTCGATGGCCTTCCTTTTCCTAGGCTACCTTTGAACCGAGGAAGAGTAGACAAGACAAGCTTTACCCTGCTAGAAAGTTGCCATGGCATAGACCAGCAAAACAGTGGCATGTTTCTACCTTTTGAAAGGACAAGCTCAGCTCCCTGTCACTGATGGAATAATGGAAGTGCTCCACTTTATCGCCAATTACATCACGGCCGAGAGACGGAGAGACCAAGGGAAATGCAAAGTTCTTGGAAGTCACTGCCCACTTTGTGCAGAGCGCACTCGTTGCGAGATAGATCCTCAGACTCAAAGAGGCGCGGCAGAAACAGCAGTTAGTCAAAGCAGGTAGATATTGCTGCCTGCCGAAGAAAAGCAACTTTCAACCGTTCCTCCTCAACTGATGGCACAGGTGAAAAGCTAGCTGATCAAGTCAAGGGAGAGGAAAGTGCCAAGATAAGATATTTTATCTGCATAATAACAAAGTAAAGCAATTATTGATTCTGGTCGTGGTTAAACTAATTAACAGACATAAAAATAACTAGTACTTGAGTTTGCTCGGGAATCTGCTTTAGATGTTTTTCATTCAGGCGTAAAACGTCAGTGTGTTTTGTGCTGATTGTTTTCTTTTCTTTTTGACATTTTCCATTCAGTTGCTTTCAGGTTTCAGCAGAGCATGTATCCATTTTTACTTCAACAGGAACCTTTTTCTCTCCTTTTTTTTCTTTGAGAAAATAAACACTGGCTACTGAACCACGAGGAGTTGAGGACAGACACCAATCTGCGACTGTGAACGGTAAAAGGGAGTAGAACACTTCTGTTTCTCCTGCCGCTACCGAGAGAACAATATTTCACTTTCGCAGTGGGAAAAAGGTGGACTGGCTATCAGTATCAGCTGCGCCCTCCCAGTAAAGATTTCCAAACGGGCCGGTTGAAACGGGCTGGCACGAGCCCGGTGCGAAAAAGCCCGGCCCTAGCCCGCCACAGCCGTGCCCGTGCCTGGCCCGGCCCGGTACCGTGCCCGTGCCTGGGCCGAGGAATCGGCCCGTAGTGCCGGCCCGGGCACGGCCCGTTACAACGGGCGGCACGGCACAGGCACGGCGGGGCGCCGGCGGGGCTGCGGTACATAAGCCACCCGCCGCGGCTGCCCCCCAGTCCCGCACCATCCAAACCCTAGCTCATTTCGCCTGCTCTCGACCTCTCGTCTCCCTCGCGCCGCTCTCGTCTCGCTCGTCGCTCTCGCCCGCTGTCGTCTCGCTCCTCGCTCTCGCGGTCTCGCCCGTTCGCCTGATCCTCGCCTCGTTCCCCTGCTCCGCCGTGTCCATGGCGTTCTCCGGTGGGTAAGGGGTCAGATCCGGTGGGTTCCGTCCCCAATCTCCGCTGCGGCCGCCCCCCCAGTCCCGCACCATCCAAACCCTAGCTCATTTCGCCTGCTCTCGTCTCCCTCGTGCCGCTCTCGTCTCGCTCGTCGCTCTCCCCCGCTGTCGTCTCGCTCCTCGCTCTTGCCCGTTTGCCTGATCCTCGCCTCGTTCCCCTGCTCCGCCGTGTCCATGGCGTTCTCCGGTGGGTAAGGGGTCAAATCTGGTGGGTTCCGTCCTCAATCTCCCTGCTTTCCCTCTCTGCCCTCAATCTCCCTCTTCTCTCTCAGATCTGGTGGTTCCCGCCTTCAATCTCCATCTGTTCCCTTGTTCTTCATCCCTGAAAGTCGATTGGGACTCGTTCTTAGCATCCTCGACGCATCTCCGTCTTCTGTCCGTCGTTGTCATCGCCGGCCGCCGCCACCTCTGGGGCTCCGGTCTCCGTTGAGGTACCGGGGGTGTGCATCCGGTCCATCTCATCGTCGTTTTCGGCGCTCCGGCTCAAGAGGTAAGGGCCCCTACCCTAACCCTAATCCCCTACCCTAACCCTAATCCCCTACCCTAACCGTCTTTTTCTGTTGTTGATTGATGCAGCCGTCGAGGAACCGGAGACGGCAAAGATGGCCCGAGGCGTAGGCGACGCTGATGAAGGGGAGTTTGATCACTCCCAGAACGACGAGCTGCGGATGTGCGGGTTAGCCGGGGATGATGAGGAGGACGATGTCCGCGAGGACTGCGCCGAGCTATTTGGGCGGTCTGCTGCTGATCCCCTTCCCTATGACCAAGATGCGGTCCTGATCCACGGGGAAGGGGCCGATCCCGAAGCCGACGGTGGCGACAGTGAGGTGGCAGGCTCCAATCGGCCTTCTACCTCTGCTGTCTGGGATGATTTTGAGAAGCACTTCAAGAAGGTGCCAGGTAAGGCGAGACCCGTCAGGTATGCTGTCACTTGCAAACATTGCAAGAAACAGTACTCTGCTTATTCTGCTAATGGCACTGAATATCTTACTCGACATCTTAAGGTTTGTGTTAAGCGTCGTGAGAAATGTCGCATGTCTCAAACTCAAATTGGTTTTAATCCTGATGGTTCTGTTCGTTGCTGGGAGTACAATGCTGATGTAGCTCGTGTTGAGCTTGTTCGTATGCTTGCTAGGCTAGATTTACCTTTACTGATTGGTGAAACTGATGCCTTTAAAGATTACATTAAAACTGCTCATAACCCTGCCTTTGCACCTGTCTCTAAGCAAACTACTGCTAGAGATCTGTTTAAGCACTTTAATGGTAAATGTGAAAAATTAATGACTTGTTTGCAAGACAATGTTGTTTCATCTGTTGCTGTTACCTCTAATATTTGGTCTGGAAAGGCCAAAGAAGATTATCTGTCTGTTGTGGCTCATTTCATTAATGCTGATTGGCAATTAGAGAAAAGGGTGCTTGGTTTAAGGTTGATTGATGTCTCCCATAATGCTGAAAACATTGCTGAGCGTGTTAAAACTGTCCTTGCTGAGTATGGTATACTTAACAAGGTTTTTTCTGTGACTTTGGATAATGCATCTGCCAATAAAAATGCAATGGATAAACTGAAACCTATACTTAAAGAGTATTTAGGTGCTGATCTGTTTTTGCATCAACGATGTGCTTGTCATATTAACCTGATTGTTAAGGAAGCATTGGCTGCTGTTAATCTTCTCATTGACAACTTTAGAACTGCAATCTCTTTTTTGAACTCCTCTAATCAAAGAATTGCTGCATACAAGAGTTATTGCATTGCTAGCAGTGTTAGACCTAGGAAGTTCTCACTTGACATGGATGTTAGGTGGAACTCCACCTACCTTATGCTGAAAACATTGTTACCTCACAGGAGTACTTTCAGTACTTTCATTGAGGCTAATTACCCTAGACCTGCAGGTAGTCCTTTCCTGTTGACTGATGATCACTGGGATATGGCAACTAAGATGTTGCAATTTCTTGAACTGTTTTATGACTCTACTGTTGCTTTATCTGGTGTGTACTATCCTACTTCTCTACTTATGATTCATCATATTGTTAAGATTGCTGTTCACCTGCATAAATATCAACATGATGAACATCTGAGATCAGTTGTGCAGTCTATGATTGACAAATATAATAAGTACTAGAAGAACATACCTGATCTTTATTCCATTTCATTCATACTGGATCCAAGAGCTAAGATTAAGGGCTTTACCAAAGTGCTTAGAAAGTTGAATTCTCTTTTTAATGTTGATTACACTAACAAGTTGCCGGACACCAGAGCTCTTCTTTTTAGAATGTACAACAGGTATGATGCAATGTATGGCTCTGTTAGGCTCAAAATGGCTGTTCCTGCATCCCTTTCTGGTAAAAAAAGAACAGCTTGGGCTGACATTTATGATGATGATGAGCTTGACATTGGAGCTGGCTGTTCTTCCCTCCCTCCTAATCTTGATCAGTCCAGGGGCGTTTCTGCCACTTCTTTGCTACAGGCAGCTTCTGCTTCTAATTCTAGTGAGCTTGCATCCTACCTGGACTCTGACACAGTCAGCCAGTTAGATGATGATTTTGACCTCATGCAATGGTGGCATGAGCACAAGCTTACTTATCCTGTGCTTTCTATTCTTGCAAAAGATATTTTTACTGTGCCTGTGTCAACCATTTCTTCAGAATCTACCTTTAGCACTACTGGCAGGATCATCGAGGAGCGTCGCCGGAGGCTGAACCCTGAGACTGTGGAGGCACTAACCTGCATCAAGGACTAGGAGAATGCTGAATCAAGACTGCAGCACATGGTGGAGGATAAGGAGCTGGAAGAGGCCTTTGAAGCACTTTATTAATAAACTTATGAACAATCTTAGGAGCTGGCTGTACTCTTTTCCTGTTTAGGGTTTCTCACAAGGGTGAGTTTTACCTAAATAGGTTTTTAATGAGGCAGCCATTGCACAGCTCCTACTTTAATTAGTTTTAGTTTCAAAAATTGCCTGTTTTCTTTGCTGTTCTTTGCTCTTTGCTGTTTTTTGCTGGCATTGTCTGATGTTTTTGATGAGTTAGAAGTTATCTCTGTGAACTTATGATTTTAATGAATGTTTTTGTAATTTCAGTGCCAGGGCCGGCACGGGGCACGCTGGACTGCTGTGCCGGCACGGTACGCCAGGCACGGTCCAGCAAATTTAGTGCCGTGCCTGGGCCTGAACTCCGGCACGGTGGCACGGCACGGCACGGCATGCCTCATTAACCGTGCCTGTCGTGCCGTGCCCAGACGGGCCGTGCCCAGGCGGGCTAGGGCCGTGTAGTGCCGTGCCGGCACGTTTGGAAATCTTTACCTCCCAGTTACTACTGCACAGACAGCTAGGCAAACGCTGAGACTGAGAGCTGCGTGAAGGAACTTTGGCAATGCAAGGTCGTTGTTCAACAGCGTCACGTTGCTTTTTCAGCTTCAAGAATGTACAAAGAAGCGGAGACAGGCATGCGTGGTGGGATTTGGACATGTAAGAGGACACTGAGGACGATGGAATTGTGGGGCATTCGATGAACGGCAACAGGGTCGATCCAGGAACAGCTTCCCTGCGGGTTCTTTTTTTCTTTCTTTCCCTCCGGAATCCAGCAGAGCAGAGCAGAGCGTGTTCTTCTGGCTTGGGATGATGGAGACGGTGAACAGGTGATGCCAAACCAGCTACAGAGCTAGGAGCTGGTAGCTGTTCAGGCATCCAAGAAAGCAGCCGGATTATGAAACAAACTATCGCGAGCTGAGTGAGTAGTGACTTTATGATGAGCACAAAAAAAGTAAGAGAAGCTGTAATTATATAGGGTAAAGCTGACCTCCACATGGTTAGTGGCATGTATGGATCAGCAGCGGTCAGCATTCTGTCATGTGCACCACCACCATCACCAGCACTGAAGAAAACCTAAGCAAGCAGGAGCAGCGGTGCCTGTCAGTGCATCCAATGTGGAGCATTCGTCAGGAATGATAAAAAAGTATAAGACGTAGTACATGAGATGAGCCCACAGAAGCAGCACTGAGTGTCTGGGGTCTTTTTATTTACCTTGGACGAGTTCACCACGGCCGTGAAGAACCGAGAGAGAGACTGCGTGGTATGTAATGTAACTGGGCCAGCTGAATTCTGAATTTCTGATGCCGAAGAGAAGAGAAGAGAAGACGAGGGATAAAAAAAAAGAGCGATTCCGGTCAAGATCATCCAGCTCCCCGGATGCCGTGCAGTTCATACTCCTGAAAAGGATGCTGCTCGCCACTGGAAAGACATGCGATGAGATTTACTGGCCGTCTCCGAGATCCGAATATCCGATCCACGGCGACTCGGCGAGGAAAGCCGAAAGCGGCAGCGGCCGGTGTTGGACGATCGACTCGGAGGTCGTTCGCGCGCCCGGATGACGACACGCTGATGCCCAGCCCGGCACGCCAACCAGAAAGGCACAGCCTTGTCAGGCAATAAGCACGAAACCGGTCGGCCCCAAGCAGACCCCAGAGCACGCACTGAGACGCTCGGACGTTCCGAGTGGCCGACGCGGCACAGCTGCCTGCACCGCACGGACCATGGTACGTGAAGGGGTGTTAAGCAAAGCTGTAGACGGAGGATCACGAGGGGTCAATTATGATTTATGCATGGGACGACGGAAAGAATGGGGGAATGGAATCGAATTCACCGGCCGGCGGCAGAGTGGCGGGGGCGCGCGCGCGGCGCCACGCGAGACATGGTGGTGGCCGGTTGGGCGGCTGGACCTCCTGCCACCGGCCGGCATTTCGTCGGACACTGGGCGTGCGTGCCTGCCGCCGTGCTGTAGGCAGTAGCTGTAGCACGCTATTATACACCGGTCGAGTCCAGGCTACCGCATGCTGTGGCGCCCGGGCTTTCCTTTGCAACGGTGGTGCAGACGTGCAGTACGTGCAATGCTACTGTGGTGGACGTAGTAGTAGTCGACCCATGGGCGAAGCGCCATTGCTGTTGCTGTGGCCTGCGAGTCTGGCGGTCTGCAACCGTGGCATGCATGGCAACAGCAACAGCAACAGGAGGTGGAGGAGCTGCGCGAGCGCGGCTGCATCGGCCATCCGGAAGAGCGGCCTCGTAATTGGGCTGCGGGTTTCGTGATTCCAGGTCCTTTTTGGGCTTCATTGCCTTGTTCATATAAACGGGCTTTGCGTGCGGCCTGATGACCAAGGAAAAATGTAGAGCAAGTAGTGGACCGGGCTGCCCTCCTCTGTCACTGGGGCTCGTGGGCTCAATGTGCTCATGAAGGGTGGGCCTCACGTTTCTTCCCTCTTCTGATCTCAAATCTATCCAGGTCAGCAGGTAAGAATCTGCTATTTTATTATTATGTCCACAAGTACAAGTTAGTGTCATACTCATTCATGCTATCAGCTGTTTGTGTTGTTGATTTGACGGCAGCGGGCGGGCAGCCTAGTTCCGCTGGATTCCAGCTCGTCTGCTCGTGGATGGATGGATGGATTCGTTGCGCTAGCTGAGCTGAGCTCACACGGCCGTGATGAGGAGGTTATTATTATCTTACCTAGCTAGGCCGCACTCCGGGCCACAGATGGGTAAGGTACCTCATCCGCCGTGCCAACAACGATAATAAACAACAGATGAGCCGGTACCTGATTCTGATTGCATACCAATACCACGGGCCACTTGCTTGCCCAGGCCGCCAGCTCGGTTTCGTTGCCCGGGCGGGCGGCCCCCATCTCGCGCGAATCCGTACGAGATCAGCCAGGTCACCCACCGACCTCCTGATCCATGCTCTCAGGCGTGTTTAGATGAAGACTTGGCCTGGAGGTACCCGCCCAGACATGTCGATCCAGCCCCAGGCGTCGGAAATCGACGGCCTGGGTGAGGTGCCTGGGCCAGGTAAGATTCCCAGTTTTCAAAGCAAACAAGCCTCGGGCTGTGGCAGCACGAAATGAAAGCGAGGTGGTTTTTCCCCTATCTAGTATCTACGGAGTACGTGCACCACTCATTTATTTTTAATACCAGACTATTATATGGAGTAGGAGTAGTAGGTTCTTTAGGTTTATCAATTTTTATACAGTATACTGTAACTTTATAACCGATCCTCACGCTCGTATTCGCATGCTTCACACCAAGAAGCAGAAGCAGAGGCGGGGGTGGTTTTTCCTCGTCGTAGGTCCCCTTTTGACGGGCACGGATCTCTTTTCCTTCTTTTATTATCCTATCCATCCTCTCTTTCTCTTCAGAGACCTACGAGTCGTTAACCATTCTCGCAGCGTCACTTTCAGTGCAATACCGTATACTCTCTCTGTCTATGTTTGTCGCCACGATTTACGTGTCGATAACTTAGACTCGATTTATAGAAAATGCATGTAATATTTCTATCTCCAAATAAATTTATTAAAAAACTAGATTCAAATATATATCCAATAATACTAGTCATGTATCATAAATATTAATATTTTTAATATATATTTAGTCAAAGTTGTTTATCGGAAAGCGAAAACGACAGATATTTAGAGACGGGGAGTACGTACTGTATATTACCACTAATTACCAGGCATGCGGCTTTTACTAATACTACTAACACTAACACGAGCAGTGCATTAGGACATCAGTTTTCAACTCTCAACAACTCCCTCCCCTTACGCGTCGTCGCGCGTGCCGCCTTGCCTGGATGGTCGTCGTGGGTCGCAAACGGATGACGTGAAAAGCAGCACTCTGGGTTGAGGCAGATTCAGGCTACTGCTGTCGTGTCTGTGCACCATGATGCGGTACCAGTCGAGACTGCCGTCCGCGTCAAGCTGCCTTCATCGCCGCCGCCGCCGCGGAGCCACCATACAAGGTGCCAAGGTGACCGCACGGCTGTCCTGCAGTCTCTTCTCATAATCATCAGCAGCAGCAGCAGCAGCAGCTAGGAGAGGTTGCCTAGCACAACACGGCGCAGCACAGTGATGTGTACACGTACGTACAGTACTTGTTTGGTTCACACTTCACACTTCACACTTCACACTGTCTGGTCTGAACGCCAAGCTTGGCCTTACTCTGACCTGTTTATTTTGCTGAAAAGTCATGATTTACTGTTAGAGAAAAACATTATTATTTCTCCTATAAAGTAGGGCGGATAAACCAAATGAACAGGGCCTCTGACTCTGCGTGACAACGCAAGGTCAGAACAAACGTACTAGTACGCACGTAGTACGTCGCCTCTCGCCGCTAGCTAACACCGGATGATTAAATTCCGTTGGGTTTCAAACATGGTCAAACCCCGAACGCCAGTGTTCAAATCCAGCTTCCTGCGCTGCACGTGGAGAGACGAGAGAGCCGCAGCGCAGTCGCAAGACGCCGCGGCCGGCAGCCGCCACTTGTTGAATCCGGCCTGCGAGCGTGCGTGCGTGCGGCGCTGATTTCCACGCGGCTTTTCCTTTCTTTTCTTTCGGATTTTCGATTCCAGACGAGCCCTTTCTCTGCCCATCGTTAACACAGAAAGGGGTGAAGAGAGCACCAGAACTCAGATCAACAGGCCCGTTCGTTTGGTTGAAAAAACAAAATAAAATATTATTTTACCTAATTTATTATGAGAAAAAAATACTCTTCTAATTAAAAAAAAATAAGCCGAAAAGCTGCCTGCTGCGGTGGCAAGTTCAGGGGATGCGAACGTGATGTTCCATCCCGATCGATTGGTTGGACGACACGACGTCTCTTCGTTTGCTTCCATGGCCCAGTTTAGATTCAAAATATTTGGTAAAATGAGCACCGTAGCGTTTTCGTTGTTATTTGGTAATTAGTGTCCAATCATAATCTAATTAGGCTTAAAAGATTCGTCTCATGAATTTCATCTAAACTGTATAATTAGTTTTATTTTTTATTTATATTTAATACTTCATGTATGCGTTCAAAGGTTCGATGTGATGAGAAATCTTGAAAAATTTAATATTTTGGGTGGTAACTAAACAGGCCCCAACTGTTTGAGCTGACGTTCCAGACGGCCAGTCAGCCACATCGTAGTCAAGGCGAGCAAACATTTTTTTTTCTTTTCCTTTTTTCCCTGAACTGGAAAAAGGAGTTCCCACCACTTTTACTGAAAGCAAGCAACTGTTTTTATTTGGCACACCACAGTTAGTCGCGTCAAAGACTCGACATATCGACGGACACTAAGGGCCTGCCTAGATGACATCTCGATTATTATAATCTGAAATACGCATAGAATTATTATAAATAGGATTATAATAACCGGAGTGTTGGGGTCTTATAGATTATGGTGATTGATTATGATCCGTCAAAACGAGAAATCTCTATTTTATCCTTTCTAATTTGACAAGTTAGATAATCAACAAGGGTTAAGGTGGATTGTGAGCACCCATAATCCCCTATAACCTGGTCTCACCTGGATTATGGGATTATATAAGTTGTTCATCCATGAAAAAAGAATCCCCCTCTTCACGATCACATCTAGTCTGCCGGTCTTCTCAGGCGCTATATAATGAAACCATGTTATGCTCATGTAAGGATGTCATTTCATAACAGTCGGCTAGACTACTCTAAAGTGGAGATTCATTCTCATGAATTATAGTCTCATGCCTACATTTTTGGTCACGAGGGCACTCCCAGCGCGATTGGCGATACCACTTCCACCCTATTAAACGAGACTCCCACGTACACAAAGTACTAATGTGGCGAGATAATAAATGAGGAAAGAGATCCAGAGAACAAGAAATTATTTCTCAGGTGATAACGATTTTGGCATATAATATCTAAAAGAACAAAGAAACAATCCAACGTCAAGCTGCCGATCTCGGCTTTCGCCCCGCTCATCGCCAAGGTGGACAGGTACCTCGCCAGCTGGAAGGCTCTCCTCCTGAGCACTGCCGGCAGGGTGGTGCTGATCAACGCCGTGCTGGGAGGCCTACCGCGACGTACGCCATGGTGCTCCCGTCGGGTGTCGTCAAAGCTCTGGACGCGCGCCGGCGTGCGTTCCTGAGGACGGGCACAGACACGGCCTCCGAGGCACAATGCCTCATTGCCTGGGAAGACGTCTGCAAAGACAAGGAAGACGGCGGGCTAGGGATCAAGCGCAATGACACCGACTGCGCCGCCGCCTACGACTTCGTCTGGAAGAGCTTCGCCCCGCCGCGCGTCAAGTTCTTTGGCTAGCTCCTCACGAAGAACAGGATCCACTGCCGTCAAGCCCTGGCTCGCAAGAACATCCTTGAGGACACAGCCTGTGAAATTTGCAAGGCAGCGGAGGAGTCGGCAGACCACATCTTCTCGGAGTGCCCGTTCATCCAAAGCTTCTGGACAGCAATCGGATGGCTCCCAGGCAACATCGTAGAGATAGCTTGCGACTTGAAGGTATGTTTGCCCTCGCATAAGCGTTTGAAGGTACCTTTGCATCTTGATGTAACCAAGCACTCAGTTTACCGGTGGTGGGCCTAGGGAATGCAGGGGCTTGAGCCCTTCTTCTGCAAGCCCATGGAGGCCTCGTCAAATTTTAAGCACAATAAAATTAGTACACATGGAGCTCAAGGTACAAGAAGACCGCAAAAGTGAGTTAGTTTAGGGATTGTTTGGCATGGATCTTCCTAGCTTCGAACCCAGCACTGATCTGTATGGTGGAGCCGGTGGAGATACAAATTGTGGCTCCACCGGTTCCTCTTATTCCCTGATCATTTTTCGTTGATGCACCCACCTTACGTATATTGGCGTGTACAAAGATTTCGTATCAGGTATCGGCATAAACCTCTATAATTTCCACTTCAACATTGAACCTTTACTCTATTGTTTATATAAAATTACTCACTCCAAGACCCTATAGACTTTGTTTGGATGTGCATGTATTCATCTTATTAGTTTTTAGGTTAATTTGCTCAGGACTTCTAATTTAGCCACATGTGATATTTGAATCTGTCGCCACCACTTCTTCTCTACAGAAGAAAGACGAGCAAACAAAGCTGGCGAATTTTCTCCGTGAGACAACGAGGGCGTCAGACGTCCTCACCTGCCGCTGCCGGCCGGCGAACCCGCCCGCGTGCTTTTCGTGGCGGCCGTGACCTGGCCGTGAGGCTCACGTTGTTGCGTTCCCGGGCCACCACCACCGCCGGCACCCGCCCGCGCCCCGGCCCCGAGCGAGCGGAAACGCACCCGCGGACTCGCGGAGCCCGCCGCGCGCGCGCCCCGAGCAGAAACGCACGTCGCCAACTTGCCGTTCCGTTCCGGCGGTTTGGCGCGGCTACCCCCTTCCACGCCATTTGATGCTGCCTCTCATGATTTTTTTTTTCTTAGAAAAAAAAATTACCGCTTGATTTGACGAGATTAAACTGGTAATCCCGCACTGCTCCCGAGTACAGGCATGTCGGTATAAATAAACCAGAAAATATTCCCGTCGAAATAAACCAGCAGGAAATACTAATACTTCTGGTGCTACTCGAACCAGCCCTCGCCTCTTCTCTTCTCCTCTCCTCTTCCTCGCTCAGGCAGGGCGACGACGCGCCCCCAACGGAACTGCAACTCCTCCCCAGCAGAGAGCAGAGAGGAGGAGACGAGAAGATCCCATCCACTACCGCCCGGTCGCCGTCCTCCTCCCTTCCCGCCGCGTCGCTCCGGTTCCGCCCGCTCTGCTTGCTCGGCGTAGGTGAGCAGCTCGGTCGGTCGCTTGGATTCGGGCGGCCCCGTCCCGTGCTCAGATCCGGGCGGGCTTTGAATTCCGTTCTCACCTCCCAGGTTTGCTGCTCTGCTTGCTCCGTCCCGTGCAGGTCGCCTCGGATTTTATTCCCCCCACGCCACCCTCCGTCTCCGGGCCTGCGTGGATCGAAATGGGCGCCTGCGTGTCCATGGGCGCCTGCGTGTCCAAGGCCGCCTGCTGCTGCCGCAAGCCGCACAAAGGGGTTACCCACGAGAGGACTGATACTGGTGCGTGATGCCTTCCGCCTTCCATGCCTCCTCGGCGCTTTGCTTTTGCTGTTTTTGGCGGCTGGTTTTCCCTTCTCCGAGATATTTTGTGTTGCCTTTTTTGGTTTCTCTTCTCCAACTTTTTTTTTCACCACCGAGATTGTCGGCAGGAGTAGTATTTTTGGATACTTGGATTCGCATATGGCCGCTACGTCCGCATTTGGATGGTTGCTAGATTGAGTAGGGTGCTTGTTGATTTCCTCCATCAATTCGTTTCCAGTCCAGTTCGATGCGTGATATCTGCAGTTGCGTTTCCGCACTGCTCCTGAGCCTTTTTTTAGTGGAATCGTTTCTGATTTCGGCGCTCTTTGATAGCTAGTGATTATGTCTGGAAATGGGTTTTGTTAGGTCCGCGGATTACCCTTTTCATGCGATTTGTGGTGTTCGGATTCGCGTATGGTTGCCACATCCGCATTTCGATGGTTGCCTAGATTGAGTAGAGTGCCTATTGATTTCTTCCACCCACTGATTTCCATCCAGTTCGATTGGTGATATTTGCAGTTGCGTGTTCACACAACTTCTGAGGTTTTTACCGGAATTGTTTCTGATTTCGGGGCTCTTTGATGGCTACTGATTAGGCTGCAAATAGGTTTTGTTAGGTATGTGGATTAGCTTTTCCGTGGAATTCGGAGTAATTTGACTGCGTGTTTTTCTATTCATAGTGACGGAGGACGAGGAGGCATACGACCTGCCTGCGTTCCAGGAGTTCACCTTCGAGCAGTTGCGGCTAGCTACATCGGGGTTTGCGGTGGAGAACATCGTGTCCGAGCACGGTGAGAAGGCGCCCAATGTGGTATACAAGGGGAAGCTCGATGCCCAGCGCCGCATCGCTGTCAAGCGCTTCAACCGCTCTGCCTGGCCTGACCCGCGCCAGTTCCTGGTATCCCAGCTGCCTTCTCTTTTACCCTTTCTAATTATGCGCAGTCTGGTGGGTGTAATTGGTAGTTCGTTACCTGGTTGTTTATTTTGGGCATTGTAGATTCCTTGCAACTTTTGGTTGACATACCTAAGCTCTGAGAATGCCTCTTATCATGGAGGTTGTTGATTTGTACCTGTTCCAGTGATGATATGTATGCTTGCTATTTACTTATTTTGCTTTTGGATGGATTATCATGGCTTGCAAATGGAATGGAATGGCAGCACCTACCATCTGTTTGCCTATCATTTTCTCTTTTGTTTTGTTTGATTGTTAGACTCCATTTCTAAACAAGTGCTGTGTGAGACAGCTATCGTCTCAGCTGCTATGAGTCCCATCATTCTGTCCATTGTTGAACATCACTTTTTGCCCACCTTTCCAGATCAGAAATGATATACAACACACGTGTTTTAGCAAAAAAAACACATGGATTTTTTTGTATCTCTCTCCCTCTCTCTTTCTCACCGGTGACCACCGGCGCCGGCGCCGGCGACCAGCGAGCTCGCCCCGGTGGCGGCGGATCTGTGATTTGTCCTTCCATAAAAAAAAAATTGTGATATGTGGAGGCTGGAGGCTGGAGGTTGGAGGTAGAAGAAGGGTGGAGGCTGTTGGATCTTAATCCTATGGTGCAAAAAAATTCATGTGTTGAAACTGCATAAAACACATGGTTGTGTAGTAGATAGACTCTTCCAGATTGAACTGGTTAATGTGAAGTTACACATGTACTAGTAGCTAGAAATAGAGCTTGTGTTGTCATCTCAGTAATGATATAGTGCCAAATATGGGGAACTTATATGTTTATTTCTGTAGTGAATCAGCATTTTATCCATCTCAATGATGACACTTTAATAGTGGCCATCAGCTTTTGTCAACCACATTTTGTCAGCCTGTTCGCTTGGTCGTAAACGATCGTAAATTTCCAGCCAGAACAGTATTTTTCTCTCACACCAAACCAGCCAGCAGTAATAATCCACGATCGTATACGATCGTATTAGCACCAGCCGAACAGGCTGTGTATCTTTGATTCTCTCAGATCTACTTGTAATTTTACTCTGCATCGCATGTGGCAGTGTAATACATAGGGGAAAACATCCTCTTCTTTGTGTGTAGGATTGGATTCATTTTGCTTTACCCGCAAGTGCAAATCTTCTAGGACATGGTCGAACACTCAAACTGACCTTTTGGGAAATATGTACTTTGCAGGAAGAAGCTAGATCAGTTGGCCTGCTCCGAAGCAAAAGGTTAGCAAATTTGCTTGGTTGTTGCTGTGAAGGTGATGAGAGATTGCTTGTTGCAGAATACATGCCCAATGATACGCTAGCGAAACATCTTTTCCACTGTGAGTCTTTGAAAACCTTCTATGTTTTAGTTATGTTTAGCATTACAAAACAATTTGCATTCATAATCTATCGCTCGACTATAGGGAATTAAGGATGATGCCATCACATTTATTAATTATTAATTTCTGTTTTTGCACAAGATCTTGCATCTATTTGTGAATTTTCTCTTTGAACTTCTAATGGGACCAAGACATCTAGAGAGAATCACATGCATTTTCATTTTACTCAACTGACACTTAAATATCTGATACGTTGTTTTGAATGCCTGACAAGATTGATAGTGTAATTACCCCCATATTACTCTGTGCATTTCTCAGGGGAGTCACAATCAATGAAATGGACCATGAGACTAAGGGTTGTTCTCTGTCTTGCTGAGGCTTTAGAATATTGCACCAACAGGGGCCGTGCTCTCTACCATGATCTCAATGCCTATAGAGCTCTGTTTGATGATGTGAGTATCATGTGATTTATTTTTTCAACATGATCAGCAGTGGGTTCTGTAACACAGTTACTGCTGTCTACATGATGCAGGACTGTAACCCTAGACTTTCCTGTTTTGGCCTCATGAAGAACAGTCGGGATGGAAAAAGTTACAGTACCAATTTGGCATTTACGCCTCCAGAATACATGAGGACTGGTGGGTCTTATCTTACTTTTTGAATGACCTAAACCTAGTTTGGTTAGTAGCAATTTAATGTGAGTTTGATATAATAATTAGTGCTGAGCTTCTGAGGAACTACATTGTATTATTCACCCTGTTATGTTCTTTTACATGTGGAACACTTAAAGCAAGTTATTTATAGAAGCTAAGGTACCTCTGCGAAGCTCGTTTGGCTCTGCCATTCAATGGTGCATCTGGATACAGTGAAATTATATTTTATGTTATGATTTAGAACCATTTTTGTGGCATACCTATAGTAGATTTGAGCAAAACATAGCATGCACTAATGTTTTAATCTGCGAAGTAAACCTAATTGATACAAATGATGACGAGCATTTTTACTGAGCATCACACATGCAAATTCATATTTTGACGATTTGTCTTTGTAATGACCTTATGTTTAATGTTACCTTCAAAATTATACATGTAGTTTGAGCTGGCTGAAAACTCTGGACCATTATTTTTGTGTAGATTGTACAAGATTATTATATTATCTTTGTATAAATTGTACGAGATTATTAGATTCTCTTTGTATTAACCTCAAGTCATCAACATCTCATTCCTGCATATTTGTCTTTTGTTTTACCTGCAGGACGTATCACTCCTGAAAGTGTCATATACAGCTTTGGAACCTTGCTGATTGATGTTCTTAGTGGGAAGCATATTCCTCCTAGCCATGTAACAACATTGAGCTCTAATGCTTTGAGAAATGTCCTTGTTTTAATGTTTTAAGCGCTCTCTTATGCTGACTGATATGACAGCATCTACTAGCAATTTCATGTGAATATGACTAGCTCATAGTCCATAGAAGGCTTATTTTAACAAAAAGTTTAGTTAAATTGCTTTCTAAAGAGGTAGTTATGTTGAACAGTGCAAAATCACTCTTTGTCTATAGGTTTCAGTCTTCACCTTCATTAAACAATGTGAGATAATCTCATATTGGGTTATAGTTACTCATTCAAATCAACCTGCATGGCACCATTGGTCTTATCTAGTAGACCATAAGAAGGGCAATCTAGTATATAGTTATCATCTTGACTATTTTGCACTGTGAGAAAGTGTTGTCTGATGACATACCTATTTTGGAACAAAGTATAATGAGACAACAGTGACCGTTATATGCAACAATAACTATCATTTCACACAATTATATTCCTGATTTGTTCTACGTTCAAGGAAAAATCAGTTGTACCAGACTAATGATTGTGGAGCAAATATGTGCAGGCCCTTGACCTGATTCGGGACCGAAACTTCAATATGCTCTTAGACTCATGTTTAGAGGGTCAATTTTCAAATGAGGAAGGAACAGAAATGGTGCGATTAGCTTCAAGGTGCCTTCACTATGAACCCCGTGAGCGACCTAATGTCAGATCACTTGTGCAAGTATTGACTCCTCTACAGAGGGATGTCGAGGTGAATACTTTATCTTTCTATTTTTAGCATTCTTGAATTCAGGTTTGCATTATCTAGCACTATGTTGAGAAAAGTATGCAATGGGTTTGAGGGCCATTTCAGTCATTGTCTTCAGATAGCCCGTTCATTAAATCACCAGACATTGTGTTCAGCATTTAGTCCGTTCCTAATTTAGCCTGACAAAATAATTGAATTGCGCAACGGGTAATTTCAGTCCTGTCTAATCCAGGCCATTTCAGCCCGTCTGAAGATAATGCTTTGACATCCTTGTTGACAATGTTTAAATCTTTTACAGACTCCATCTTATGTGCTGATGGGCATTCCGCGTGGTGGTGCATCTTCTATCCAGCCATTGCATCTTTCCCCTCTCGCTGAAGCTTGTTCCAGAAAGGATCTGACAGCAATACATGAAATTCTAGAAAAGACGGGCTACAAGGATGATGAGGGGACTACAAATGAGGTTCATTTTATTTATTTATTTTCTTTAGAGGTTTAATGACATTGTTTGTTCATATACAACATTATCAGATACATTCAAACAAGCAAACCATTATGATATTTTTTCACAACAAAACATAGATAATACTTGCCGGTAGTCATTCTGATGCATATTAGATTCATAGTCTCCCTACAACAACTTTAGTTCATATGCAGATACTCTAAATACTTACATAATCAAAATCTTATCTTACATTTCATGATGTTCATTTGGTATAGTTGCATTTAAAAGCCCTTCGTGTGCTATTTAATCTCAATCGCACAGATTACGTTGTGCTGGAATAATTTTTTCGGGGTTCATCATGTGGTTTATAATTTGACGTTTCTACCATATATTTTTCAGCCAAATTGTTCATATTTGCTGCTATGTCATCCTCTTTATACCTTTTTTTTTTTTGCTCCAGCTCTCGTTTCAGATGTGGACGAATCAGATGCAAGATACATTGAACTCAAAAAAGAAGGGTGACAATGCTTTTCGACAGAAGGATTTTACTACTGCCATTGATTGCTATTCCCAGGTTTGATGTGTTCTGCTCTTTTATTTTATATGGATATGACAGAGATACTGGAGTTGCATGATTGAAGAATGTGATTAGAGTCATATAGGTTCAACGTCTTCCAATTTGTTCCCTATATTAAGACACTATTGGAAAATAGCTCTGGGCTACATACGCTAAAAGTATTGCTGTTCATGATTACATTATAACTGGCATAGTGCAGTTACCTGAAGGCTTCTGTTGACCCGGTCTTTTCTAATTGTTCTTTATCATGCAGTTCATTGAAGTTGGTACAATGGTTTCTCCAACCATTTATGCTCGACGCTGCCTGTCATATCTGATGAATGGCATGCCACAGGAGGCATTGAATGATGCAATGAATGCTCTGGTAATATCTCCGACATGGTCAACAGCATTCTATCTTCAGGCAGCAGCACTATTATCACAAGGCATGGAGAATGAAGCCCAAGAAGCACTCAGGGATGGTTGTGACCTAGAGCAAAGTAGCAGTGGTGGACATTGAGTGTGAACAAATTTGTAGTCCCCAAAATGCACATAATTTCAGGTATATATACTTTTTAGAAGTCCCAATGTCTTACTAAAGAATTAAGTACTACTTTTCTGTTGGGATCTATACCCTACTTTCCATATCATGCAAATAGCCTGCTAATCTAGGATTTCATGATGAGGGTGTGGCTAGAGTTCCATTTCTTGTTTTGGGTTTAAAAATTAGTAACCTTGGTAACTTCTCGTCCTGTATTGAGTTCTGAAGTTCAGTTCAGCGATTGGGTTTCTTGGACATTTTGAGTTCTGGAGTTTGGATTTTGTAATCTAAGTAGCTAGTAAATGTACTTTATATACTCCAAAACTACATGTTTTTTGTGACCAGAGGAAGTATTTAGCAAGATGGGATCAAATGGGGAGTCTATGGCCTTAAACCAGTTCTTTGAGAACTAACTGATACCAGCCCAGTTTCAGTTTTGGCTGTTAAGGATAAAAGAACTGGCTGTGGCTAGTTCCCGGTGGTTTTTGAAACCTGAGCTGCTGAACTGTCATACCTGACTTTTGCTCTGCAGCATTGTCCCCGAATCCCTGGGATTTCAGAGTCTTTATTTTTTCTTCTATTGGCATGTTTGGATTATGCTAGTTGCTTGAAACAGTACTGAAGCTGCTGCCTTGTTTTGTTTTGACTAGAATTGTCATTTAACACATGAAATTTTATCAAGTTCATCAATATGCTGCTGTCTGTCTTAGTGGTCTCGAGAAGTTGCATAAGCAATCTTGAAGAAAGATGCTGACGTCACTATCTTTTCCTCGTTATTTTGTTTTGTGGTGCAGGTGCTTGTTTGAAGAGAGTATTATTGGCTATGGAAGCAGGCGTTGTTAATTTGTCAATTTGGCTAGGGGTTCGTTAACCTTCTTCAGATTTTGTGCGTGTGGAACGTCGTCCGTCGTCCATATCTTCATGTAGGATGTACATATGGAAGAAAGCGACAACAGAGGCTCTGAAAGAGAGGACAGAGACATCCAAGGTGAATAAGTGCCGCAGACAGGAAATTAATGGGGAGAAGAAAGTGAAACTTTTTTCTTGGTCCTACTGAAACAAAAGAAGGAAAACTAAAAAAAGGGATTGCTGATGTACATGTCCATCTTTGCTGGTGGTAGGTGCGTAAACCTGTACAGCAAGCGTTGTTTTTACCCTGTCTTTGTTCTTCGTTTCTTATGCGTTAGCTCCCATTGGTATATTTCTGGATAAGATAGTGGAATTCTTTTAAAAGGCAAAAAATGTCAGCGTTCTGGTTGTTCTTGATCTTCAAGACTACAACGCTTTCACCCCTTGCACCAGATAATTTTTGTGGGAGTACTACTGGGGTATTTATATGCTAGTTAACTGTCATCACAATGCCTGAATGTTGCTCGATTCTGTCTGGTATTTCGCAGCAAGCAAACCTTCTCCTGTCCTCGTAAGGGGACGCAAATCTGCCGGGCTCGATTGCGGATTGGCATTGCCATGCTGGCTAGGCTAGGTGGCCATGTGAAGCATAGGGCTTGTTTAGCTGTCAGCATAGAACTTGCACCGCATGCAGTTTGCTCATGTTTAGTTGTTTGAGGAGGTTTTTATGTAGATCTACACAACGTTCAATACAACATTACCTATACTTTAGATTTGCTCGTATTAGGCAATGTAGATTTGCACAGATAGATAGGCACATAAAAATAAAATGTTTTTTTTCATAGCTTGACTAGAAATATGAGATCTCTAATAGAACATTAAGGTCGTAGGACAATTAAACTCCAAGACATTGCATACATTTATGTTGACTTGGGTTGTGTTGTATATAAGCAACCAATGGCTCTTATAACTACTATGGCGACCACGGTCACGTCATGAAATGAACAACAGCATCCGTTGAACAACGGTGCACAGACACCGAGCCAGATGTGTTAATCAGATTGATGGATGTAGTCTGGGTCATCCGTGTACTCGTAAAAATTATGCCTATTTGTGGGTTCATGGACAACCCACCTTGCATCTCTAATTAGTCTGGCCTGCGGGACTGAGGGCAACACTATCCTTCACAACAAGAATGGTGGTCAGGATAGATTTGTACTCCAGAGTGTAAACAACACATCAATGCTAGTATCTAGGGCCCACACACACTAAGGGCTCGTTTGGATGGCACCTTGGCCTGGGGCCACCTGCATAGGCATGTCGGTCTAGCCCCAGGCGTTGGAAATCGGTGAGGTGTTTGGGCCAGGCATGCTTTTCGGTCTTCAAAGCAAACAACACATCAAGCTACATGATTCCTAGCCTCCTGGGTAGTGGGCTAGTGGCTACTAAGGTCTTATCTGGCTACACTCGTATTCAGCTCAATCCATATGTTTATTAAGATGAACACAAGTGCGGTGAAGCATTTGGATTGATGTGAATACGAGTGTAACTAAACAAGCTCTAAGCGAGCGAGGCCGGTGTCGGCATATCAAGGTTTGCAACTAAGAAAGGAGTTTGTGAATGACAATGAAAAGACAACACTACTCGTTTCATCCTAGATCCCACACTAACGGAGTCTCACAATCACTCTATCTTCATATTGGCGCTTGCATAGGCAGTTGGTAACCACTCCGGCTTCCATTCCTAAACCACACTTCCACACCCTCTCCCGCTCCCAACCTCTCCGCGATCCCCAACCTCACACCAACTTCACTATCACACGACGCACGGGCAGTCGAGCAGATACACCCCAAGCAGCTCCTAGCATCTAAGCCACCTGACTCTATAAATGTTCATGTTCTCTCCTCAACTCAAACGCAAGCAAGCAGGCAAAGCTAGCTAAGCACCTCTCAGTCGCGAAGCTACCCTGCAGCCCGCGCCTAGCTAGCTCCAAAGACGCAGCAACCAACCATGAGCACCAGCGAGGCCGGCGCCGCCGCGACCGTGATCCCCATCGACGACGTGGCCCACCACCACGGCAAGGCCCCGGCCGTAGCCACGGCGCCTCCTCCTCCCGCTGCAGCAGCATCGTCAGTGGCGGTACCCGCAGCGGCGACGACGACGGCGCCTCGGAAGACGGGCGTCCCGTTCTTCCGGCGCGCCGACCGCGGCAGCCGGTGTGTGGCGCTCCTCGACTTCGTGCTGAGGGTCGCTGCCTTCGGGCCCGCCCTCGCCGCCGCCATCGCCACGGGCACCTCCGACGAGACGCTCTCCGTCTTCACCCAGTTCTTCCAGTTCCACGCCCGCTTCGACGACTTCCCGGCGCTCCTGTCAGTGTCATTCGCCCGCCCGTCCAGCGATCCCACTATCCCAGTAATATATCCATGCATGTCGAATTGAGCTGACGCCGCGAACGCGCTCGCGTGCTTCGATTGTTGCAGGTTCTTCATGGTGGCCAACGCGATCGCGGCGGGGTACCTGGTGCTGTCCCTCCCCTTCTCCGCCGTCATCGTCCTCCGGCCACAGGCCATCGGCTTGCGCCACCTCCTGCTCGTCTGCGACATGGTATCCGTTCTCCCGCTCCGGCACTCCGTCACCACACTGCACACACGAACATGATACGCCCACGTAGTGCACGGCGCACTAGAACCGCACGACGCTGATCAATCGCTGAGTACAAGTTCTTTCGTGGTGAGTTGCCCTGCAGATCATAGCGGCGCTGCTGACGGCCGCTGCTGCGGCGGCGGCGGCGATCGTGGACCTGGCGCACTCGGGGAACCTGCGCGCCAACTGGGTGCCCATCTGCATGCAGTTCCACGGCTTCTGCCAGCGCACCAGCGGCGCCGTCGTGGCATCCTTCCTCGCCGTGCTCGTCCTCTTATTCCTCGTCATCTTGGCCGCCTTCGCCATCAGGAAACGCTGAACTGGATGATTTCTGCCCTGATGTGCCTGCATGCGTATGTGCTGTCGTTGCTGTGTGTTGCGTCGTGCTATGTGATTTCAGCTGTGGTATGAGATATACTCCTACTTGTGTAAGTGTACGTGAGGAGTGGCGAGTGGAGCGGAAGTGCTTGTGTACGATTCTCAGATTTATTCCCTGCAAACGCAAAGGTGGTCAGAGTGTTCTTGAAAATGTATACTCGAGTTCAGATTAGACAGATATACTATCGTTCAACGTTCTTCAAGTTGGTTTGTTTCACCGATTGAATGAAATTAGCTCAAAGCACCATTGTCCATATATATATTTTTGATTTAAAACTTTGTCCATGTTATTAGCATATTGTTTTTTTTGTTGAGAAAATTAGTATATTGTTTATGATGAAAAGGAAGCGTTGTGGAAATAGAGTGCTGCGAATTTAATTAAAATGGGCTGTTTATTGGATCCGGCGGCCTGGTTAGCCGGCCCTAAATGAAATCCAGCCCAGTTCACTCTTCAGTGGGGACTCGTACGAAACATTAGAACAAGCCTAGGACCAACCAAATCAGAAATCTCTCGTCCGACAAGAGAAATCTCGCCGCTGCGCCTTATCCTCCATCCACCTTGGCCGAGGAGGAGGACGCAGGCGCAGGTGTCATCGTCTTCCCGGGCCATTCGAAAATCCGACACCACCATCCTGATGCAATTCCTCTCGATCCCCACCGCCTCCTCGCCTACTCCCAGGCTCTTCAAGCCCGTGGCCTCCTCGGCCTCCTTCCGCCGCCCCTCTCCACCGACGCCTCCGGCCCCAAGACCCTCGCCGCCGCCTCCTCCTCCCGCAAACCCCCTCGCCTCCAAGCTATGGCTGACGAGCAAGCTGTCCCCACCGCCTCCTTCGCCAGTGTCGCTCGAGATGGTGGAGGAGCCCCCGCCCCCGCCGGAGCCGGAGCCGGAGCAGGAGGCGGCGGCGCTGCGGCAGGAGGACTTCCGGCAGAAGGGCAAGGTGTTCGTGGGGAACCTGCCGCTGTGGGCGGGGAAGCCTGAGATCACGGAGTTCTTCCGCCAGTTCGGGCCCCTGGAGAAGGTGGAGCTGGTGCGGGGCCACGACGACCCCGAGCGCAACGTCGGCTTCTGTTTCCTCTACTACGGGGGCGACGACCCGGAGGCCGCCGCGGGGCGGGCCGTGGAGGTGGACGGGGTGGAGTTCCGGGGGAAGTCGCTCACCGTGAGGCTCGACGACGGGAGGAAAGGGAGGGCCAGGGCGGAGGAGCGGGCGCGCTGGGTCGAAGCTGGGGTGGCCCGGGAGGCTCGCTCACCGTGGCACAAGGGCAGGGAGGACGCGTGCCGCGAGTTCCGGAGAGTGCTGGAGTCGCGGCCCGAGGACTGGCAGGCTGTCGTCTCTGCTTTCGAGCGGATTCCCAAGGTGGTGGCTTCTCTGATTGATCACCTCAGCATTAGTATTACCCGACCTTATTAGTTCCTGTATAATGCCATTTATGCAATGGTGTCACATGCTGAACATGCTGAGACGGGTGAAGTTTTCCTGTCTTTGGGCTGTGATCTGCAAACCTTCCTGGGATACTAGCTCTGAAGGGTTCTTTAAAGAGCAGACTGCGCCAGCAAAACATGCTTAGAATAAGCTTTGTTAGGATGCCACCGAATAGGTCATCTGCCACCTTAGTTGTAGAGTAAATTACAATGTTAATTGGTGCCTGTTTCATGTCATTTCCAATCATTAGCTGACACCAAACCTCATCTCCAACTTGATCAGACAGCTTCAATGAACAATTCCGTTCTTCTGATCCTTATTCAAGTACAAAGCCTTTCCTTAGTTACCTTTGGAAATAAGTTGCTCCACAAGGTACTCTATGTTTTATATAAATAACATGTAACACATACCCCTTACAGTTTTAATATAATTTTTTGCAACCTTGCCCTATTACTTGTTTGAGATTTGGAGCTGGTGATCATTTAATTTGTTTTTATCTGGACAATCATATTTTGATTTCAATACCGTTTTTTATTTGACATCTGGTAGTCATGTTTTAACAACTTCCTAGGAAAGTTCCGTACCTCCTTTACTCAGTTCTCAGGGCTCCAAAGAGAACGGGGTGGGGTGGGGGGTGTAGGTGCAATCATTTCTAGGAATTTATGCTTAGAATATAGAATTGCCTCAGTCTTAACTTTTCTCATTTGGTGGCACTAATTATAGTCTTATTTTCTACATTGATTGTTTAGCCATCAAGGAGGGAATTTGGTCTGATGGTTGTGTATTATGCCAAGCGAGGTGATAAGCATCACGCTCGTGCAACATTTGAGAACATGAGAGCAAGAGGGATAGAGCCCAATGCGTTTGTCTTCACAAGGTAGGTGCTTTGTTACTGTTGTTTAGTAGTAATTTACTAATTTATTGTTTTCTCTTCATCACAGGGTAAAATGCACCATTGCTTCCTAAACTTGCATAGCTGGGCCAACTAAATTGACTCACTGAAAAGAAAACATCATATTATACTGCTAAACTAATCTAAGTAGGTCAACAGAGGTCTGGTACAGTACGCGTAGGTTATTTTTGCTTGTTATGTTTTGGAGCCCTGGTGCAAGTTCAGAGATCCACAGTGAACTTTACTCCTGGTAATGCCACCAAATGACCTGTATAAATTGTTATCTGAATAAATGGTAATTTTATATGTAAAGATAAAGATTACTTATGGAAAACGATCTTGCATGATGGCATCATGGGAAGCTAACCATGTGAAGAATATAGGCAGTAACCTACCAAGAAACTTTGTACCTGGTCGCTTCTATGCTTGCTTGACTATTTGAGATAAAAAAGTTTGGCTGATAACATTATTGAGATACAGAGGGGGCTGTTCTGAAAACAGGAAGGGGGGGGGGGGGGGGGGGGTGTATCGCCGTTATCTTCTTCTTTAATTTACTAATATCATACAGATGTATGCATGTGAATGACTGGCAAACTAGCTCTAGCAATGTCTCTATGTACCTTGTCTCCTGCATTAAATTTAATTCATTTCATGCAGCCTTGTTCACGCTTATGCAGTTGCTAGAGATATGCGTGGGGCAATGTCATGCATTGAGGAAATGAAATCTGAAGGCCTCGAAATGACAGTTGTTACTTATAGTATCCTTATTGCAGGATATGGCAAAACTAACGATGCTCAGTGAGTATTTTCTTTTTTCACACTGCCTTAACCCAGATCTATGTGTTACTGAACATGCTTTCTTCCAGAATTTCAATATAGCTATAACTGCCCTTTCATATACGATACTGACTCTTATACACTGTTTTAGGCAACAGATCACGCGGCCTTTTCATTTCTAGCCTTTCTCATATGACCCTTGGCTTGTTGCTAATCAGTTCATCTTCTCTTGGAAGATCTGCAGACAAGTTGTTCAAAGAGGCTAAGACCAAGCTCGACAACCTAAATGGAATCATATATAGCAACATTATACATGCTCACTGGTTAGTGGTTGCTGGTTACCAGATTCATAAACATCGTAAACTTAAGAAAAAATAATACAATTTATCTCTTAACGATTACTGCTTTATCTGTTTACTAATAAATCATGTCAGAGCACTCAATTGTATGCACTTTTGCAGCCAATCTGGGAATATGGATCGAGCTGAAGAGCTGGTCCATGAAATGGAAGAGGATGGAATTGATGCTCCTATCGATGTTTATCACAGTATGATGCATGGATATACTGTCGTCCATGATGAAAACAAATGTCTAATTGTGTTTGAAAGGCTGAAGGTATATTGGGAAGGCATCTCATAACTAATAACTAATTGTCATGTGTTCCTAAGAAATAATTGTTTTTATTTTTATTATGCTCACCTTCTTAATCTATAATGTCTTTGAGGATTTTGATCTGGGGATGGAAGGGAAATGAAGTGTTATATTTGCCAGCCTGATTCAAGTTTCTCTGAATTTGCAGGAGTGTGGCTTCAAACCATCTATAATATCTTATGGTTGCCTTATTAATCTGTATGTTAAGGTTAGTTCTGCTCTTGTCTATTCTTCTCATGTATTACAGCCCGACTAGGGCTGTAAATGAGCCGAGCTCGTCGCCTCAAGCTTGGGCTTGTTGGAGGGTTGAGCCGAGCCTCAGAACCGCTCGAGCCTAAGCCAGGCTCAAGCTTGGCCCATCATGCTAAATACGAATTGCCTTTTCTTCTACCTTTTTTCTTTTTGGTTTAAAGCCTCAAAGTAGTTGGTTTTGATGTCCTGCTTTCCAGTTCCTCTTTGTTTTTTATTATTTATTACTAATGCTTGGCAACTCCAGTGGAAGCATGGTCAATGAAATATAAGATACTTGAAGTGCAGCTTTGATTTAAACTTTGTGGAAATAAAATGGCCTGATTAATCATTTGAACTTGAAGCCTTACATTATTTGTATATCCCTGCACCTGTTTGAATGGAAAATAGTCGCTAATGCCAGTTTGAACATTCCTTTTACAGATTGGGAAGGTTCCGAAAGCCTTAGCTATTGGCAAAGAAATGGAATCACATGGCATCAAACATAATAACAAAACTTACTCTATGCTGATCAATGGATTTATCCATCTGCATGACTTTGCAAATGCTTTTAGCATTTTCGAGGACATGATAAAATCAGGTTTGCAGCCTGATCGTGCCGTATACAATTTGCTGGTAGAAGCATTTTGTAAGATGGGAAATATGGATCGAGCTCTTCGCATATTTGAAAGAATGCAGAAGGAACGAATGCAACCATCAAATAGAACATTCAGGCCTATCATAGAAGGATTTGCAGTTGCTGGAGATATGAAAAGGGCTCTCGATACCCTTGACCTAATGCGACGAAGTGGTTGTGCTCCTACTGTAATGACTTACAATGCTCTCATCCATGGGCTAATTAGAAAGCACCAGGTAATTCTCAAATACATATTAGATTCTTCACACTGAAAACCATGTAAGCTTTAGCCTCTTCTTTTTGTGTACCTGTGTATGTGTGCATGTTTGCAGGTTGAAAGAGCTGTTTCTGTACTTGACAAGATGTCTATTGCTGGCATTGCACCAAATGAGTATACATACACAATCATTATGAGAGGCTATGCTGCTAGTGGAGATATTGGGAAGGCTTTTGAGTATTTCACCAAAATCAAAGAGAGTGGCCTAAAGCTCGATGTGTACATTTATGAAACATTGTTGAGAGCCTGTTGCAAATCAGGAAGGATGCAAAGTGCCTTAGCAGTTACAAGAGAGATGAGCTTTCAGAAGATACCAAGGAATACATTTATATATAATATTTTGATTGATGGGTAGGTACTATATAAACATAGTTAATGCCAGTTAATGTTATTTCTATCTGTCCTATTGGGTTTAAATTTGTTTATTTATTCGCTGCTTACGTAACAAGAAGCTTTTACAATTTGATCCTTTTAAAGATCTTTTTAGGAAAACCTCTGGGGAAACAATTTTAGAAAATGGACTCTTTTGCGTGTCCATGACATTGACACCATGGCAGCTGCCACATATGATATTCTTTTGTTGGACTTGCAGGCTCTTAAGTGGTACTACCTTAGTACCAAGTGTCACAGCACCATGCAAAACGTTCCATTTTCATAAATTATTACTTTATAGGCCCATTTGTGAAAATGTTGTATATAAGGACCAAATTATTATTTTTTACCTCGGTAATTCAGACACTTGCTTTCATTTTGATGTCAATTTATGGTTTATTTGAGCCATGTTATAATCTAAAATAGTTTATCAAATCCCTGATAAGAGTATTGCATAATCTAAAATACTGTGTCATTACTTTCTTTCATGTAGTTGGGCTCGCAGAGGAGATGTCTGGGAGGCAGCAGATTTGATGAAACAAATGAAAGACGATGGAATCCCTCCTAACATCCATACATTTACCTCCTACATAAATGCATGCTGCAAAGCAGGAGACATGCAGGTGTGTGCATTTTTTATCAAAATATTTGATTACTAGTTTGTGGTGGCACAGTTGGACATAGCCTGATAGTAATAGTACAGCGCCATGAGATAAACATTAGTGAAATTTTTTTAAGGTAGCCGAGCACAATGTTTATAATGTCCATTATTCACACAATGTACCTTGCACACTGGCTTCATCTTATTCTCATTGGAAAAATATGAATGGAGAAGTAATCCTGGCCTTTGTTGCACAACAACAACAACAACAAAGCCTTTAAGCCTTTGTTGCACACTATCACTAATTTCTTGTTTGAACTATTTATTGTAGAGAGCGGAAAATGTGATTCAAGAAATGGCAGATGTTGGATTGAAACCGAATGTCAAGACGTTTACCACATTGATTAAAGGTTGGGCTAGAGTGTCACTGCCAGATAGAGCGTTGAAATGCTTTGAGGAGATGAAATTGGCTGGGCTTATGCCTGATGAAGCTGCTTATCATTGCTTGGTGACCTCACTTCTCTCAAGGGCAACTGTGATGGAGGGAAGCACCTACACGGGAATCTTAAGTGTCTGTAGGGAAATGTTTGAGAATGATTTGACTGTTGACATGCGCACTGCTGTTCACTGGTCAAAATGGCTTCACAAGATTGAGAGGACGGGTGGTGCGCTAACAGAAGCACTTCAGCGAATATTTCCACCTGATTGGAACTCATCAGAAAATTTGGAGGCTTCGAGTTCTGTAAGTGACGGAGATTCTGAATCTTGCAGTGACTCAGAGTTAAGTGATAATGATGAGGATCATGATGATGACTTGTGACATAATATCAAGACAGTTTTAACCTTTCCCTGATCCTTCACTACTGCTTCAGTGCCAGAGTTAAACTATCAAGGTATGCTGCGCACATGTGTTCTTAATATATCTCAACTTTGTTGACATCATTTTAGAAGTATACTATGCCTATCATTAATGAGTTGACCGTAAGTTCTGTAACAATATTTTTAGAAGTATAGTCTGCCTATAATGATCACCAATTGGCAGTTTGAGTTCTCATAATTTGATTCCAAGCGACATCTAAAACAATTTTGTTCCAATGGACAGTGTTTCTGATGAAACTTTATGAGGAGGGTTTGGAATCTTATTGTGTTTTTAAACCTGAGCTGTCTGTCCTCTGCGGTGTTTCAAGAGTCGCAGACCGGCAGTAACAGTTCTGCTGGAGCTGAAGACACAGGCTGTCAATGCAACAGACGAAGGTCCACTTATGTATGTTGCTGTACAGATCAGTGACTCGTAGTACAGGTAGGTAAATATTATCTATATTCTGAGATATTGACAAGTTCATTTCTCATCATTGCTCTATTTCTAGTGCAATCTAACTAATAAGTTAAATTCAGTTTTGTATAATTGGAGAAATGCTGGTGAAGTTATGCTTTTACTTAGTTTATTTCCCATGTGTACCAGGCAGGGCTTTTGTACAATGACTCGGTACAATATGTTACAAAAGGCAATTTTTGGCTTCCTTTGTATTGTTCTGTACCAAATGTACCTTCCGTGATAAGAAATTAAGGTCTCTGCATTCATTTCATATTACAACATTAGTTGGACCTACTGGAGTAGTAGAGTGTTTGTAGCCTTGTAATAGGTTGAATACCACCTCTGCAGCTCTGTCATCGGCATTCAGCGAGCATTCCCAGCACATGACTCGTAATTGCATTTAGCCAGGACAGTACTCCTACATTATAATCATATATTTTTAAGCATATAAAGAGCTTTGTAACCTCTTTTCTTCCTTTTGTGAGCTATGAACTAATGACCTGAATTGATGCTGTAAAATATAGCTGATGATTTTAAACATGGTAAAACAGGAATACAAGCATGATTTTAGACCAACTTGCTAGATAATGTGTGTGGATCTTTACCTTTGTTCTGATGATTTTACACATGGTAAAATAGGAGTTTAGACTTTAGATTGGTCCCTTCTGCTTTATTGCAGTCCGTGCTGATTGTGGGGGAATTCCCTCTTTGAAACTGAAGTACAACTCCAATCAAGTCATACATGATGACTGTTTTCTCATTTAAGGTTTGGCATCTTCCAGTACAGCAGCTTCAATCAGTGTGAGCTTGGAATTGCTCGCCCCTGTCCAAGCTGAGAGCTTTTACTATCCGGGACACTTGAATGCCTGCACAAGACGGCATTATATTTCTTGAGGCTGGTGTGTGTTTGTGCGTTTGTGTGTGATATATGAGCTGCGAATCTTAGCTGTCCGGTATCTTTCGTTGAATCAAAAGTGGCCTCCCACCTTCGAGTCTTGCCACAAGATAAAACAGTGCTTCATTTATGCCCGTTATTATTTATGTTTGCTTAGCTGCATTGCCCTTCTGAATTTATACACACTGTAAATTCGTGATTGCAGCTGCAGTGTGATAGTACGCGACTTAGAATGTTCTTTCCATAAATATAAACCTTTATTGTATTATGTGTATATGTGTTTCCCTTTGTTCATGTGGAAATTCCATTCGCGTTTTCCTTTCCTGGGGAGAAAATGCCATATGCATTTTCTTAGAAAGATTTTGCAGTGCAGTGGCCGGTTTGTGGCAATAACCTGCAGAGCACAGTGTTTGCTTGGAGTTGGATGCTGAAGTATAAAGGTGGAAAAGTTAGGTCCAGTGCTAAGTTCCTGGGTGTTCTATGTCAGTAGTTAGCCTAGTGTTCTTGTTTTTCATGTTACCTGCTATAAGATATTTACTATTCTCTGTAATGTGTTTCCTTGGCAACCAAGTTGATCATGGTGCCTTGGCAACCAAGTAGGAATCATAGCATCTGCTTTATGCAGTTAGAATATGCTAAGAAGTAGGTACACCACTTGCCTATATATGCAGTGGTTAGCATCTTTGTATCCCTAAGTCATTTTTGCAATACAATCCAAGCGGCCTGTTGGCCAAGCTGCCCTCTGGCAGCCAACAATTGGTATCTAGAGCCGGTTGAGAGATAGGGAAGAGCATGGCCACCTCCGCAGAGAGAGCAGCAGCAGCAGCCGCCGCCGCCGAGCACCGGGCGCAGCGTCTGGCCGCGGCAGAGGCCGCAGCCGCGCAGGCGCAGCAGGCCGCGGAGGCCGCAGCAGCAGCAGCTCGGAACGCAGCCGCCACGGCCGCGGCTCTGCGTCGAGAGTTGGTGGAGGAGGATCCGCCGCGTGATCGCCGCCCGTTTCCGCGGAGGAGTCCGGAGCGCGAGCGCAGGCAGACGCGGTCGCCCGATCGGGATCAGGATCGCCGCCGCGGACGGGCCAGGGGCCGCTCGCCGGTGATCCAGACCGTGTACAAGGACTCTGGCGCAAGTTCCACCTGGCCGATGCTCAACAAGACAAATTACCATGAGTGGGCCTCGATCATGAAGCTGAAGCTCCAGGCGCGGCAACTCTGGGATGCGATCGAGTACCAGGACCTGCCATACCATGAGGACAGGCGCACGGTGGAGGCGATCATCGCCGCCGTGCCACAGGAGATGCAGATGCCGCTGTCCGAGAAGGGATCGGCCAAGGAGGCCTGGGACTCCATCGCCGCCGCGCGAATCGGAGTCGATCGAGTGCGCCGCGCCACGCTCCAGCGACTCCGCAGCGACTGGGAGAAGCTCGCCTTTCGTCCAGGAGAGCAGATCGAGGACTTCACCCTTCGCTTGATGGCCCTGAAGCAGCAGCTTCTTCTCCACGGCGACAACGACATCGATGAAGAGCGCGCGGTGGAGAGACTCCTGCGCGCCGTGCCGCCAAAGTACGCTCAGCTCCGGATCGCCATCGAGACGCTTCTGGACTTCCAGGACCTCACCATCGAGGAGGTGTCTGGACGCTTGAAGACGGTGGACGACATGGAGGCGTTGGACGCGGAACCGGCCGCCATCGGTGGTCTGCTGCTGACAAGGGAGCAGTGGCGTGCCAAGGAGAAGGAGGAGGCTGCCGTTTCCGCGTCGGGCAAGGAACCACGACGTCGTCCACGCGGCGGCAAGAAGCAGCGCGGGAAGGGAAATCGCGGTGGCGACGATCGCGGGGTAAACGACGACACCTGCCTCAACTGTGGTGATCGCGGCCACTGGGCGCGCGACTGCCGCCAGCCGCGCCGTGGTGGTGGTGACCGCGGTGGTGGCGGTGGCAACCAACGCGGAGGAGGCTACCGTGTTGGAGGTGATCGAGGAGGAAGGCGCGGTGGAGGGCGTGGCGGAGCTGCTCACGTCGCAGAAGCAGAGGACGATGATGGTGCTCTGTTTTTCGCCCACGGCTTCCTCAAGCTTGACGAGAAGGACGAAGCCGTCTGCTCCAAGGCCACGGTCTCCCTCGACATCAACGAGCCGCGCGCGCGAGTCTTCCTCAACACCAGCGCCAACGAGGAGGCGCTCGACGGATGGTACCTCGACAGCGGGGCCACGCATCACATGACCGGCCGCCGGGAGCTCTTCGCCGAGCTCGACACCACGGCGCGCGGCACGGTGCGGTTCGGCGACTCGTCTCGAGTGGAAATCAAGGGGACCGGCTCCATCGTCTTCCAGGCCAAAAACGGAGATCAGCGCGTCCTCCACGGCGTCTTCTACATCCCAGCGCTCCGGAACTCGATCATGAGTTTGGGGCAGCTCGACGAAGGAGGCTCCAGGGTGGAGATTGATCATGGAGTGCTCCGCATCTGGGACCGGCGTAGTCGTCTTCTCGCCAAGGTACATCGCGGGCCCAGTCGGTTGTACGTCCTGCACTTGGAGGCCGCGCGGCCGGTATGTCTTGCCGCCACGAAAGAGGACGAGTCATGGAGGTGGCATGAGCGCTACGGGCATCTCAGCTTCGAGGCACTGCACCAGCTCGGCAAGAAGGAGATGGTGAGGGGGATGCCGGTGATCAAGCATGCGGAGCAAGTCTGCGACACCTGCGTCACTACCAAGCTCCGCCGCAAGCCATTTCCGCAGCAGGCGCAGTACCGCGCGCAGGCGCCCTTGGACCTCGTCCACGGCGACCTATGTGGGCCGGTGACGCCGGCGACGCCAGGAGGGCGCCGCTACTTCTTGCTGATGGTGGACGACGCCACCCGCTTCATGTGGGCGGTGCTTCTGCCGACCAAGGATGCTGCTGCGGATGCCGTGAAGCGGGTGAAGGCCGAAGCAGAGAAGGAGACCGGCCGTGAGCTCAAGGTACTGCGGACCGACAATGGAGGAGAGTTCACCGTCGGCGAGCTAGCGCAGTACTTCGCCGCCGAAGGAGTCAAGCGGCACTACTCTGCACCACACTCACCGCAGCAAAACGGTGTTGTGGAACGGCGCAATCAGACGGTCGTGGCGACCGCGCGCGCGCTTCTGAAGCAGAGGTCCATGCCGGCCAAATTCTGGGGGGAGGCGGTAATGACGGCGGTGCATCTGCTCAACCGCGCGCCAACAAGAAGCTTGCAAGGCAAGACCCCCCATGAAGCCTGGCATGGACGAGCGCCGGCGGTGAGCTACCTGCGTACATTCGGCTGCGTCGCCTACACAAGGGAGCTCGGACACCTGCGCAAGCTCGACGACCGCGGCAAGGCTGGGGTCTTCATCGGCTACGCCGAGGGCGCCAAGGCCTATCGGGTCCTCGATCCGGTGACGGGACGCGTGAAGGTGAGCCGCGACGTGGTGTTTGATGAAGGGCGCGGCTGGGATTGGTCCAATTCGGCCGCCGGGACGTCTGCTTCCGCCTCCAGTGACTTCGACATCGAGTTCTGGGGAGTCGACACAGACGGAGCCCCGCCGCACACGCCGTCACCAGCTCCAGGGGAGCATGATCCACAAGCTTCCTCTACTTCACCAGCTTCCTCTGCTTCACCAGCAGCAGAAACAGAGCAGGCGGACCCAGTTGAGTTCGCGTCACCGCTCGAGGACGACGACGATCGCCTTGATGCCTCCTACGGTGGCGAGCAGCTGCGGTACCGTACCATGCCCAACATCATCGGGGACGCACCCACACCGCTGCCGGCTTCACGTCTCTTCGCCGAGCTTCATCTCACGCACGCCGGCGAGCCAGCCAACTTCACGGAGGCTGAAGGCGATCCTGCCTGGCAGGCCGCCATGGAGCAGGAGATCAAGGCAGTTGAGCAGAACTGCACTTGGGAACTTGTGGAGCTTCCTCCCGGTCATCGGCCCATCACTCTGATGTGGGTCTACAAGCTCAAGAAGGACGAGCGGGGCGCGGTGACCAAGTACAAGGCGCGTTTGGTGGCGCGGGGCTTCGTCCAGCAGGAAGGGATCGACTTCGACGACGCGTTTGCTCCCGTGGCGCGCATGGAATCCGTCCGAGTTCTCCTCGCGCTGGCAGCCCAAGAAGGATGGCGCGTCCACCACATGGACGTCAAATCTGCTTTCCTCAACGGCGACCTCAAGGAGGAGGTGTATGTGAAGCAGCCGTCTGGCTTCACCGTCGCCGGGAAGGAGAAGATGGTGTACCGTCTGCGCAAGGCTCTGTATGGCCTGCGGCAGGCTCCTCGAGCTTGGAACGCCAAGCTGGATGCCACCCTCAAGGAGATGGGTTTCCAGCAAAGCGACCATGAAGCTGCGATGTACAGGCGAGGAACAGGGGAGGAGCTGCTGCTGATCGGTGTCTATGTTGATGATTTGATCATCACCGGTGCCAGCACTCAAGCCATAGAAGGTTTCAAGGCTCAGATGAAGAAGGTCTTCGACATGAGCGACCTCGGCCTTCTGTCTTTCTACCTGGGAGTCGAAGTACATCAAGATTCAGCTGGGATCACTCTGAGGCAGACCCATTATGCCAAGAGGATCCTTGAGCTAGGAGGCATGGATGCCTGCAACCCTGCCCATACACCAATGGAGGAACGGCTGAGGTTGAGCAGGCAGAGCACGGCTGAAGAAGTTGATCCTACCCAATACAGAAGATTGGTGGGCAGCCTGCGATACTTGGTCCACACAAGACCTGACTTAGCCTTCTCAGTTGGCTTTGTCAGTCGGTTCATGGAAAGACCAACAGCAGAGCACCAAGCTGCCATCAAGCGCATCCTGAGATATGTGGCTGGTACTCTGGAATTCGGACTTCACTACACTAAAGCTCCAGGGAGAGCAAGGTTTGTTGGATACTGCGACAGTGACTTGGCTGGGGACATTGACACCAGCAAAAGCACTAGTGGCACTCTGTTCTTCCTGGGAAGCAATCTTGTATGCTGGCAGTCTGTGAAGCAGAAGGTGGTAGCTCTATCTAGTTGTGAAGCTGAGTACATTGCCACTACCACAGCTGCAAAACAAGCTATTTGGCTATCCAGGTTGCTAGCAGACCTCCTTGGAAGGAATGTGGAAGTGGTTGAACTGAAGGTTGACAGTAAGTCTGCACTTGCTCTAGCCAAGAATCCAGTCTTTCATGAGCGCAGTAAACACATCAGAATCAAGTACCATTTCATTAGAAACTGCTTGGAAGATGGAAGTATCAAGGCTGATCACATATCCACCACTAATCAGCTGGCTGACATTCTAACCAAGTCTCTTGGAAGATCAAAATTTGAAGAGATGAGGGGAAGAATTGGGCTCAAGCATATCACTTCCAAGGACCACAAGGCTAAAGGGGAGAATTGTCAGTAGTTAGCCTAGTGTTCTTGTTTTTCATGTTACCTGCTATAAGATATTTACTATTCTCTGTAATGTGTTTCCTTGGCAACCAAGTTGATCATGGTGCCTTGGCAACCAAGTAGGAATCATAGCATCTGCTTTATGCAGTTAGAATATGCTAAGAAGTAGGTACACCACTTGCCTATATATGCAGTGGTTAGCATCTTTGTATCCCTAAGTCATTTTTGCAATACAATCCAAGCGGCCTGTTGGCCAAGCTGCCCTCTGGCAGCCAACATTCTAGCGACAAAAGCCGTTGGCCGGAAGACGGAAAGGGGAAAGATGTTTGATCCTTATTTTTCTCTTACAGTATATTGGCAATGTCATTTACTGTAAAATCAAAACTTTAAAATGTATATTGAATATGAATTTATTGCTGCAACTTTTCCATACTACACTAATAAGGATGCATATGTTTGTACTTTGAATTATTGTTGTCAAGACGTAAAGTTCGATTTTTTTATTGCTTCAACTTTTCCATACTACACTATGGATACATATGCTTGTACTTTGAATTATTGTTGTCAAGATGTAAAGTTCGATTTTTTTTTCTTCTTCCAAATCAGAACAGACCATGGATTGATGGATCTTCGGAGTGCGTTGCTAGGAGAATGCAAACCATGCACAGTTCAATTCAATTGAATACCGCTGCAACTTGTGACGACTGGTCTATATGGTTGTTGGAAGACATTTTGAAATAGATGGTAGCATGTGTTCACCAAGCAAGGAAAGGATACAAGCAAATGGAGCTCAAGAAGACATGGCCCTTCCATTTATTGGGATACAAGCAAGAGTTCTAGTGTGAACTCTCAATCTGTCTTTGATTTCTCCCTAAATCCCTGATCTCGCTTGGTTTATATGAAGGAATCCACCCCAATCTCAAGTGGGCTCTCCAACTAATCAAGCCATTCATCTTGGTGGACCCTCTCTTATGTATGTGGGAACTCCATGAGAGGTGAGCTTGAACTTGAAGAAGCTAGCTCAAGGCTCCAAGTCACCTTGGGTAAGCCTTTCTCATTGTTTGAATCGTAGCACGAGACTCGAAACATTCAGAGGTGCGGATATATATATCGCGTTGGATCGGTATAGTAGTTTAGCTAGTTTATAAATGGCTGGGCATGTAACGCTTGGCTAGCTAGACGACCTAGACGTTCCCGGTGACGGGGCAGCCGGAGGCGCAGATCATGGCGTGGTTGGTGCACTTGAGGAGGCAGACGGGCAGCTCCACGGGGTCCAGGTCGATCAGCGGCTGGTAGCAGTCCAGCATGCAGGAGGTCACCCGGGACCCGCAGATGGTGACGCACTGCGTCAGCCCGGCCACAGAGGACCGCCGGTGGCCGCCGTGGCCGCGGTGGTGGTGGTGGTGGTGGCCGTCATGGTCTGCGTTCACCGCCGGCGCGACCACTAGCGCCAGCAGCAGAAGCACCGCCGCGTCGACAGCCTTCATGATGCACGCACGTACCTTCTTCGGATCGGAGCTGTCGATCGACCTCTGATCGAAGAGTGAAGACGAAGGTGCGGATATTGTATCCAGAGATCGATGCTAGCTGCGTTGGGTTGGGATTTGCATCTGTATATATACACGCGACGCGAGGAGGACCTAGCTAGCCCAGCAGATCGAGTTGGCGTTGCCTGGGGGGAACGTGCACAGTGATGCATGCGAGCTGTGTGACGAGTGAAGTGGACGCCGTGCTCGCTTGCCGCAGGCAGCAACATCTGTGTGAGCGGAACAGAAATTAACAGGCTCATCACACATGCACGTACCTCTGGTGAGCTGCACGCACCGTGTCCGCTTCTTCGTTCGTATTGCATCGGTCGATCGACAGTGTGTCACAGTCAGAAGTGACCTGACCTCGCAACCGGCGTCGCCGCCGTTCCCGTAGAACATGGAGTAGGGCGGCCTCGGCCTCGTCGTCCTCTGGTTTTTTTAGTATGAAAATAATTTGAATATAAATTCAATGGGCCATGTTCGGGCCAAGAAATATTTCCTGAGTCCATATTTCACTATGCTGTCCAAACCAAGCGCTGCAGGCCGGACGGGGCCTTGGGCCTAAAACGAGAAAATGGGAATTTTGCCACCATCAACCTCTGGGCTTCGCTCGTTTGCCATGATGTAAAAAGGATTCGTCGGAATGCCATTATCAAACCGGGTGCACACGCTGAAATGCCATTTTGCTGTTTTCACTCCAATTTTATTATTATTTTTATTCCAACCAAACTTTAATTCCCGTTTTACTCCTACCCTTAAACTCAAAACCTTATCTCTTTCATCCTGTTCATCTTCCTCACACGCGCACACACGCGCACACACCAGCAGGCCGTTGTCGCCCCAATGCACACTGTGCCACCCCGACACCAGCACGCGCGGCGCTACTCCTGGCCATCCCACCGCCGCTGCCCTTCCCCAGGCCGCCGCCCACCCCAACGCCAGCCCCACCGCCGCACTGCCACCACCCCGCTGCCGCGGCCGTCCAACGCTGCGCCGCCACCGGCTGACGCCAGCTCGCCGCCTCCGAGTAGGCACGCGCCATCGTCCATGACTGAGTAGACGTCCGCCCCCAGCTCGAGCCGTCCCATCACTGACCTCCACTGCACGACATCGCCGACCTCCACCTGAGCACATCAAGCGCAATTGGGGCGATGCTCTTGGTGGCGTTGGCATGCGGCCGCCTGTGCAAGAGCATTGGTGGTGGGCTGGCGTGCGTGTGGTGCTACGGTAGGCTCGCGTTGGGGTGGTGCGGTGGCTGGTCCCCGTGAGAATGACATTGGTGCGGCTGCTGGCCGGCATGCGTGCGTGTGTGAGGAGAGAGGAGCAGAGGGAGATGTGCGTGCGAATTGTGAGGAAGAAGTAAAGTTGGCAACGGTATGTCAGTTCCATTGTCTGAGTTTCCTAATAGCATTGGTTTACAGTTTAAACATGTATGTCAGTTCTTTGGTTTTCAATATCTTTGGGTGTTATTGTTCCTTTCATGTCTTCAATTGTTTACATGAGTTATATTGTTCTGTTGTTTTCTTCCTTTTTTATCATAGAGATTTTGAACTTTGGATCCGTTTTCTAGAAATGATTGCTAACTGTCTGATCTATTATCCAGGATACAAGTGAACAGATTGTGTCAGAAGACATTGCATTTCCAGCCAAAGTGCCCCCCTCAGCACCTCCATTGTCTGAGTTTGTTCATTCCTTTTTTGCGAAAGCGCCTTCACTTTCCCAATTTCATGAGAAAAGAGACGGAGTGACAGAGGAAAAGTTGGTCGACAAGGATCAAATTCCAGAATCTTTTGGTTCGTTGATCATACAGGAAATGGCAGGCACACTGACAAATGCTGGAAAACCAATCCAGTCAGACAAGCAGGATCCAGTTGATGCAAAGCTGCAGAAGAAACTAGGCTTGTTAGATTCTGCTCTCCCTTTGCATTTCAAAGATGATGTGTTCCCTGACAAAGAAATTCCACAATGGAATGGTGCTCAAAAAAGTTATTGGAGTGATTATATTTGTATGCTCCATATGAATGTCTTTTCGTTTTAGTATCGCATCTGACATGACCAATCTTTATGCTGGACAGTGTAATAACCAAGAATCAGGTAGTGCTGGACAAGGTATGAAAGCCTGGACCATGGTGGCTAATACAGACAGTCTTCTTGATGACGAATCTAGGAAGGCTATTATGCTGTTAAGAGGCCTAAAAGGAACTCATCTGTTCATACCGAGGATTGGTAAGTTCAGAGCAAATACAACTGTTGTAAATGTTTCAAATTTATTATGTTATGCTCCCGTCACCAAATGTTTTGAAATTTGAACAAATGTCTGCTTGCATGCATCATTCATTCTGTTGCCTATGATACTCTATACAATACTCCATCTCAACAAGTCAACCTATGCTTATAATGTCAGCAATTTAAGGGCTGTTAGCTTCTACATTTTTTACATCTTAACTGTCCTTTCAGGCTGTTAAGTGATGCTTCACGGGCTTTGATTGTTATTTCCTCCCATTTTACGAATTGGTTTAATCCATCTTGCCTGTGATATCTGCATTGCGCGCCCCTGTTTGATTGTGGCAGAGATCTACTTGCACTTGCCCACTGAATTACTACTAGTGTGTGCTACTTGCAGTTGCTAACTGAAGTACTACGCTTCTCTTTACTGTCTCCACAGTGATCAGGGAGTTAGATTCCATGAAGCAGCGGGAGGGCACGGTCAACAAAGGCGACCACCATCGACTGCGCCCTCGTCTTCAGCAGGCTCCGGAGCGACGAGAAGGTTGTCGTCCTGTCCAACAGCGTCACGCTAAGATCAAAGCCATGGCAGAGGTACGGTACCACCACTGTGAACCATCATCACTTGCATTCAGTCATTTAGATGACCAATATCTGCTCTCTGTCTCTGCTGGGCATTGGAACTGAAACTGCTTGGTTGCACGCGCAGGGCTTGCCTTGCGAGGGAGCGTTCCGCGAGTCGCTGATGGACCCGTCGTCCAGGCGGTTCATGTGGGCGGCCAGCGCACCGCGGGGGTCGGCGTGGTCGTGCCTGGACGCGTCCGCGCTGGCGGAGAACTACTACAACAGCCACCACCACCACCACGCGATGAAGCGGAGGGTGGTCCCGGCGAGGCCTGCCAACCGAAGAAGAAATGATGGATGAGGCATGTGGGGCAGGGGTAAAACAGGAATCAAAGTTTGGTTGGAATAAAAAAAATAATTAAATTAGAGAGAAATAGAGAAAATGGCATTCCAGCTAGCGTTGTCAGTTTTATAATGGCATCTTAGCAAATCCTGTTTACATGATGGCAAATAAGCGAAGCCCAAATCTGATGATGATAAAATTGCCATTTTCTCGCCTAAAACACTTATGTCAACGGTCAACCACGACTTCACCCGGCTTCGGCTGCAAAATGTATCCGTTGGCCCTCTTCCTCCTCCGGCCTCCCATCTCCGAGATTTGAAACCGCCAGACCCGCCGCCGCTTCACCCCCCTTACCGCCATGCCCTCCTCCGCCGCCGCCGCCATGGCCAGGCCATCATCCCGTCCATCCTCCTCCTGCTCCGCCTCCAAGCCCCGGAAGCCCTCCCCGTCCCCTTCCCCATCCCCGGCGACGGCGCCCAAGCACAAGACCGTTGGTTCGAGCCGCCGCCGCAGCCCGCTATCCGATCTCAACTCCAGGGACGCCTCCGCCGCGCGCGAGCGCCCCGGGTGCTTCGGCTTCCTCCTCCCCTCCGCTGCCGCCTCCTCCGGGTCCAGGTCCAGGGCCAGGTCCGCGTCCACCCCGCGGACCCCTAAGCGCCCCGACTCCAAGCCCAGGGGGCCGGACCAGCTCCCGGATAAGGAATCGAGGACCAGGGCGCAGAGATGCGCCGGGCAAGAGCCGAGGATGGGGGGGCAGGAGCCGATCGGTGCGCGGATCAACAAGATCGGACCGGCCGCCGGCAAGAAGCAGTGGCGGGCGAAGGACGAGCAGCTGGATCAGTTCCAGGCCTTGACGCCGGAGAAGAAAGCGGATTCCGAGGCCACGCTGTCTACCGGCGCGACGCCGCCGGTCCACGCGTCGATCTCGCCCGAGGTGGCCGCGGCGTGCGGGTCCGCGACGCCCGCGTGCTTCGCGGCGGGCCACCACGTCGTCCCCGGCGTCGGGGACCGTCGCAAGTGCCGGCCGCGGGGCATCCTGGCGATCGCGGGGGAGGGATTGACCAGCCAGGACCTCGACGAGGAGCCGTCCCGCGCGTCCATCCACTGGCTGTCCTCGCCGTCGGGGGCGGAGGCCTGGACGTCCTCGACGAAATGCGGCAACGAGGAGGCGTCTGTGAACTGGCTGGCGTCCCCGCACGACGAAGGCGGGTTGGACTTGCTCGAAGACGAGATCTTCGTGCCCAGATGCTCCTTGGAGGACGCGTTCTGGCGGTTCTCCCCGGACTGCACGGGGCTGTTGGGCTCACCGCTGCTCAGCGGTCTGCTTGACTTCGGCACTCCAGCGTCAGAAATGTCCGGGGTGACGCCGTCGTCAGGGTTTCTCTCCCTGCAGAAGACACCAAGCAGTGGCGATAGCATTAGTCCCTTCTCGCTTATTGTCAAGAGGGCATCGCAGTCCTCTTCCAGATTTCGGACTTTGTGTGCCCAGCAGGGACTGGGCAACAGCTACCGGTATGATTCGGCGGCGGATCCGGCACCAATTTCTGGTGAGTCATGGCGTGAAAGTGTCGGCAATGGCACACGGTCAGGGTTGACAAGGACAGGCAGTCGTCCCCTGAAGATGATGGATCCAGTGCTGGAATGTCTTGAAATGATGAGTTTGTCCCCAAGGCCTGGGGACGATGACTATGGTGGAAATGGCACACCGCCTGCACCATTGCCTGAGCTTAGCTTCCAGTTTGCAGGAGCTCCGACGCCTCTGGAATCCATAGACTTGACCACTTTTAAAAGGTCTCCTCGTGACATAGAATTGAAGGCAGAGACAAGTTTCCGAAAATCGGTCATGGCAGACACTCGGATCTCTTGGCGAGAGGGGCTTGTCAGCAGAATGTTTGATATCGGTGATTTGGATTGCTGCAAATGGCTATCTGATGATGAAGATTCACCAGTGCTTTCGTTCACTGAAGAGGCTTTGGCAGATGGTACCAATTCTCAGCCAGGTAATGGTTGTTGCCTGCATGAGAGTGGCGACCAACAGGAAGCATGTGGCTTTGGCTCTGTTGAGTTCAGTTGTATTGGTGATGAACTGAACAATAATAGCATCAAGGCATCTCCAAATAATGTTTCAGTTGCAGAGTCCATGAATGCAGAAGGATTCGAGCTTGTCACATCGGATGACTCTGATTGGACTCTCTTCTACAAGAATTACTTGTTTGAATCATGAGATGTCTGAACTGCAGCGGGTTTCTTTGCTCAGATGTTGTGTACCAATTGTACTACTAGAACCATCGCAAACACGCACATTTGTGTTTGCTACATCCTTGTACTTTTTTCAGCATTTGAAGTTTCCTTTTACATTCTTTGACAGCTCATGTAAATCATGTTGGTACATAGATTTGTTTCTGGAATAACCACTTTTGGCCCCTTTTAATCCACTGATAATAATTCAGAGAATATATCGCATAGTTTTTTATTTTTCAGTCAATAGACACTGTAAACTTTTGCAGCCAATCTGGGAATATATACCGAGCTCATGAAATGGAAGATGACGGCATTGATCTGGTAATAATTGTGTTTGAAAGGCTGAAGGTACAGTGGGAAGGCATCTCATGACTAATTGACATGTGTTCCTAACAAAGAATTGCCAGTCTGATTAAAGTTTTTCTCACTTTGCATGAGTGAGGCTTCTTAATCTGTATGTCAAGGTTAGTTCTGGTCTTGTGTATTCTTCTCATGTATTGCAGCTGACTAGGGCTGTAAATGACCTAGCTTATTGCCTCAAGCAGAAGCAGTCAAGCTTGAGCTTGTTGGAGGGTCGAACCGAGTCTACAGCTAGGCTCAAGCTTTGCCATCTCGTCTATCTTTTTCCTTTTTGGGTCAAAGCCTCAAAGGCCTTAAAGTAGCTGATTTTTTATGTTATGCTTTCCAGTTTCTCTTTGTTTTTCATTATTATACTTGGCAATTTCAATGGAAGGACGATTGATGAAATATGATACTTGAAGTGCAGCTTTGATTTAAACTTTGTGGAAATTAAATGGCATGACTAATCATTTGGGAAAAAAAAGGTCACTAATGCCAGTTTGGAATTTCTTTATGCAGATTAGCAAGGTTCCCAAAGCCTTAAATATTAGCAAAGAAATGGAATCGCATGGCATCAAACATAATGACAAAACTTACTCTATGCTGACTAATGGATTTGCTTGTAGTATTTTTTTTAGGACATGCTAAAATTAGGTTTTCTGGATGAAATTGAAAATGGAACATTCTGTTTACGGGAATTGTTTCTGTAAAAGAGAGATCATTTCTGACCATTACTGTATTTACACGTTTGGTTTTCTAATTTATTTCAGCACCATATTGATGTCGTTACTAAACAGTTAAATTGAAAATATGGTGAGTTTCCGACCGACCGGGATTAGTTTCTGTATAGAAAACATCGTTACTGACTTGTTTTCATCCCTTTGCAGCCTGATAGTGTCATATACAATTTTCTGGTAGAAGCAGTTTGTAAGATGGAAAATATGGATCGAGCTATTTGTATATTTGTAAAAATGCAGATGGAACGAATGCAACCATCAAATAGAAGGATTTGCAGTTGCTGGAGATATGAAAAGGGCTCTCGATACCCTTGACCTGATGCGGCGAAGTGGCTGTATTCCTACTGTAATGACTTACAATGCACTCATCCATGGGCTAGAAAGCACCAGGTATTTCTCGAATACATGTTAGATTCTTCACACTTAGACCACTATATACTTCTGGCATTAGCCTGTTCTTTTCTGTGTATATGTGTGTTTGCAGGTTGAAAGAGCCGTTTCTGTGCTTGATAAGATGTCCGTTGCTGCTGGCATTGCACCTGTTGAAATTTGGGGAAATTTCTGGAACTCTTCACTCGTGTCTTTGCTTAGTGTTACATATATATATGGTACATGGGCTCATGGGCCTTACACACTTATGCACAGATAAAGCCCAACACTCCCCCTCAAGATGGGTGATAGATATCTATCATTCCCATCTTGTTACATGCTAAATTACATTCTTTTACTCCTAAACCTTTTGTTAAACAATCAGCTATTTGACCACCTGAGTTTACATAACTCCAATATCCCATCATCTAATTTCTCCTTGACGAAGAAGCGACCTATCTCCACATGTTTGGTTCTATCATGCTGAACTGGATTATTTGCAATACTGATTGCAGACTTGTTATCGCACTAGAGTCTCATGGGGCCTTTTCTTAGGACATTCAGCTCTGACAAAAGATTTCTTACCCATAGCATTTCACTCAGACCATGAGACATAGCTCTATATTCTGCTTCGGCAGTAGAACGTGATACTACTGATTGCTTCTTACTCCTCCATGGCACTAAGTTCCCCCCAACAAATATGCAATAGCCTGAAGTTAATCTCCGATCATCAAGACAACTTGCCCAATCAGCATCGCAATAGCCTTCCACATTTAGGTGACCGTAACTCTTAAACAGGAGCCCCTTTTCCGGACTATTCTTCAAATATCTTAGGATTCAGTAAACAACATCCAAATGACCACTTCTTGGGTCATGCATATACCGGCTCACAACACTCACTGCATAGGATATGTCAGGGCTCGTATGGCACAAATAGATAAGACGCCCAACAAGCCTTTGGTACCTTTCTTCATTTACTGGATTACCTGATTCGGCACATAACTTGTGATTTAAATTAATCGGTGTTGATACAGGTCGACATCCAAGCATGTATGTCTCACTTAGCAAGTCTAGAACATACTTTCTTTGTGAAAGAACGATACCTTTTGGATTCCATGCAATCTCAATGCCAAGAAAGTACCTGAGTTGCCCAAGGTCCTTGACCTCAGATTCCTTACATAGATTTTCCTTGAGTCATATGATCTCTCTTTCATCATCACCAGTAATGATAATATCATCCACATACACAGCCAACACCGAAATCTTACGCCATGAATGTCTATAGAAGACAGTATGATCTCCATTGCACTGCTTGTATCCCATACCACACAGTGCATGCTTAAATCTGTCAAACCATGCTCGTGGAGATTGTTTGAGACCATACAAGGACCTTTTCAATTTGCACACCTTCCTAATTGCCCCAGGATTAGAGAAACCTGGTGGAATCTCCATTGTACACTTCCTCTTGAAGATCACCATGCAAGAAAGCATTCTTGACATCCAATTGATGCAATGGCCATCCAAAATTCATCGCACAAGAAACCAAAGTTCTCAATGTACTCGTCTTTGCCACAGGTGCAAATGTTTCATCTAGTCAATGCCATATGTCTGACTATACCCCCTTGCAACAAGTCGAGTTTTGTATCTTTCGATCTTACCTTCAGGTGTTTGCTTCATAGTGAAGATCCACTTGCAACTAACAGCTTTCTTTCCTGGAGGTAGTTTGACAAGGTCCCAAGTTTTATTCTTTTCAAGGGCTCTCAACTCCTCCAACATGGCCTCACGCCACTTGGGATCATGCTTTGCTTCTTTCCAATCTTTAGGAATATGTGCAGATTGTAATGAAGCAATAAATCCTCTATATGCAGGAGATAATGATTCATATGAGACATAATTACTTATGTCATGCTAAAATCCATACTTAATTGGAGGTTTTCCAGCTGTACTCCTTGCCTCCTTTCTTAGAGCAATAGGCAAATCAATGGAAGAGTCAACTTCTCCCCTTGTCTCTGTGGACTGCTCGACCCCACTATCACCAATGTCAATACCACTAGTTGAAGATTGTTGTTGCTCCAATAGTTGCGAATGCTCAACATGTTGCTCCGCCAGTTGTGGTTGCTCAACTTGTTGCTCCACTGGTAGCACTCCAACATTTTTATTTCTTCTAGTATAAACCTACACAATATTTCTATTTCCTTGCTTTGTGTTCATGTTATTAACATTTATGTTTTCCTGTCTCTCATTCACATTAGAATTACTTACACGCAATGGAATCACTCCTGTGATAACTTTTGTTGCCCTTGATTGATGACCTTTGTTATCTTGTACTACATCTATGCCATCCATCCCCTCTTGTTCACACACGCTCATGCTTGGTTCACCAAGCTCAAACAAGGAGCTCAAATCAGTCTTCTCCCCATAGTAAGGCTCAGACTCCCGAAATGTCACATCCATACTAACAAAGAGACGCGGTTCAGTGGGACACCAACACTTGTAGCCTTTTTGACTTGAGGAATAACCCACAAATATGCACTTAACCGCTCGGGGGTCCAACTTTCCCACAAAAGGTCTGTGATCCCTAACAAAGCAAGTGCACCCAAATACCTTAGGTGGAACAATAAACTCATTCACTCCTCGTAACATGTCATAAGGAGTTTTCCAACCAAGCAATCTCAAGGGCGTACGATTAATCAAATATACCGCTGTCATCACTGCCTCACTCCATAGAAACTTTGGCATATTCATTGCATACATAAGTGAACGTGCAACCTCCAAGATATGATGATTTTTCCTCTCAGCAACTCCATTTTGTGGAGGTGTATCAGGACATATAGTTTGGTGTAAGATCCCTTGAGCTGATAGAAAACTACATAATTCATTGTTCACATACTCCATTCTATTATCTGTTCTCAACACTTTAACTCGAGCATCATATTGATTTCCAATAAGTGAGCAAAAATCTTGAAAGCACTTAAGTACTTCACTCTTGTGTTTCATGAGATAGATCCAAGTCACACGTGAATAGCAGTCAATAAAGGTGACGAAACACTTCATTCTACTAATTGAGGTGACTAGGCTCGTCCACACATCAGAATGAACTAGCATAAATAGAGTTATACTCCTAAGTCCTCTTCTTACATACATTGCTCTTGTATACTTCCCATACTCACATGCATCACATACTAGTTTCCTCTTATCTGTCTTAGTCATTGTTTCTGGAAATGCTTTGGCCATAGTATCAAATGACAAATGCCCCAGTCGACAATGCTGAAGTATGACTTTAGCTTCATCTTCATTCATGCTTGCTGCTAAAGCAGCACCCAAAAACTTACCATTTTCCTTCCCGTCTAGGTACCATAATCCACCATGCCTAATGCCAATTACAATTTCTTTTCCTGTCCTCCTGTCTTGAATGAGACAGTGCTCTTGATCAAAAGAGACTCGGCAGTCCATTTGATCAACTAATGCACTTAATGATACTAGATTAACATGAAAAGAAGGGGCATGCAAAACTGATGACAGAGTAATTGATAGGGTACACTTGATAGTACCATTGCCTTTGATAGGTTAACATGTCCCATCAGTAGTTTGAATGGTCTCCTTATATGTAGATGGATATGGTGTGTAAGATATAAACTCATCAGGAGCACCAGTAACATGTTTGGAAGGACTAGAGTCCAATGTCCATCCATGTTGAGCTCTCTTCATGCATGAGAGAGCTTCAGCATGAAGATCTTCCAACTTGGTATCCATGGGCATCAACGCCACCTTTTGTATCATCTTCATTTTCTCCGTAGTTTCCTTACTCGAGGATGATATCTCACTGATTTTCACAATGAGTAACTTTACCATTTTTTTAGTTCAGATAATCTTCCAAGAACTTTCATGATTTCCCCCCATGATTTAATGTTGCCAAGGCCTTCTTCTTCTAGCTTCCACAACTGAAGAACAGATGAGCGGTATAGCAGCAGCTCCAATGCCTTCTGCACCTACAGTTCTTCTACTCACGAGACCAAAAAGCAGAGCACTGCAATCCCTCCAATAGCCTCCTCTGCCTTCTGTAGTCTAGCTCCTCACAAATCCACTCCTAGGATGTACACGCACACACCCCAGACAACAATTCCGCCTGCAATACAACAGCACAGGAAGAGCACAAGCACACGCACCTCAATCTCCTCAGAACTTGCCTCTCCTTCTAGATCCCGTCCAGCTGCTTCACATGCTGCTTCTTCTTCTAGCTCTTGCTTTGCTTGCTTTCTTATCCTGCTGCTGTAGCTCCCAATCCACACACAGCACAAGCTTGAGCACACGCCTCTCCACGGGCAGCCTCCGTGAGCTTCCTCTCTGCGTTGCGGCCGCCGTCACCAACCTCCAGCCAGGGGACGCAGCGCTCTTCTTCTTGCGCACGCTTGGCCGCGCCCTGCCTCTCGTGCTCCGCCCTTGTAGCCTCGCGGCCTCGCCTGACGTCTCTGCCTAGCAAGGCTGCTGCTGCCCTCAGCTTCACCTGCCGCTCCTGTCTTGCTGCTCTTCCCAACACCTCGTCGTCGGCCGTCGGCTGCTGTCACGCCGACCAGGTGAAGCAGGGGGTCCATCGGCTCCGACACCATGTTGAAATTTGTATATTGTTTTGCTATATTGCACCTGCGTGCAATCTGTGTACAGAATGCACCTAGATCAACCGGCGCGTCTTGTCTAGGCAACCGACCCAACTAACTCACTAATCAGGCGCACCACACACCTCTACCCTCTTCCACGCCAACACCGCCCCACCAGGCAGCGAGGCAGGCACACAACGAACGTGCGAACGAGTTGCAATTTATGTACGACGGAAGTTGCAATTGGTTGAAGGGATGAGTTGTAATTTGTGTACGACTGAAGATGCAATTGGCTGACGGACTGAGTTGGAACTGGTATACAAATGGAGCTGCAACCAGCCGTCCAGGGCAGTTGCAACTGGCCTAACACCAAGGTTGCAAACGGAAGTTGCAATCAGTTGAAGGGGTGAGTTGCAATTTGTGTACGACTGAAGATGCAATCGGCTGACGGGTGAGTTGGAACTGGTATACAAACGGAGCTGCAACCAGCCGTCCAGGACAGTTGCAACTGGCCTACCCAACCGGAATGCAACTGGCCTACCACCAAGGTTGTAATTTGTGTACGACGGAAGTTGCAATCAGTTGAAGGGATGAGTTGCAGCTGAGGGGCGACGCCCAGGGCCTGTACAGGCTCGCGGGTCTCAGGAGATACAGGCGCGCGGGTCAACCGGATCGGACTCTACGCCGGTACAGCTCGTGCTCGCCGCGCTCCGCGCGTCTCGCGGCTCACGCTCGCAGTATATATATATATATATATATATATATATATATATATATATATATATATATATATGTGTGTGTGTGTGTGTGTGTGTGTATGGTACATGGGCTCATGGGCCTTACACACTTATGCACAAATAAAGCCCAACAACACCAAATGAGCATACCTACATAATTACTATGAGAGGTTATGCTGCTATTGGACCTCTGGGGAAACAATTTTGAACAGTGACCCTTTTGCACGGTGCCATGACATCGACAACCATGGAAGCTTCCACGAATGATCTTCCGTGTTGGACTTGCAGGCTCCTATGTGGCAATTACCACGGTACCAAATGTCACAGCATGGTGCAAAAGGGTCTATTTTCAGAAACTATTACTATAGTGGTCCATTGTGTGAAAATGTCTGTTCGCTTGACTGATAAGCCATGACTGAAAGTACTGTTGGCTGATTTGATGTGAGAGAAAAATATTGTTCGTTGGCTGAAAAAGTACGGCTCATAAGCCAAGCGAACAGGGCGATAGAAACTGACCAAAAAATATATTTTTTAACTCAGTAACTCAAACACTTGCATTTTGAGCCATATTATAATCTCATAAAATAGTTTGTCAAATACTTGTTAAGAGTACTGTATAACAGAAAATAGTTTGTCATTACTTTCTTTAATGCAGTTGGGCTCGTAGAGATGACTGGGAGGCTGCAGATTTGATGAAACAAATTAAAGAGAATGGAATCCCTCCTAACATGCATACATTTACCTCCTACATAAATGCACGCTGCAAAGCAGGAGACAAGCAGGTGTGTGCATTTTGCATCAAAATATTTGATTACTAGTTTGTGGTGACACAGTTGGACATGGCCGGATAGTGATAGTACGGCCCAATAAGATAAATACAGATGGATTTTATTTAAGGTAGCCGAGCACAGTGTTTGTTAGGCCCTTTATTCGCAGAATGCGCTTGCATGACTTCATCTTATTCTCATTGGAAAATTGCGAATGGAGAAGCATTTATCCTTGCCTTTGTTACACACTATTCACTAGTTTCTTGTTTGAACTATTTATTGTGTTTTTAAGCCTGAGCTGCCTGTCCTCTGCCGCGTTTCTTCAAGAGTCGCAGGCCGTCAGTAATTTGTTACTAATGTCGTACAATGAAATTAAGGCCTTGTTTAGATTGGGGTTAGGAATCAGTATTTGGCACTGTAGCACTTTCTTATGTATTTGACAATTATTGTTCAATCATGGCCTAACTAGGCTTAAAAGATTTGTCTCATAATTTATAATCAAACTGTATAATTAGTTATTTTTTTATCTATATTTAATACTCTATACATGTGTCCAAAGATTTGATGTGATGAAGAGAGAGTAAAAAAACTTGTAATCTAAATCAGGCTTAAGGTCTCTGTACGCATTTCATAGTACGACATTAGTAGGGCCTACTAGAGTGTAGAGCCTGTAGAGGGTTTGTAGGGCTATAGTTGAATACCACCTCTGTGGCTCTGTCATTGGCGCTGAGCGAGCATTTCCCAGCACAGGACTCGTAACTGCACTTGACCTGGACTCCTACGTGTGCCCATTTTCGGCTTACCTCATATTTAGCCGGTTAGTTTAATAATTTTAGTCAGGGCTTATCAGTCAGTCAACAGTGTTTTTCTCTCACAACAAACTAGCACCATTCGAGCTTATCAGCCCATAAACCAACCAACGAACAGACTGATTATTATGCAGAGCTCTGCAACCTCTTCTCTTCCTTTGGTAAGCTATATGAATTGAATTGAGTGCTATAAAGAACAGCTGACGATTTTAAACATGGCAAAATAAGAGTTTAAACATGATTGTAGACCAACTTTCTATATAATGTGTGTGGTTGTTCTGATGATTTTCACACATGGTAAAATAGGAGTTTAGATTGGTGCCTTGTGCTTTATTGCAGTCTGTGTGCCGCTTGAATGGGGGATTCCCTCTTTGAAACTGAAGTACAACTCCAATCAAGCCATACATGATGACTGTTTTCTCAGCCCTTGTTTAGTTCCAGGAAGTTGGAATTTGGGGTTACTGTAGCACCTTCGTTTTTATTTGATAAATAGTATTCAAATATGGACTAATTAGGCTCAAAACGTTCGTCTCGCAATTTCCTATCAAACTGTGCAATTAGTTTTTTTTCATCTACATTTAATGCTCCATGTACGAGCCGCAAATATTCGATGTGACATATACTGTAGCACTTTTTTGAAATTTGGGATCTAACTAAAAAGGTCTCATTTAAGATTTGGCATCTTCCAGTACAGCAGCCTCAATCAAATGAGCCTTAACGTAGCACAGCCCGGCTCAGTGTGAGAGCTTGGAATTGCCCGCCCCTGTCCAAGCTGAGAGTGCCTTTACTAGCCGGGACACTTGAATGCCTGCCTGCACAAGACGGCATTATATTTTTTTGAGATCGGTGTGTGTTTGTGCGTTTGTGTGTTTGTGTGTGAGCCTTGTTTAGGCCCCGTTTAGTTGCAAAAAAATTTTACATAGTAACTATCACATCAAATTTTGTGGTATATGCATGGAGTACTAAATGTAGACGAAAAAAAAACTAATTACACAGTTGGTCGAGAAATCGCGAGACGAAACTTTTGAACCTAATTAGTCCATAATTAGACACTAATTACCAAATACAAATGAAATGCTACAGTGAGCCAAAATCCAAAATTTTTTGGATCTAAACGCACCCTTAGTTCTATCCCAACTTCCAAAAAGTTACTACAGTACCTGTCACATCGAATATTTATGGCCCATGCATGGAGCATTAAATGTAGACGAAAAGAAAAACTAATTGCACAGTTTGGTGGGAAATTGCGAGACGAACGTTTTGAACCTAATTAGTCCATGTTTGAATACTATTTGCCAAATAAAAACGAACATGCTACAGTAGCCCCAAAATCCAAATTCCTCCCACTAAACACAGCCTGATATGAATATGAGCTGCGAACCTTAGCTGGCCGGTATCTTTCATTGAATCAAAAGTGGCCTCCCACATTCAAGTCTTGCCACAAGATAAAACAGTGCTTCATTTATACCCGTTATTTATGCTTGCTTAGCTGCGTTGCCCCTTCTGAATCGATACGCACCATAAATTCGTGCAAGGGATTCTTGATTGTAATGTTTTTTTCCACAAATAAGCCTCTATCGTATACGTGCTCTCTTAAAGTTGTTTTAAGTTAACTTTTTTAAGTTTAATTGAATTTATTGAATGTTTTAAGTTGTTTTAAGTTATGTCCAACGCTAAGTTCTTAGATGTATGATTGTCCTGTTCGCTTACGCTAAAATCTAGCTTATGCTAAAACGTTGTGAGAAAAAAACACTATTCTATAGCTGAAAAGTAGCTAAGCTAACGGGATGTATCCAACAGAGCAGGCTATGGCCGGAAGACTGGAAAGAGGAAAGAGACCAGATGTATTTTTGTTCCTACAGGAGAAACTGGAAATGACACGACAGGAGGGCAGCGATCCCCGTGTTCGGCTGGGGCTGGTTGGCTGGCTGGACTAGCCAACCCCCTCACATGGACACTATTCCAATGAACCAGCCAACAGTACTTTTCTTTCACCTAAACGAACCAACAACGATACGAACCAGCCAATCGAACAGGCCATAGAGCGTTAATTGTTTCAAAAAGCTAGCGTTAATGGTAGCCGTGCATGGTGGCGTTTATTTGGTAATATTCTACTTGCTCATTTTGGTGTAACTTGTGAATCATTTTCATCACTCTACTAAACTACTTCCACTGTCTCAAAATATGCTACTTCAAATTTATTTATTGGGAGTTGTTCTAAGAATAGTCGTGGCCGCTGGCCAGGGTGCAGCTTTTTTGTGTTTTCTTTTTTCCATCTGTGCCCAGTGCCAGAGGGTGAACCAAAAGTAAGGAGGAGCTAATTGCAAAAACTACTGCCATAAGAGTTAGGTGCAGTCCTATAAACCATTCATGAGGATTATAGGCTATCAAAACTAGGATTATAGACCATCAAATAACTATTGTGTAGTGTCACACAGAGAAAGTGTGTCACACAGAGAAAGTGGGGCGGAGGCTTAAGGAGTGTTTGGTTCTTTAGTCGCTCCTAAAATTTATGTCACATCGAATGCTTAGATACTAATAAAAAGTATTAAATATAGATTAATTACAAAACCAATTATATAGACGGAGGCTAATTTGCGAGACGATTTTTAAGCCTAATTAATCTGCCATTAACACGTGTACTGTAGCACATGTTACTGTAGCACTATTTTGTCAAATCATGGACTGGTTAGGCTTAAAAGATTCGTCTCGTAAATTAGTTGCAAGTTGTGTAATTAGTTTTATAATTAGTCTATATTTAATACTCCATGTATATGTCTAAATATTCGATGTGATAGGAATTTTAGGAGCGCATGTAGAAACCAAACAGTGCCTTAGTTTCGCCTCTACCTCTGTCTATGCCCCGCTGCCACTGCTTGAAGTACTCCCTCGCCACTCATATTTTGATAGAAGAAACTGTCTAATAATATATTTTTTTTCTCTTGCAATATATTGCTAATTGCTAGAAATCAAACATTCTCTCTTACAGTATTCTGATTTTGACACATATTGTTTTCTCCTACAATATTCTGATTTTGACTCGTATTTTTCTCTTGAAATATATTGCCAATCGCTATAAATCAAATATCTATTATAAAAATATTTTGAATACGAATCTTTGCTGCAACTTTTGTGTATACTGCTCCCTCCGTCCTCTAATATACTACATTATAGCATTCAAAATTTGTTCTCAAATATAATACAATCTAGAGGACAAAAACCAGTTTTGCATATATATCAACCAATCATCATTAATCACGTTGATGATAGCATCTGATTAGAAAATAAAATGAGGATACATACGTCTTTTATGTTCTCTTTTAATTTATCATAAAATTTCTAGAATATACTGTATTACGAGAAGACATAGTGAGTACACTATAAAGAATCATGCATGTTCTTTCCAAATCAGAATAGACCATGCATTGATGGATCGAAGGAGTGCGTTGCTAGGCAACGTATGCAACTATGCACAGTTGAATTCCATTGATTACCGCTGTAATTTCTGACCACTGGCCTATGGTTGTTGGACGACATTTTGAAAATAGATGCTTGCCATAATGCAAGCCAATCATGTGCTTGGACTAACGAAACAAAAATAGTTCCTGGAAAAAAACAGTTCCATGTCTTCCCACCCTTTTGGGCATGGAAAATATTATCATAGTAGAGATGGACATTAAAAATAATAAAGTCACTGAAATTGGTCCACTCTCTGGTTGCAAAAGAGTGTAGTATAGACAGTCATGAAAACCACTAGTTACTCGTATTATGAAATCTATATGCTATATACACGAATTATATGGTAAAATCGTGATACTATATCCCTCCTCTCCAAATCGTAAGTCATTTCGGTTTTTCTAGGGCTATGCACCTATACATATGTGTACCATGTCTAGATACATGATAGGCCAAAACTCAAACGTAGTGAGTGCATGAAGCTTGAAGCCAAGTTCACATTAAAGTATAGCTAAACTAGAGCCTAGAGGATGGTATTAGTAAGGAACAAGTAATAGTCTCGTGAAAAGTAATTAATGTCAGGAAATAAAGGTAGTAGCTCGTATGAATTTGGAGGTTGTACAATATGAATAAAGACCCTGAAAGGGACCGGTGGTGCCAGCTGGTCCTTATTTTAATTTTTGACAGGGAGGTATTGACGGCAAAACTTGTAAAAAAAATACAATGGTTTGCTTAGGGATATTTATTTGAAAAGGGCGTGAAAGCACAACTAATATAATATTTCATTTGGTTGCAAACTTGCACCATACTGCATGGTGGATTGGTGCACGTCAGCCTTTTGGTCCGGGGCTGCAACGCAACGCAAGGCACGCACAGCACAGCACAGCACAGCACTGCACTGCACTATAAATAGTGGTCTGGAGCTGCACCATTCTTTCACAAGCCAAACAAAAGCCTCTCTTCATCCACACCGGCCGGCTAAGGCTGACAGGCCGGCCTAGCTAGGTAGGTAGCGCTCGGAGAATCATCAGCTGAGAAGCGTGCGTGCATGAGCGAGCAGGGCAAGAGGCCGACGATGGCCGGCGGCGGGTCGGCGGCAGAGTCGCCGGCGAGCTCGTGCGTGTCATCGGACGCGGAGGACGAGGTGGTGGTGCAGCCGAAGCCGATGGTGGTGGTGGGGTGCCCGCAGTGCCTCATGTACGTGATGCTGTCCGGGGAGGAGCAGCAGCCCAAGTGCCCGCGGTGCAAGAGCCCCGTGCTGCTGCACTTCCTCCGCGCCGTCGGCCACGGCGGCGACGACATCAACGGCAATCTGCCGGCCGGCCGGCAGTAACATGCAGACCCTATTAGCTAGTTAGCTAGGTCGATCGATCGATCTGTCCCTCTAATTTAACCGCTTGTGTGTTTTAATTGCTGCTGCCCTTTGTAGTTTTCCTTTCTTTGTAGTACCTTTCTTCTTCTTCATCATCTTCGTTCACATGGTAATTTGCACTGCACTGCCTCCTCTCCTTAACCAGTTGGTACTTGGCAATACTAGCATGTACTACTAGTAGTAGCTAGCTGCTAGCATGCATGCAAGTGATGGCTCCGATGGATCGATCCATGCATGCATGGATGGATGGATCTAATCAAAATTTGTAGTACAAGTTAGCTAGCTAGGGAAGTGCCATGAGAACTACTACACATTTGGCTAGATTAGGCAGCCAACAATGTAATGCAATGCAAACCATGTTGGGTGCAGTGAGTTGAGTTCATTATTAGCCTGCTGGTGTTGATGGATGGATGGATCCAATGCAACAACCGTATGTAGATCGCTTCCTAGCTACCACTACTACCTAGCAGTGAAGTGAATGAATGAATATTAGGTGCTGTGTTGTTCAAGAAGATTGCAATTTTTTCTTAATTAGCTGTGTGGGAGTGAGTATTTTGTTTTAAATGGAAAAAATATTCCATTACTCAGAGCTAGGCTGCACAATCGGCAGCCACCATGCACTGAATACACAATCAGGGAGTAGATCCGCTAGGGGATTCTCATCATCCCTACACTGACACCCCATTATGGAGTGAGTATATTGACAAAGGGTTGCATCTCTATCTACAAACACGTACACAAGCAGTACGTACTGCAGAGGAAGGAATTGCTTTGATCAGCTAGCCAGCCACCACTTGGGGCTTGGCGATGGGAGGGAGGCGAGTACCCTGTGCACGATTGAATGGGTTGCTACCTTTAATTAAATCTGGGTAGAGTAGGCTTGTGACGACCAATCAACCTCCAGCTTTGGTGGCTTAATTAATTACTCGGGGTCGAGCGAGAGATCAGGAGCCAGGAGCAGCAAAAGAGAGGTAGCAATATCGTCATGCGTAACTTGTGTGCATCTTTAATTGCTGGCCGAACAGATGCACGGAATAGCAATGTGTACTCCTTCGCACATCTGGTTTTGTAAAAAGTCAATTTTTTTTTTAAAGTTTGACTAGATATATACAAAATGTATTAATATTTATGATGTACATTAGGAACATAGAATATACTTTCATAATATATACTTATTTGGAGATATAAATATTAATATGATTTTCTATATTTTTAGCCAAACTTAAGTTTGACTCCTCGTGAAACGAGAGCATTAATTTCAGGACAGAGGGAGAAGCAATTAGGTTTCTTGCAGACGGTGAAATATACTCGTTGGATCCAACAAGTTCTCAATTTAACACAAGTGTTGGTATTTTTCTTAAATTTATTTTAAGATTTGACAACACTCTTCTTTTAGCGATGGGTAGAAAACATATCATACTAACAGAGATAATAATTATTATAGTCTATAATTAGTCAACAATTAGAGATGGAGGGAACAGGGAGGGGGCAGTTGAGATAGAGATGACTCATCGCAGTCCCGTATATATATCCACCTCCAATCGATCCCCAGCCATGGCAGGGCAGCTTTCTTTTTTCCGTTCGTCCCGTGCTTTAATTTCCTTTTCTATGGCGTGCGTGTGTTTTCCATCCAACCGTCCATGGAGGGATGTAAATGTGACAGGGCCGCCACCGCAAAGGGCTGCCTCCCGTCAACCTCGAGATGTTGTCACTGACCTACAAGCGATGCAAGGCCTCATGTCTTTATTTAGTTTTTTAAGATTTATCTCGCTCAACTAATGTCGAAAAAAACCGGATAGTTTCTCCTCGGGCTATAAAATCGGATGTTATCTTCTCAACTTGTGAAACGTTTTGTGTTTTGCGTCATGGTCGATTCGATTCACATGCATGGTGGTTTTAGAAACACGTGACGTCACGTGAGCCGCGAGATTGTGTGAGGTGTGGGCGTGTGGCTCTGCGTTGCCGTCCCTGCACCCTGCTGGTGGCTAATGACGACCGGCGGAAGCAGCTGTGGGCCGTTGATCCATGAACCGGAATACAAACGCAGGGAGCAGCTGTGGGCCGGAGACTTTTTGGCCCAGAAACGCAAGAGATGAAACCAAAGTCCATGGACGAACCGTTGACAAAGCAAAAGATGAATGAATGGAACGAAAAAAGCAGGCAACACTCAAGAGAGGAAAAGAAAAGGTGGAGATGATTCGGAGCGAGGGGCCGGCGTGCCGGCCGATCGAGTGGCCAGTGGCAGTCGGGGGACGGGGGGCGGCCGGCCATCTCGTCGCAGCCGCTCGCCGCTGCGTGGTTCGCACGCACCCATGCACAGATGCAGCAGCGAAAAGGCGAAAGCAACTCAAGTGGCCTTGCCCTTCCGTGTTCCTTTTTATGCTCAAAGCACGGCCCGGTCGTTCCCCGCCCACCCCAGCTTGTTTCGCTCGCCGATCGCATTGCATTGTGCTTCTCCTCCGATCCGGCCGGCCGCCATGACGATGGGCTCCGCCGCCTCCGACACCGTCGTCGGTACCTACCCACCACCATTATACTGAGTATTTTTCCTTCCATGCAGCAGCGCTTCCCAGCTTATTTCCCTGCTCCTCCTCCGTTCTGACCACGCGCGCGTGCATGCACTGCAGTGCCCCGCAACTTCCGGCTGCTGGAGGAGCTGGAGCGCGGGGAGAAGGGCATCGGCGACGGCAGCGTCAGCTACGGCATGGACGACGGCGACGACATCGTCATGCGCTCCTGGACCGGGACCATCATAGGGCCCCTCAACGTACGTAGGACTCTGCTCTAGCTACTACTTCATCGAATTCCCTATGCAGATCGAGCAAGCATGCATAGCCAGCACAACCACAACTACATGCATATATGCAGTGCGTGCACGAGGGTCGCATCTACCAGCTGAAGCTGCTGTGCGACAAGGACTACCCCGACAAGCCGCCGGCCGTGCGGTTCCACTCCCGGATCAACCTCGCCTGCGTCCACCCGGACACCGGGGTGGTGGAAGCCGACAAGCTGCCGACGCTGCGGGAGTGGCGGCGGGAGTACACGATGGAGCACCTCCTGACGCAGCTCAAGAAGGAGATGGCCGCGCCGCACAACCGCAGGCTGCCCCAGCCCCCCGAAGGCACCTTCTTCTTCCACCACCAGTAGCTCGATCACCGTGTACGTGTCAGCTACTCAGCTCAGAGTTCAGGGTTCAGCGTTCAGAGCAGAGCACCCCCGTTCGATGTCTGCGTGTGAGATCTCAACCCTCAAGACGCGTGTCTCTCGTCGTCCCATCTCGGATATCATTTTAAAAAATATATATAGTTTTCAGGTTGCATGCAAATTGCTGCTATGCGTCAGTTGTATTGAACCCTTTTGGATTTGTCTCTGTGTGTGTGTTCTCAACCGTGGCGCATATATATATATATATATATATATATATATATATATATATATATATATATATATATATATATATATATAGAACTACTATCCTGTAGCTGGCTACAGAATAACTTATTCTGTAGCCACTTTGAGTTATGATAATTACTATGTTAATTTATGAGATTATAGTAACTCCTTACTAAGTGGTTTAATATAATGTTATGGTAAATATCCCCATGTGTTATAGTAACCCAACTATCGTAAATATGTATTGACATTATGGTAAATTAGTATATAAAATTATAGTAAATGGAGGTGGCTACAGAATAACTTATTTTGTAGCCGGCTATTGAATAGCCTCTCCCTATATATATATATATATATATATATATATATATATATATATATATGCGCCAACGGTTGAGAACTATATACACTAGTCCATGACCTCACGCGCCGGCAAATCATTAACCAGGCAAAAAATAATTGAATTGGTTTATGAAAATGGGCAATAACATGAGATACAAAGCAAAGAAGACTCCAGGCTGTTGCGTAAGGGTGAAAATGAATTCCATGAATCTATAAGTAGTACGGTAATAAATTCGGTTAGACATTGTATCCCTTCCATATATATTGGAAGTATGACTAAGACAGCATTTTGTTAAAGGAAAAAAACTTGAGAGGTCTGGCTAATAAAATGTTTCATACATTCTAAGACGCTGTGAGATGGCAAGTCTAGGCTATATGTTTTAGTTTAAATGCGGGAACTAATATGTATAAGGGCTCGTTTGTTTCGGCTCCCGCGGCTCTGGCTTCCGCTGACACCGGTCTGTTTATGGAGCCGTTTTTCTCTCTCCTACATTGTAGCAGCACTGTTCATTGAAGTCGTTTATCTCTTTCCTACTTTTTTGTCTCACTGCTCATGGAGCACTGTTCATAGAGCTGGCGGAGCTCGTTTTTCCGGCTCATGCGGCTCCGACTACAGTGCATGAACAGTGACAGAGCCGGAGCATGCAGGAGCGCTGCCAAAGAGGACCTAAATCACGTATCATTATTCCAAATAACAAATCTTATAGAAAAAAGAGGAATTATCAAAATATCAAAATCCATATTTTCAGGTCTTTGATGCGTAGGATCATCTATCTATTTGCAGTACTCAGGAAGCCTATAACTAAAATAACCATGTTATCTGCAACTACATACAGCAGCATAACTATTCAAAATTAGTTTAAAGATCAAATATGATCAGATGCAAAACTAAAGGAGCAACATGGCCAACTGCTGTCCTGTTGAAGTTTCATATAACAATACCCCGTAATCTTAAAATTAAGCATTCTAAAATAGAAAAGAGGGATTGATTCACTCAGATTTCAGAATAGTCATACCGAAAAGCATCACAGAGTCACAATGAGACAATGAGTGCACTTCGGATGTAGTAAGTATTTTTTTCCGTTAGCGTGGACCATGTTGCTGAACGCTGAACCTTTCGGCTCTGATAAGAAATAAATTTACTGGATGGACCATGGGAAAAGAACAATGATAAAATTCATTTGATTGAAATCTAACATAAAAGCACACATACACTACATTAAAAGCATAGGCATGGATATGATTACCTGAGCACATTAGAACAAACATGATATAATATTTATATCCTGAACATGGTCCAAAATTGCTGATAGGCTGAAAAAACTAGAGAATATTAGCTCCATATGCCAACCATAAATATAAATTGACAAATAAATTAATATTAAGGTATGTATGCAATATATTTCTATTTTCTATTCGGCATGCATCATATATCTACCTGGAACTTCATGTCACACTGACTTTGTTGGAACAATTCAGAACATGGCAGATCAGAGCAGTCTGTGCCTTAAAGAAAACACCATATTCATTTATGAATTCTGCATGGTGACATGAAGTTCCAGGTAGATAAGTAAGTGAATATGCTGAGGTTTATGAAGGTAGTCAGGATGCATATATTACATGTAAAAGGTCTGGTGCACCTCTCTGAACTCATTAGAAGCGTTCCATTCTTGAGGAAGGAAAAGGACCTGTAGAATCCTTTATGAACTTTTTGGGAGGTTTGATAGCTGTAATCAGGTATACAGGTAGCGAGGTAACCACCGACCTTATCAACTCCTTTCTTCCAGCAACGGTGATCAACTTCCCTTGCCAGCCAGCTATTTTCCCTTTAGCCCGATCTTGGATGTACTGGAGACGCACCATTCGTATCCTTCCTAGATTCAGAGGCAGTCCTATGTATTGGGTAGGGAAGTTTACCCTGGCGCCCAAGAATTCCCTGAGCACCTCCTCCATATCTAAGCCTGCACATCATATTAATGCGCAGCCCAGTAGCGTCCCCAAAGGCCTTCATGATTTCCATGATACAACTGATGTCCTCTCTTCTCGGATACGAGTACGGAGTCGTCGCCGCTTATTCTTCGTCCCTAAGTTAAGGCACATACTCCTTCCTATAATCCTATTCCAACTGTGGAGACTGGAGAGATGATTGTGGTGGAGGAAGACAGCAGCAGACGAGGAAAAGACCGCAGCTGCTGAGCCGAATCGAGTGGAGTGATGACTGCAGTGCAGAGCCCTGCCGACTAGTCAGTGAGTGGGTGGTGGTAACGTAGCCGCAACCAATACGCAATCCCGGGATGGAGGAGACCGCGGGGGCGCGGGGGGCGACTGCAAAAGTGTCGTGTGCGGCAGGCGCCAGCTCCTTCCTTCCTCCTGCTCTCTGCACGTGGACGCGCCGTTATTTATCGTTAATTCGTTATATATACGGACTAGTACTCCTACTTCCTTGTGCTAACGCCGCCGATTCCGGAAATGCAACGGAGGCCGCAGGAACACAGCATGGCTGTTGCTTAGAGATGCACACAGCACGTATTATAAAATAAAAGGAGAAGAAAGAATCATAACCATTTGTACGTGACCTCTTATTAAACTCTTAGACCTTAGCAGAACTACATATATATGGGAGTTCTATGTTGTAATTACCAATATTTAGAGGAATAAAGAATAGTCTCCCTATCGCGTATCTACTTGTTCTTCTACTTTCTTCTGCTATGTTGATCATGGGAGACGGAGAAGAAAAGGCCCAAACCATTGGCGACATGTTTTATAACACGTTATCAGCACGACAAGCTCTACGTCGACATCGCCGTTGAAGCCGCCGCTGACCTTTGACGTCGACGCTCATGCCGATGTCCCCGCCACGACTACTTCGACGACGTCAACATCCTGACGTTGTTAGCGGAACGGATCTGCTACCTCTACATGTAACTAATCTAAACTGCATTGACATGCACTATCATCGTCAAGCAGGCGATTCTACGACAATGCCAAATGCGATACGCGGTATGTATCTACTAACCACTGTCCTACGCGATATATGAGGTACATCAAATTGGCATGCTCTGCGAGGTTTGAATCGATCTCTTTGAATCGTAAATCGTTTGTGGGCTAGCCATCAAGCATGTCTACATATATTGGTCATGTTCGCTTGTCTTATAATCCGTACTTTTCAGCTTGTTTTTTTCAATCAGGACAATGTTTTTCTCTCACAACAAATCCGCCGAAACAGTGTTTCAGCTTGTTTTTTCAGCGAAGTGAACGGAGCCATTATTCTCTTGAATAATTGAACTGTATAGGAAGTACACATTAATGGGAACGGGGATCCCGATCTTCCGTCAGGTAGAGGTAACTATCGTTGTGGCGGAGAATGACACACAGATCCGGCTTCAGATCGAAAGATCGAACCCTGCAATCTTAGCACCACAACTCCTCTGGTCATCAACCGAGACACGGATCCGGTTGACCTCGCCAAGAAGGCTAATCCCTGCCTGCGCAACGAAGAACACAAGCAAGAACAAGAAAGACAGCAACCAAATTGCAGATGAATGATTAATCTTACAAAGTTGGGGTCTCACAAACCGATGAACGACGAAACTGTTCTTGACAGATTAATCTAAGCAAAACCCAAAATCTAATGTCGGTGGCGGCGTATGATTATAAAGTTCTTAGGGTCGTCGCCTACCCTGGACGCGTCCCCTAATGGGCCCAAACACGATACACGGTCCAACGGACCAAAAGACGGTGTCGCAGCACCCTGGCAGATTTTGAACGCTGACTTGTTTCGACGATTTGTGTTGAATCTAAAGGGCTTTTGACGTGAGACCATTTGGATTGGCTTTCTTATCAAATTAGCTTTCCAACCATATGTAGATCGTCGAAAACAGAGTCCGGATGCATTCTGGGTGACCAGTTTAAGGCAGACTGGTCCTGGAGACCGAGGCAGACTCAAAATCATGTTGGATGGGGCCTCCGGTTTATGTTGGACGTCCTTGCTGGTCATCGTCACCTCCACCACGTCTAAGTCCCTCACGACCCTTTTCAATGTTCCTAAGCAAGATAATATCATTAGGTAGTAGTCTATTATCAAAAGTATAAAAAGAATCGCTTAAGAACGAGCTAACCTCTAAATTGAGTTGACGCATTCGAGCACGGGTCATTGAACCTTGCATGACGGTTGGAGGATCAGCGGATACATCCGAAGGATTGATGTCTTCATCACACATGTACACGGAAGTACGGACATACACACACGGCCGGTACACCAAGAATATAGTACGCATGGATACATGCTCCTGTCACGAAGATCACTGCATGTCTGCATTGCAGAGAAATCGATCTTTGCTCTGTTGGCTTGATTAAGTCAAGCTATGACTGAAAGTATTGTTGGCTGATTTATTATGAGAGAAAAATATTGTTCGTTGACTGAAAAAGTAAGGCTTATAAGCCGAGCAAACAGAAGCTTGCACGATCACTGTCGTGCGACCCTGAGCCTGCATGTTCAGTACCGATCGGCCATGCATCAAGCTGAATTATTTTGCTTTTAATTTATATATATATATATATATATATATATATATATATATATATATATATATATATATATATATATATATATATATATATATAGAGAGAGAGAGAGAGAGAGAGAGAGAGAGAGAGAGAGAGAGAGAGAGAGAGAGAGAGAGAGAGAGAGAGAGAGACACCTATGCGGACATGCATTGATGCATAGAAGAAAAATACGCACGCCATAGCACGGCAGATGAAAGTCAAAAACCGTAAGTTATGCCGAGCTGTATATGTACTAGATAGATGTTCTTCGCCGGCCTAGTGCTACTGCCGAGCGGGAGCACTATGCACGAGCCTGAAGGCTTCACTGCTACTGCTACCAGGTGTTTTTCGCTGAATCGACAATCGAATACCTAGTATAATGGAAATCGGTGACGATTTATATCTCTAGCATTGATACTCGAAACGTCCCCGTTCTCGTTGCCGACTTGAAGTCGACGACCTCCTTCGTGATCTGGAGCAAACCAGCATGTTCGTCTCCATGAACGTCCCGACATCAGCATCAACATTCGTGTTCTATGGCTCACAGCTGGTTTGAAATCGGTGTGCACGGTAATGATGTCCCGAACGCATCGTGTCGGGGTTGCATGGTCTAGGCCATGGTATTTGAACTTGAACGCAGGACCCCTATCTCTTAGGGCTAGCCAAAATTAAATAAGAAATAATCAGCTAAAATAAATCTGGATTATGCAAAGAAATCACAGTGGCATTGAATTAAGCAAATAAGCACTCTTTCCTACAGAATAGTTTGTGTATGTTATTTACAAACATTTGTTTAATGTTTATATATACGCTATGCGTTAATATTCTTATGCTCTTTTGAATGCATTTATCTATCACACATTATGAATTATATATCATGTAATTGCAAGAATAAAATCTTGAATGATTACACTAGAAATATGATATAAGGTGTATGAGCTCTCTTAATCCTGCAGACCTTAGACTTATCACCCTTGAGATACTCATATTTGTTTTTCCTAGCATAATGAATTTTTAGATGAACGAATGCTTGGTATTAATTCTGAAAATTGCATATACCATAATCCTGAAAAATATTAGGATGCTTCTAAGAATATTTTGAATAACCGTCCACTACATTTTGCACCTTGCTACTTGTTTACATGTAGTAAACTTATATGCACATGATTCAATTTATGTTAATATATGCATGCCTCAAAAGAAGAAGAAATTTCCTGAAATCACTCCGAATAGTAGAATTATTTGTTATGGTCATTATTAAATCCATGTAGGATATTTTGCTACCACTGAAGTGCAGTGAACTCAGGATATATATATATATATTTCCTAATTACTCTCTAGAATGAGTATATGGCCGAGAGAAATAACAAATGCATTGTGGGACTCACTGCATGAGAAAAATCCTAAATTATGATTACAGAATATCATCTTGCATTGAAAGTCGAATTTTCAACCTTGTATGCCTATAGATTTAGGTATAATGCTGCTCTATAAACAATAGTTGAAGCTTTGTATTAAATGTCTAGAAGACAAGATGGTAAATAAGATTTTGTCTTGTGTATAGAATATCAAAGAGCAATGTAATACGTGAAGTATTTGAGTTTACCATAAAAATTACTCAAATAGAAATTGAGTTGGAATTTTTAGACAACTTTATAAACCAGGATATTGCCAGTTGCAGTAGTTTTGACTATATGGCTTGCATATGTTACACCCCTTGAAGGCTTGTGACTGTATATCATAACTATTGAATAAAGCATGAAGCTACCGCCTGTCATGTATAGAAGTTAAGACATGCGAGAATGTATATTATTTATAATATTTAACGGTTTTTCTTGAAGAAAAACTTAAATTGCGTGCTTATAAATTTGTTGTCTTTGAAATTACTATCCTGAAGTATTGGTGGTAGTAGTGGTGGTGCTTTAAGTTTTAGTTCCCGTTGAATTAAGTGGTTCTTGTATACTCATAGAAGAGTTCATGATTAATTTATTAGCTTGAAGACTAATATGATATATTTAATATTCTTAGTTACAATTCTTACTTGAAGTAATATATGTTAACTTCTCATGAAATAAATTAGACTTATATGTTTCACATATAAACAATTGACAATTTTTGCCTATCTAAATAAGTTTTGCATTAATTTTATCCAAAAAAAATCTCAGTTAACCATGAAGGTTATAGTTCTTTGTGCGGTAACAGCCTTTAGTCCCGGTTACCGCGCCGGGACAACGATCCCGGGACTAAAGGTGGAACCTTCAGTCCCGGGTCATCGAGCCGGGACTAAAGAGGAACCTTTAGTCCCGGTTGGTAACACCAACCGGGACTAAAGGCCCTCTAGCCGAGCGAACCTGGCGCATCCTTTAGTCCCGGTTGGTAACACCAACCGGGACTAACGGTTCACCCTTTAGTCCCGGTTGGTAACCCCAACCGGGACTAAAGGTTCCTTTTCTTTTTCTTTTTTTTTGTTTAATTTGTTTTCAGTTCAGTTACACGTATTTGTTTAATATATAATATGTTTTTATGTACGTATTCTATGCTGCTAATATAAATACACGCATGCGTATAATTACATCTAATTCTCATCTTGAGCATTATTATATTCGAATAAAGTATGAAACTATATATATTATAGATATATATATGTATATATACAACACTTTCATAATCTTGTTCTCGAAAATAACGATATCAATAAACATTTAATTTACATCATTTATTCCTTAAGATCAAAGTAGAACTCGCCGTTGGGATTTAGCACTTTTTCTAGAAGATATCCTGCTATTGACTCTTGAACTGCTTTTAGATGGTCTTTTTGCATGACCCTTCGTTTCAACCATTCAGTCTTGCATTTGAAATAAAAGGAAAAGTATTAATACACATATATGTATATATATTCATTTAAAAATAAATAAAAATTGATATATACGTACTCTGAGGACATCTTTAGGAGTTCTTCTTATGTGCGCTGTGATAAATTCACAAACGTAGTATCCACACAAGTTATTACCTGGTTTCTGCTGCAAACACCACTGTACGAGAAGAAGATTATTCTCATCATCTCACACGTAAATTGAAGTACGATATAGTAATTAAATACGTGGGGAAGTGTATATAGTACAGCTTACTGGTATTTCAACTACATTAAGTGGTGCCTTGCAATCCTTACGATGTTGCCGAATAAACTCTTTCCAAACCCTGTGCGACCAATAATGTACGATCGTTAATAAATTATGGCAAAGTCTATTCAATAATAGTTGTGCGCGAGAGATCGAAATTACCCCTGGATAATGTCTATCATATCTTGGTATAGTGCCCGTTCTTTTCTCAACGAGTCAAAGATTAGTAACCGACTTGAGTTTAACTCAATGACAATGAGTATCCAGTGAAAACTGCATTGGTTTATACACACACGTACATGCATATAAGTTGTATTGATATTACATAAAATGTGTAGACTATATTATTATTAACACTTACTCAAAGTTGTACGGGAAAAGTATTGTTGTCTTGTCGTGCTGCTTCACGAAGAACATCATGATATTCTCCTGTGCTTCAGATACCCATCGCTCCTTGACAATAATACCGGTTTTGAATACGATATAAGGATCAATGAAGCCAACACTGGTGTCTTGTATTCTTTGGAGCTCTGACATCTGGAATCTGTATATAAATATAAGTTACATGTGAGGATAATTATATACACGTACGCATGGAAGTGAGTTTATTAAATAAAAGTAAGAATCACTTACAAACAAAAGGAGCTAATGATTGATTTGTCCAGAGCGTCCATGTGGTATAGTTGATGCAATTCTTCGAAACTAATATGTAAGATGTCATCGCCACGGAAGTAATGATGGTCTCTAAATTTGACAAAGATCCACTGCTCACCCCTGCCACACGCCTGCATGTACCACTTGTTGAGCAAGTACATTTGTGTACCCAATTCATTCAGAGCCGCAGGGTTGTACAGACTTTTGCCATATTTATAAGTCTTCCAGGTATCAACTTCCAGGTTCTGGATTGGAGCTTTGCCCGTCAATTGATCCAAGGTTAAACCAGTATCTTGAAAAAAAGCATTAAGGGCTTGAACCGACACTTCTCCAGAGTTGTCTGGTCGATAGACTTCTATGTTGGAACCATATTGATTAGCAACAACAAGATTTTACATTGGTTGCTTCTGTTGTCCGAGCTGTGGGACATCCTTCCCTGATGCTCTTTTCCTTTTCTTATCTGCATCATGTGACTTCACGAGGGAGCGGTCATAGTCTGATAGTGGCGAAGGCTTACGAAGTTCAATCATCTTTTTCTTGTGAGCATCGACCTTCTACCTCAGCTCCTCTCGTGGTAGGTAAAAGTACGGCTTCTCCTTAAGCTTCGCTTGACTCTTCTTTTTGGTATCTATAAAAAAATCTTTCACTTTTTTGTCTTCTTCAGCTGCTATTTGCTCATCAGTTTTTTCAGAAAGTATTTCTTGAGAAATAACTCTTTTTCTCGGGGTCTTCTTTGCCGCCGGGACCTTAGATGTCTTTGTAGTGCGTCGCTGTGGAGGGGGTGGGGGCAGTGTTGGAGACCGGCGTGGAGGCGATGTGGCCGGTGTTGGTGGAGACCGGCGTGGAGGCGTTGGAGATCGTTGTGGAGGCGGTGGGGCCGGTGTAGGAGTTGGAGATCGTCGTGGAGGCGATGGGGCCGGTGTAGGAGTTGGCGATCGCCGTGGGGATGAAGTCGTCTCGCCCCCCGCGACGCTGTGATGAGATGGGGAATGAATGATTAGGCTAGGCTGGAGGGAGACCCTGCTGCAAAAATAAGTTGTGTGTCAATTATTTTTTAAGCCAATAGAAAATTAATGGAAAATAATATTTCATTCACTTTCATTCGTACCTAGGGTGAGGTAGGGGAAGCGGTGGCGCCCCAGGAATGATGATGAAGCGTTTGCGCCATTGAATAAATGTCTTTTCTGCTTCTCCTAGTGTCTTCTCCCCATCACCGCCTTCAATGTCAAGAGGAACATTGCTGTAACCTTTGAGCACTCTATCGACCGAGACGCTAGCATATCCAGGTTGAATAACTGACCCATGGATTCTTGGTGTCTTCGTTCGGTCTATTAGAGATACAACCCCGACAGCCACCATGATTGATGCATTATTACCATCTGGAATGTGCAGCTCACATATTGTTAGAGGCTCGGTAATGTCATCAACAGGGAAGCGCAACCCAGCGTCGTCTTGAATAACTGGCAGCTCCGTAGAAGCACAACTACTTTTCATCTGACCAACGGGGCTAATGGTGACTCCTGGCGTTGATTGCGATTGCATTTGACTCATTGCTAGCTGCACTTGCCTCTTGATCTCCTCCTGCATTCTTGCCTCAAGAGATTTTTCTCGTTCACGTGATTCAAGCAATGCTTGTCGTGACTTGTCAACAAATTGCTCCAATGCACGGATTCGTTCTGCCTCCTCATCCTTCTTTCTTTGGCGGCTTCTGTAGGTATCCTTGTCTGCTGGGAATGCGTGTAGCCATGGAACCGCCCCATAGCCTCTTGTTCGACCACCGTGTTCGGGATTCTCTAGTGCATATGTCAATTCATCCTTCTCTCTGTTGAGCTTGAAAACACCACTATCAGCTTCTTCCCTAGCACGAGCTAGTCTCTGTGTTGCTCTCTCAATTTTTTGGCCGAAAATTAGCTTGCCAGTGTCTAGGTCTAGGCTTCCCCCATGAGCGTAGAACCAATTCTTCGCGCGTTGAGGCCAGTTCTTCTCTATTGTTTCAGGTATGATTCCCTTGGCAGTAATCTCTGCTTCTAGGTTCTGCCACTTGGGAATAGCACTCTTATAACCACCTGATCCTATTCGATGATGGTATTGCTTCTGTCGGGCATTCTGCCGATTCCTCATCACACGTTCCTCACTGTCTTGGGATGTCTTGTATTCTACGAAGGCATCCCAATAGGACTCTAACTTGACAAACGCCTTAGCATTGAAATTCGGCGTAGCATTCTTCAAGATAAACTTTTTATACAATGTCTTCTTCCAACTCTAGAACAATGTTGCCATCTTCTTCATTGTCTAATCCCTCACTAGCTTCTTCAAAGCATCATCTGCTTGTAATGTGAAATGTTGAGTGATATCACTCCAAGCTAGGTTCTTATCACGATCAGATACAAAACTAACATTAGGAGCGGATATCTTCTGCTTCCATTCATGAGCACTAACTGGGATCCTATCCCTTACAACGAACCCACATTGATTGACATATGTCTGAGCATGTGGTCCCAATGGTTTGCCGGTGTCGGTGTCGAATTCTGATATTATGAAACGGCCCTCTAATGGCTTTTTTGGCCCTCGGACTTTCCTACTTTTGTTGGTGGTTGATGTAGATCCAGAGACCGGCTACATGAGTACAAACACAACGATTAACAACAAATATACGTACGCATGCATCTATAAGAGATGATAGATAATCGAATATACCTCGCCAGTATTTTCTTGCGCGACAATTTGTTGATCTTCAACCACCGACATATTCAGGATATCCTCATAATCAGCAAAGTACTGACTCGTGTCATCTACATCCACATTGGTGCCGGCGTTGATAATATTCGCCATTATGTCATCACTCAAGTTATCATTCGGAGCAGCCATTTGTATCTTCAAGATAACACATAGATAGAATTACTATGGTACATAATATAAGTACATGTGATAACACATATAGAATTACTAAATCCAATTAAATATAATAACACATAATATTTCATCAACATGGAAATAAGTACATGTATATATATACACATAGAATGATACAATATATTTTCTCTCTCTCTCAACACATAGAAATAAGTGCATATATCGATCTATATCTCTAGATATGCATGTAATACACATAGAATGTCTCTCTAGATACAATTTTCTCTCTCTCAACACATGAAAATAAGTACATATATATATACATATAGAAATAATTAAGTACATATGTATACATATAGAATCTATAGATATAATATATATATAGAGAGATAGAATATATAATTACTAAATCCAATTAAATAAATCTAACATGAAATTAGATAAACTAGTAAGATAATACATTTTAATCTAACATATATCAAAAACTATAATAAAAAACTATCTAAAAAAAACTATCTAAATAAAATACTAATTAAATTTTAATACATTTAAATCCAATATATCAAAAACTATCTAAAAATAACTAAAAAACTAACAATAAACTACATGTACTTATTTTAATCTAACATACAGCCGAGACTTTGTAAAAAAAAATCTAAAAAAAAAAGCCGATCGAGAGCAGCAGATCATATCGAGTTCGATCGACGGAGGCCGTACGGCGTGGGCGCGCGGGAAGCATCGGCGACGGATGGTGGGGTCGGGTACGGTGCGGCGGCGGAGACGGGATGCGGCGATGCAGGCCTGGAGAATGGCGCGGCCGGGCGGGGGTAGACGACGACGACGGCGCGGCAGAGACGAGCTCGACGACGGCGGATGGCGCGGCCAGACGGGCGGCTGAGCGACAGAGGCGAGATCGAAGATGAACAGAACAGACGTTCGATATATATAGCCTACGACCCTTTAGTCCCGGCTGGCAACACAAGCCGAGACTAAAGGACATTTAGTCCCGGCTGGTAATACCAACCGGGACTAAAGGTCCAACCCTTTAGTCCCGGTTGGCCTTACCAGCCGGGACTAAATGTCCTTTAGTCCCGGCTCGTGTTGCCAGCCGGGACTGAAGGTATTTTTTGGCTGGCACCTAAATTGCCGCCCACCCTTTAGTCCCGGTTCTTGGTCTGGGCCGGGACTGAAGCCCTGAAAAATTTGCCAACCCGCTAGCGTAATTGGAAAGGCCTGGGATTTTGTTTTTGTTTAATACTAGGTTAATCAATTAATTCCATAGCAACTTCAATACTTTGCAATATTTATTTTAAAAATACTATTGATTAACTAATTATTTATTGTAAATAGGAAAATTTTGTAACCTAAAGTTTTTAATTTCTTTTATGAATATAGAATATAAATGTTACTAATACTAAGTATTTTGTTAATGCAAAAATATATTTCTAACTTAAAATTAATAAAACTAATATTATTCGATAGGAAATTTATTATCACATTATTGTAACGTCAATGTTTCAATTTTTTCTCGGTTTTTGACCAAAATTGACAGGATTTTTTTGTTGAACCTATAAAAATAGAGAAAATGTAGTATTTTTTGTTCTACAGCTTTCTCAAATGAAAAAATGGCCTATATAAGGATTGTATATATTGATGAGCTTAACAAACTTGGTATTCAAAACTTTTCAATTTGAGACAATCTAGGGCCCCGAAAACTAGTTTGTAGGCGTCGAAATTTAAAAATCACAAATTTGAACCGTCCAAACTTTCTCAAATGGAAAGTTGACCAAAACAACAATTGTAGATCTTTTTGAGTTTAACAAACTTGATATTCAAAACTTTTCAATTTGAAGTCATTTAGAGTTCATAATACTAGAGTCAAAGTGTTGTTTTTTTATTTGACCAAATTTGACTTGGTCAAACTTGCTCAAATGAGACACTAAATGACCTCAGATGAAAAAACTCTGAATACCAAGTTTGATCATCTCAGAAAGATCTACAATTGTTACATAGCTCATTTTCCCATTTGAGAAATTTTTATCAAACACTAGTCACAACTTCTTGAATCTCATATATACTTTCTAAAACTATGTCACACACTTGTGAAATTTGAACTACATTTTGTTCAAGCTTTCTCAAATGAAAAAATGGCCTATATAAGGATTGTATATATTGATGAGCTTAACAAACTCAGTATTCAAAACTTTTCAATTTGAGACAATCTAGGGTCCCGAAAACTAGTTTGTAGGCGTCGAAATTTAAAAATCATAAATTTGAACCGTCCAAACTTTCTCAAATGGAAAGTTGACCAAAACAACAATTGTAGATCTTTTTGAGTTTAACAAACTTGGTATTCAAAACTTTTCAATTTGAAGTCATTTAGAGTTCATAATACTAGAGTCAAAATCATAACATATTACATAATATCCGTCTCTAAAACATAATATATTAAACATGCATCGTTGTATCATGCGGGCACAACAGTGAATTTCTTCTTGACGTATGACCCTTGGTTATGATCTTGTCGTAACCATGGAGTGTCTTCATCATTTAACATGATGCTTAGATCTTTCTTCACTATGAAGGGTGGAATTCGGACATTTCTTTCGTAATCTTCTGACATGTCTGACTTGTCTTCAATTCCCACTATATTTATTTTCCTAGAAAGAATTATGTGGCGCTTTGGCTCATTGATCATTGAGTTGATGTCTTCGTTTTTTCCTCTCTTTGATTTTGTAGACATGTCTTTCACATAGAACACCTGACTCACATCGGCAGCAAGGACGAATGGTTCCTCTTTGTACCCAATATTGTTGAGGTCCACTGTTGTCATTCCATACTCTTTGTCGACTGTTACCCCTCCTCCAGTCAGCTTCACCCATTGGCACCGGAACAAAGGGACTTTAAAATTAGGTGCGTAGTCTAGTTCCCATATCTCTTCTATGCGGCCATAATATGTTTGTATATTCCCATTTGGATCTGTTCCATCTATGCGAACACCACTATTTTGATTGGTGCTCCTTTTATCTTGAGCAACTGTGTAAAATATATTCCCATTTATCTCGTACCCTTGGTACGTGAGGATATGCCACGATGGCTGCCTAGCCAACAAATACAGTTGCTCATCAATATTGTCATCGCCGTGACATTCTTTTCGCAACCAACCACTGAAACTTTCCATGTGCTGACGCCTAATCCAAGCTTCAGTCTTCCCTAAAAATTTGGATCGTAAGAACTCCTTATGTATCTCGATGTACGGATACACCAATGACGAGTTCTGAAGAACTGTGTAGTGTGCTTTATTGAAATAATCGTCTTCCATGCCGATATATGTTTTCTTCCCTAAAGTTCCTTTACCACTGAGTCGCCCCTCGTGTCGTGATTCGGGAACACCAATCGGGGCAAGGTCAGGAATAAAGTCAACATAGAACTCAATGACCTCCTCTGTTCCATAGCCCTGGGCGATGCTTCCTTCAGGCTTAGAACGGACTTTCACATATTTCTTCAAGACTCCCATAAATCTCTCGAAGGGGAACATGTTATGTAAGAACACAGGTCCAAGAATACTAATCTCCTTCACCAAATGAACTAGGATGTGTGTCATGATATTAAAGAAGGATGGAGGGAACACCAACTCAAAGCTGACAAGACATTGAACCACATCATTCTGTAGAGTAGCTAGTTCCACTGGATTGATTGCCTTCTGAGAAATTGCATTAAGGAATGCACATAGCTTCACGGTGGCTAGACGTACATGTGGAGGTAGAATTCCTCTTAAAGCAACTGGAAGCAATTGCGTTATAAGTACGTGGCAGTCATGGGACTTTAAGTTTAGGAATTTCTTATCTGGCACATTTATTATACCCTTTATATTGGAGGAGAATCCCGATGGGACCTTGATGCTGCTTAGACATTCGAACATGTTGTCCCTCTCTTCTTTGCTAAGCGTGTAGCTAGCAGAACTTAAGTAATGACGTCCATCATCTGTCTTCTCTGGATGAAGATTGTCTCGTTCTTTCATGCCCTGCAAGTCCTGGTGTGCTTCAAGTGAATCCTTTGGCTTCCTGTACACACCCATGAATCCTAACAGGTTCACACAAAGATTCTTTGTTAGGTGCATCACGTCGATTGCGTGGCAGACCTCTAGGACTTACCAATAGGGTAGCTCCCAAAAGATGGACTTCTTCTTCCACATGGGTGCGTGTCCCTTAGCATCTTTGGGAATAGATTCACTGCCTTGTCCCTTTCCAAATACTACTTTCACATCCTTGACCATTGCGAGTACATCTTCCTTGGTTCGGTTATAAGCTTCTTCCGATGGTCTGGCTTACCTTTAAAATGCTTTCATTTCTTTCTTACTTGGTGATTCAACGGAAGGAATCGACGATGGCCAAGGTATACGACCTTTCGACATCTTTTTAAATATATACTGTCAAGGTCATCAAAACAATGTGTGCATGCATTATATCCTTTGTTTGTCTGACCTGAAAGATTACTTAAAGCAGGCCAATCATTGATTGTTACGAACAACATTGCTCGTAGGTCAAAGTGTTCTTGTTTGTACTCATCCCAGACACGTACACCTGGTTTGTTCCATAAAACTAGAAGTTCTTCAACTAATGGCTTCAGATAGACATCAATATCGTTGCCAGGTTGTCTCGGACCTTGGATGAGGATCGGCATCATAATGAACTTCCGCTTCATACATAACCATGGAGGAAGGTTGTAGATACATAGAGTAACTGGCCAAGTGCTATGACTAGTGCTCTGCTCTCCAAAAGGATTCATACCGTCTGTACTTAAGGCGAACCTTAAGTTTCTAGCCTCATTTGCAAACTCTGGAAATTCCCTGTCTATCGCTCTCCACTGGGACCCATCAGCTGGGTGTCTCAGCATATTGTCTACCTTACGGTCTTCTTTATACCACCGTAATAACTTTGCATGGTCTTTATTTCTGAACAAACATTTTAAGCGTGGTATTATAGGAGCATACCACATAACCTTGGCAGGGATTTTCTTTCTAGGACGTTGTTCACCCTCGACGTCACCAGGATCATCGCGCCTGATCTTATACCGCGATGCTTTACATACCGGGCATTCATCCAAATTCTCGTATTCATTGCCATGGTAGAGGATGCAGTCATTAGGACATGCATGTATCTTTTGGATTTTTAATCCTAATGGGCAGACAACCTTTTTTGCTTCGTATGTAGTGGTGGGCAATTCATTTGGCTTCGGAAGCATCTTCTTTATGAGGTTCAATAAATTCCCAAATGCCTTGTCGGATATACTATTCTTTATCTTCTATTGTAGCAATTCTAGTGTTGTACCCAGCTTTTTTTGCCCCTCTTCGGCCGTCGGGTATAGCAACTTCCTATGATCCTCAAGCATGCGCTCGAACTTAACTTTCTCTTTTTCACTTTCCCATTCTTGTTGTGCATCACGAATGGCATCGCCAAGAGCATCACCGAGATCATCTTCTACCGCTATCTCTTCTTCATCTCCCCCCATTGTAGTATCATCAAAGGCACCATACTGAGCAATCATGTCATCAATGTCTAAATCTTCTCCTTCACCTTCTTCCATCATGACCCCGCTTTCTCCATGCTTAGTCCAACATATATAGTTTGACATGAAACCTGACTTAAGCAAATGTGAATGAAGACTCATTGAGCTTGAATATTCCTTTAAATTCTTACATAGGGCACATGGACAGCACATGAAACCATTCCGCTTATTTGCCTCGGCCACACCTAAGAAATAGTGCAAGCCCTCAATAAAGTCTTGGGAGCGGCGATCGGCATTGTACATCCAATGGCGTGACATAATCTGTATTACACGACAAATTATGAAAACCTTGAACATAATTTAGTGTTTTATTACACAACATAAATGACACACACACGATTAATTAATTAACTAAGTCTAGCTACAACGTAAGCAATCCCAACTATCACTAAACAAACTAAAACTACAATGCACTTCAGTAACATAATTATTTCGTGATCGTACGTAACTAAAACAGACAAATCATTCTTCTGTTGAATATCAATCAGCTTCTCCTGCTGGCTGCCTGCCTCATCATCAGCAGCCGCTACCTCAAGCGCACCCAAATTCTGCACGTATGTAGCATAATCTTCCTCCCAGTACCAACCATCGCATCCATTGCCCTCCCACTGTAATTAAAGCCAAAAAATATTTAGTCAAAAATATTCAAGAAAAGCAGGTCAATTAGCCATAAAGATAAAATGCGTAAGAAACTCACATCGCGATCCAGGCACTTGTAGAAAACACGGCCCTTGTTGGGTCCCTGTCTCTTGACTCGGTACTCCATCACAATCTTCTGCTTACACTTGCCGCAGATAATGAGAGGGAGTTCTGGTCTCAGTCGTTTCGCAACCGAACAAGAGGCCGATGATCCGGTACTAGTTGTCATCTACTTTCTATACTTATTTTTGCAAACTAGTGTAAATTTCATATTTTCTAAAATGATATATTTAAACAAAACTAGTACGGATTTCACATGTTTCAATAAATAACCACCCGTACTAGTTGACCTTGCTTACGTGATCATCTCGGCCAGCATTTCTCCACCGGACGGCATCGTACTTGGCCAAGGAAGAGCTCCGATTCTACGAGAAAGGGAACACGGTCTTCCACGACCGTTGCAGCTCTCCCTCGTAGCATCAAAGTTCCTCCTTGACGTCCGTTACCGCTCGGCAGAGAACATGTTGGCCGAGCTGAACACGGTCCGCAAGTTCAACTAGTACGGATTTTCTATAATTTTCTAACTATTTACTAAGTTTTTCATTTCATGGAAAATTTAATTCTAAAAAAAAGCATGATTTCTAAGTAGTTCATTTCATGGAAAAAATAATTCTAAGTGACCTGCTCGATATCGGCGAGCTCGCAGACGTTTAGGTTGCCGAGGATAGTAACATTTGTAGATGACATTTGTAGGTCTGAAGCTATCAAATATCCATCAAATTATAGCTCAAAAACATGTTTCAATAAATAACCATCCGTACTAGTTGACCTTGCTTACGTGATCAACTCGGCGAGCATTTCTCCACCGGACGGCACCATACTAGGCCAAGGAAGAGCTCCGATTCTACGAGAAAGGGAACACGGTCTTCCACGACCGTTGCCGCTCTCCCTCGTAGAATCAAAGCTCCTCCTTGACGTCCGTTACCGCTCGGCAGAGAACATGCTCGCCGACTTCACGATCCGCAAGTTCAACTAGTACGGATTTTCTACAATTTTCTAAGTGTACATATAAAATCATAATAAAGTCCAACATATAAAGTTACACATGCATCTACATCGCAAAATGAGATAAGCTACTGATAAAACATAAGAGGATTAAGTTTGTTACCTCCAAAATCGAAGAGCAACACCAATGGAGGGGGAGAGAGCAAGAACAACAGCAAGCTGAAAAATAGAGGCAGTGAGTTTGAATGGAATGGCTCGGGCTCGGGGAGGAAGAAATGAGCTGAATTATAGGCCGAGATTATTAGTCCCGGTTAGGGGTCCAAACCGGGACTAAAGATTAATCTTTATTCCCGGGGCATCACCCAAACCGGGACTAAAATCTTTAATCCCGGCTGGTATTACCAGCCTTACCTTTAGTCCCGGTTGGTAATACCAGCCGGGACTAAAGGCCCCTGCCCCGCGGACGACCGTTGGGCAGGGACCTTTAGTCCCGGTTCGTATTATCAACCGGGACTAAAAGGTCCTTTAGTCCCGGGGGCAAAAAAATGCCGAGGCTAATGCTAAATTGGGACATCGTTCTAAAGTCTGTTATCTAATAGTGTATAATGGAAATCGGTGACGATTTATATCTCTAGCATTGATACTCGAAACGTCCCCGTTCTCGTTGCCGACTTGAAGTCGACGACCTCCTTCGTGATCTGGAGCAAACCAGCATGTTCGTCTCCATGAACGTCCCGACATCAGCATCAACATTCGTGTTCTATGGCTCACAGCTGGTTTGAAATCGGTGTGCACGGTAATGATGTCCCGAACGCATCGTGTCGGGGTTGCATGGTCTAGGCCATGGTATTTGAACTTGAACGCAGGACCCCTATCTCTTAGGGCTAGCCAAAATTAAATAAGAAATAATCAGCTAAAATAAATCTGGATTATGCAAAGAAATCACAGTGGCATTGAATTAAGCAAATAAGCACTCTTTCCTACAGAATAGTTTGTGTATGTTATTTACAAACATTTGTTTAATGTTTATATATACGCTATGCGTTAATATTCTTATGCTCTTTTGAATGCATTTATCTATCACACATTATGAATTATATATCATGTAATTGCAAGAATAAAATCTTGAATGATTACACTAGAAATATGATATAAGGTGTATGAGCTCTCTTAATCCTGCAGACCTTAGACTTATCACCCTTGAGATACTCATATTTGTTTTTCCTAGCATAATGAATTTTTAGATGAACGAATGCTTGGTATTAATTCTGAAAATTGCATATACCATAATCCTGAAAAATATTAGGATGCTTCTAAGAATATTTTGAATAACCGTCCACTACATTTTGCACCTTGCTACTTGTTTACATGTAGTAAACTTATATGCACATGATTCAATTTATGTTAATATATGCATGCCTCAAAAGAAGAAGAAATTTCCTGAAATCACTCCGAATAGTAGAATTATTTGTTATGGTCATTATTAAATCCATGTAGGATATTTTGCTACCACTGAAGTGCAGTGAACTCAGGATATATATATATATATTTCCTAATTACTCTCTAGAATGAGTATATGGCCGAGAGAAATAACAAATGCATTGTGGGACTCACTGCATGAGAAAAATCCTAAATTATGATTACAGAATATCATCTTGCATTGAAAGTCGAATTTTCAACCTTGTATGCCTATAGATTTAGGTATAATGCTGCTCTATAAACAATAGTTGAAGATTTGTATTAAATGTCTAGAAGACAAGATGGTAAATAAGATTTTGTCTTGTGTATAGAATATCAAAGAGCAATGTAATACGTGAAGTATTTGAGTTTACCATAAAAATTACTCAAATAGAAATTGAGTTGGAATTTTTAGACAACTTTATAAACCAGGATATTGCCAGTTGCAGTAGTTTTGACTATATGGCTTGCATATGTTACACCCCTTGAAGGCTTGTGACTGTATATCATAACTATTGAATAAAGCATGAAGCTACCGCCTATCATGTATAGAAGTTAAGACATGCGAGAATGTATATTATTTATAATATTTAACGGTTTTTCTTGAAGAAAAACTTAAATTGTGTGCTTATAAATTTGTTGTCTTTGAAATTACTATCCTGAAGTATTGGTGGTAGTAGTGGTGGTGCTTTAAGTTTTAGTTCCCGTTAAATTAAGTGGTTCTTGTATACTCATAGAAGAGTTCATGATTAATTTATTAGCTTGAAGACTAATATGATATATTTAATATTCTTAGTTACAATTCTTACTTGAAGTAATATATGTTAACTTCTCATGAAATAAATTAGACTTATATGTTTCACATATAAACAATTGACAATTTTTGCCTATCTAAATAAGTTTTGCATTAATTTTATCCAAAAAAAATCTCAGTTAACCATGAAGGTTATAGTTCTTTGTGCACTACTACCATGTAGGTAGAAGGAAAATTGAATTTCCTAGAAGTACATGAACAATTGGACTATACTGGCATATTAACTGATTTTAGAAGGATTAATTTAGCGAAGAAATAGTATAATCCTAAAAACTAAGTATTTAATACTTTAGTCCATAGAATGTCCTACCCTGAATATTTTGTTGTACATTGAATAGTACACGGATATGTGAATTTCATGTCTAAACCAATGAATACTAGAAGTATGATTAGATTCTATGGAATATTAGAAATGATTATTCATAGATGATGCATGAAGCACATTACTACTTGAAGTAATTATGGCATGAAAAGGAGGAATTTTAAGTAAAAGGCATAAGAAAATATGGATAATATATATTTAATAGGCATAGCCTTCCTAAATCTATCAATAAGTGCGTGTATCAGGACTTGAAGTCCTAGCCGTGGCCCTTCCGGTCGAGTTAACTTTCTCTACATTTCACTAATGGCAAGGAAGCTTGTACCTTTACATTGTGTTGTTATCTATTACGTTGGATTGAATACCAACATTTCACATTACACATAAATGTGTATCACTATGTTATGCTCTCGTTAAGCTACAACTATCTTCCCTCCTACATAAATATTAGCATGGAAGTTATATTTGTAGCTTGTAGCTACTATTTTTTCCCTCGTAATCAAATTGGCTAGCTAGTATGTTATGCCAAAATAATTTTTATTGAAGTAATGAATATGTTGCTTTCTAATGCATTGCATGCATAAGCAATACGATTGATCTAAGGTCAAGCAGCCAGAGATTAGGGGGAGAGTTAGTATGAAATTAGCTCAATGGAGACTAAATTGATGGGATGAATAATTGTGGAGTTAAGATGATAAATAACACATTTATGATGATTTGGGATTTATGAAGAAAAAACATTTGGGGATTTTTGCATTAATGGCAATTAGAATATTCTAGAAGAAATTCCATGTGAATATCAACGATGCATTATACATTTGAAGTATATGGTCCAATTTTTATGTATGAGTACTTGGATTAATTTTTTTTAGCTAAACAATAAAGAAGCTAGATAATTAAATAGTTTTATATGTGCAAATCAAGGGGAAGAACATCCCTGAGTTTGTAGGAATACTGAACATCCTTAAATGCACTTTATGTATTCTAGCTCGCTGCATTTACTGTATAATAACCCCCGTATTTAAATTTGTGCGTGAATATTTTCCATAAAATTTTATTTTATCATAGCATACATAAATGGGCCTCCGCTTGTAATCGGAGATATATGAATTTGAATTATTTTAAGCCCATGATAGGGTATATCTTTCGAAGTATGCTATTAAAGATCTAGTATTGGCATTCGGAGGAGAGAAAGCCTATTATTTTGAATGCCAAATATTATTTCTATGGAAGGAAAATGATCTTAAAAGAAAAAAATATTCCTTGAAGTTTGAAGCATGAATAGTATCATACACTAAATCAAACAATAGTTTAACTAATGCTCTTGTGAAGAATGAAGCGAAGTATATGCCAGATATTTTGAAAATAAGAGAAGTAACTTGAAGTTATAAATCAGAAGTTATGTTTACTAGTAGTAAACTAAATGTTGTATACTATACTATAAAGCTAAAATCTATGGGGACACCTGTGTGTTCTAGTTTAGTGTATACTTGTTAAATAAAATAAGAACAAACTCCTCCATTCTCATGAAGAGAACGCCTCATGAAGAAGGTTAAGCACCTCATGAAGAGGATCATCATGAAGATAAAATCCAACACACTAAGCGTGCACATCATTAGTGTTGGGTATGTAGAACAATAAATCATCTCTTATTTGAAAAATGACAAAGAGTTAGAATAATCTCACCATTGTGAGAATATTAGGAGAAAATAATAGTTGTCGACTACCTCTATAATTGCAAATGTTTCTCTTACGAGGACCCAAATTCAAAAAATAAAGTTTATGGCAAAGTCGTTTGCAGCGATTATATCGGGTCAATAAAGAAAGCAATTGAGGGTGAATCTCCTACTAAGAAGAAATAAATGTTCTACTATATCTCTGTAATTGAATTGAATGATTATGGAATATGCAGTTAATAAGTGGATTATGAAAATCCATATAATTCCTAAAGAATATAAATCACAACATACGAAAATTAAATCTCATACAAGTATTAAGAAGTCTAAGGTAGAATATATTCATGAATGAATATTGAAGTCTCAAGAAGAGATGTCCTAGAAGGAATAGAGTCATCGAATGAATTTGTAATGAATAACACTATCATATAATATTTTCTCATGTAGCAGAGAATATATCTCATAGAAGAGAAATGTTATTCATAAAAAATGAGAACATCTTTGAAGGAGTTAATCCAAGAAAGATTTAACAATCAATTATTGAATAAACACCATTAATCTGAGAAGTGAATATAGACCCGAGAGAAATAAAGTGAGGAATCTTAAACACCATAAAGATGTAATACAAACACTCAGAAAGTGTACATTGTAAAGCTAGCAATGAAGTGTTGATATCCTCTAAATACCATAGAAGGTATAAGAATAATGGTGACTTTGGCAATTGAATTATCCCCTATATGCCAAATGCAAGACTGAATTTATTAATTAGTGGTACAATCAAAATCCCGAAGATTTATAGAATAAATAATTCAAAAATCCACTAAGGAAGAATTATAAGCATTCAAACTCTAGTATAAGTTTGATACACTATCTAGAAGATATTGAATATTGTAACTTATTTACCCCCATAATCATCTGAAAGGACTTATTACCCTGAAGGATAAAATTTATTTGTTTTGCACAACTAATAAGTGGTCATTATGCACGAAGCATATTGCTCTTGTTTATACCCATATTATAATTCATAGAAGAATTTTAAAAGAAATAATTCATAGAAGAATTATGAGCTAACTTTTGAAAGATATAGTATTGTGGAACTGCATACCATTAATTAAGCACATGATTATGAAAAGTGTAATTTGAACAATGAAGTTCAAAGTATGACTTTATAAGGGAGAGCATATTTGATTGAATCTACCTTTAAGGTAAAGCACTAAAATTTTAAATATCAAGTAGATCATAATTGCTAAAACATTGAAGTCTATGTATAGATCATGAAGATCAGTATCTATTCATAAAGAATAGAATATCCTGAACAATGAATGACCAAAAGGTTAAATGTTGTACTCTTTTTTTCTATGTGAGTTTTTACTTGAAGGTTTCTTACACAAGGTTTTTAATGAGACAACATGTGCAATACAACTAACGAGTGTGATGTACTCTTTTCTCCGAGAACCGTTTTTCTCACTGGGTTTTCGGATGGAGTTTTTAATGAGGCATGTGCATATCGTGGTAATCGCCCAAGGGGAAGTGTTGTAAAACATATAGACTCTATCCTAGAAGAAAATGAGAAGAAGGAATCATAATCCTAGTCCGTTTGTATGTGGGCTCTTACCAAACTCTTAGGCCTTGGCATGACTATATATACGTGGGAGCTCTATGTTGTAATTACCAATATTCAGATGAATAAAGAATAGTCTCCCTATCTTGTGTCTACTTATTCTTCTACTTTCATCTACTATATTGATCATGAAAGACGGAGAGAAAGAGTCCGAACTATTGATGATATGTTTTATAACAGTCAGCACCAGGACCAGCGGCGAAGCCACAGTGCATGTGTCGGGGTCATGCGACCCCGATAACTTTGTACGAATCAGTGGAACCCCGCGTATTCCGGCCAGCTACGACCCCATCAAATTAAGTTCATGAATCTATGCGACCCCGACAGCAGTTTAATCTAGATTCGCCGCTCACCAGGACTCCGGGTCTAGGTGCACTGCACTAGACTCACTCGATTGCCTTTGCCTGGGACATAAATTCGTTTTCTTTTGTGAAATTCCTTACCTATGTTGCCTTCCTCAGCGTCTATCCAAATCTTGTTTTGCTGATGGTTTCTGTGGCTTTGACATTGTTTTGGTGTGAGAATAAAAACCAACGTACCATGATTTACCATTTAAGTGAACATGGCGCCGTTTTTTATGGGGGGAAATTCATAAGGGGCGCCGTTTTTTAAGGAAGAAAATTCATAAAACACCATTGGAGAGGCTAAGCAGATACTCCTACCATACATAGCGTTTTTTTATAAAAGGAAAAAAAATCATAAAACACCGTTGGAGATTTTTTTTTTTGAACATCGATTGACGACGACAGAAAAGGATATGAGCAGACTTTTTTTTTAAAAAAAAAACCCCCCGCAGACCAAGTCGGCCTGCGTTGAACATAACACCAAGCCAGTCCAGGTGCGTCCAACAAAAACAAATCACTTGGCTTGGAGTTGGCCTGGATAGGGGCCGCCGGATGCGGTTCGTTCCTCCTTCCTGCTCCGATGGCTGGTGGTCGGGACGCGCCCAATCATTAACAAATTTTCTCTCCCCGCACCGCACGCCATAAACGCGTGCAGTGTCCAGCCCAGCGTCCACCCACCGTCGATCCCATTTGCCGCACGGATCTCCACGCGCCCGCCGGATTCCTCCTCCTGATGTCTGCCCCCGTTCCCCTATCCTATAAAACCCCGGCTGCCCTGACCACCATGCCGCCACCACCATCGCTCCCACACCCTTCGCGCCTCCTTCACCGAGCAGAAGCATCCGAGGTTCCGAATTGCCCGTCCGGGGTGCAAATCCAGCAATCAAGTTGGACTCAGTCATCCAACCCCCGGTCGATCGGATCAGATCCAAGTAATTAAGCAAGCGACGCCGACATGCCTTCAGTCGAGGTGGGCGGAGCCGGCGGGTGGAGGCCGAAGCACCTCCATCAGCAGTACCAGCCGAAGCACCACCAATACCACCACCACTACATCCAGCAGCAGCAGCCTCCGCCCCATCCCCATCCCCATCCCCACCCGCCGCCGCAGCCGCTGGAGATCAGGGAGGTATGGGCGGACAACGTGGAGCGCGAATTCAAGCTAATCCGCGCGGCCATCGAGCGGTTCCCCTACGTGTCCATGGACACGGAGTTCCCGGGCGTGATCCACCACCCACCCCCTTCCGTCCACCACTCCACGCTCACCCCGTCCCAGCGCTACACCCTCCTCAAGTCCAACGTCGACGCGCTGCACCTGATCCAGGTCGGGCTGGCCTTCGCGGCGTCCCCGTCGTCCCCGCCGGCGCTCGCGTTCCAGATCAACCTCCGCGAGTTCGACCCGCGCGTGCACCGCCACGCGCCGGACTCCGTCCGCCTGCTCGCCGCCAGCGGCGTCGACCTCGCCGCGCACCGCGCCCGGGGAGTCAGCGCGCGCGCCTTCGCCGCGCTGCTCATGTCGTCGGGGCTCGTCTGCAACCCCGACGTGGCGTGGGTCACCTTCTGCTCCGCCTACGACTTCGCCTACCTCGTCAAGGTGCTCATGGGCCGGAAGCTGCCGCGCGCGCTCCCGGAGTTCCTGCGGTACGTCAGGGTGTACTTCGGCGCCGCCGTGTACGACGTCAAGCACATGGCCAGGGTCGCCTGCGACTCGTACGGCGAGGTCGCGCTGCTCGGCGGGCTCGAGCGCGTCGCCGGTGCCCTGCGGGTGCGCCGCGCCGCCGGACGGGGACACCAGGCCGCGTCCGACAGCGTGCTCACGTGGGACACCTTCCGGGAGATGGCTAGGCTCTACTTCCCCAAGGAAGGCAGCCTGGACGTGTGCGCCGGCGTGCTCTACGGCCTCGAGCTCCGCGACGGCGGCGACGCCAAGTGCGCGCTGCGCTGCTGAGATAATAGCTTGTTCAGTTGTTCATGTTCTTTCATCATGTACAGTACAGAACCTCCCAAACTGAGAATTTGGGGGAAATAACATAAAAAGAAACAAAGAACAGTTCTTTGATTGGTTAAATTCTTGAAATTGAAACGGATCGCTCGCTGGATGGATTCCAGATTGGATTTGAAAGGACTTGTCGTTTGAACTGTGACCGCCGATACAGGGAACAAAGTGAACCCCGGCCTCCCACCAACCACTCCGCTGAGCAGTTGGAGGTTTGAATTTGAATTTGAATTTGAACTTGAACGCACGCGTGCCATTTGAGGAATCCCACTACCGTTTGCCGCTTTCACTGTCGCAAACAAACAAGTTGCGAGCTGAAGCGCGTACGACGACCACAGCAGCAGCAGCCGCAGCGTCAACGCACCGAAGCGACCTTTTGTTGTTTGTTTTTTGAACAGACCACCGAAGCGACCTTGTCCGTTGTGAACTTGTGATGGTGATTGTGAGTGGCGGCCATGATCGATGATCTGAACGAAGAGGAGAGCGGCCGGGCAGGGACACTGCATTGTGCTGTGCACTAGTGGATCGACGACCTCACATTGGTTGGTTTGGTTCGGGTCAGTAGAATTGGTTGATTCTGATTATTCGCCGTTTCTGTTCAGAGACAGCGACCTCGGCTCGGCAGAGCACGAAAGACTGAAGAGTAACAAACGCTATTATAGTTATTATTTGGTCGCCAATCGGCTGCTTTGGCGAGCAGTCCACGCAACAGGCAGGGTGAACCAATTCTGCATCGCTTCAGTGATAATAATTTAGTACACGCAATTATCGAAATAAACCTAGCGGCATTTTGAAATTGCTGTACTGTTTCTGATTGTTAAGCCGCAGCCGCCGCTAGTTTATTCCGAGCAACCTACAATTTGACTAATATAGGGTATATTAGAATTGGAACACTGCCATGTTCCGCCGTTAATTAACCAACAACAAAAAGATAGTCAAACAAGAAGAAACACTGGTAGTGCTTCTTCTGTGATACTGCCCTCGTCCGTGTCCGTCCTAGAAACGATGTACGTAGTAATAATAAAGAGTAAAATACATCGGAGGTTCATTAATTTTTTAGGGTGTCATCTAGGTCTATTAACTTTGAAACTGTATTTTTGGGTCATGAACTTTTAAAATGGTTCACTGCAGGTCCATACCATTTATTTAACCTTAAATTCAAAATACATTTACAGAAAACCCCTACCTTTCTTTATTTTCTGACGCGGTCGCCGTCCGTGCACCTCATCAAACAAGGTACCTGCGGACGCCGTCCTTGGTGCCGTTCGGGACCAGGACCTAAGCTGCGCGGCCGCGGCCCTATACGCCTCGGTGCCCGGGCCGCACCGGCGCTGTAGCGCCTCATCGCGCAGCCGCTTGATGAGGTGCGCGGACGGCAACCGCGTCAAAAGATAAAGAAAGATAGGGGGTTTTCTGCAAATGTACTTTGAATTTAAGGTTAAATAAATGGCATGAACATGCAGTGAACTATTTTAAAAGTTCATGGACCCCAAAGAAAGTTAATGGACATCCGGTGCACTTTACTCTAATAATAATCTTCGAATAGTGCTAGATCAAACAATCTACAATTAGACTAATGTGGGGTATAATGGAATACTGCCATGTTGGGCTGTTGACTTGGCTGAGGTGGCAGCTGACAGTAACGTGGCAGTCGGTGATTAGATTAACCTGCTGACTGGATATGGGTTTTTTTGACCTACGCTGACTTGGGTCAAAGGCGGATCTCGGCTGCATATTCCGCATCCGACGGTTCCTGGGCGTCATTCTGGAACACGATTAATTATTGAGCTAAGGTCAACATGGGTGCCGGTTGAAACTATTGTTATGCTATTACTACACAAGGATACATACGCCTTGATTGAACAAGATCAGTTGAATAATACAGTACGTGCTACTATGTACACTGTACACTAAAAAACGGGTCAGCAGCAGCATACACGATACATACATACTTGTCTGCACGTCGAGAGCCTGAACTGAAGCCTCTCGTGTCTCCTTTGTTTTCTGCTGCTACTAGTCCATATGCTACTCAATTATGAAGTCGTTTTGTAGAAACCAAAAAGAAAATTATAAGTCGTTTTAGTTGGCTGTGCTGACCAACACGGCGACACTGATCGCGGCATTGCTGCCGTGTTTGCTAAAGTGTGCACTAACCTCTAGATGCTGGGGTCCAGATGATTGAGGTGTATATAAATGGGACGGGACACGTCCCTGTTCGTTATCGTACGGTGTTTTTTTTTCTTACAACAAAACAGCATCAGCCGCAAAAATCATCGTCCACACGCTGGCTGCATATATTCAGACAGCCTCTGCTGTCACCGAACAAGCGTCCCTGTTGATGCCACATTATTACTTGCGAATTCGAAATGAAGAGGAGGATGGCTCCAAAGCGACCAGCTTTCTCCAAGGGTCCACGAAACAGGCAGGGTCAACCAATTCTGCATCGGTTTAGTAGTAATTTAGTACACGCAATTATCGAAATAAATCTAGCAGCATTTGAAACTGATGTACGTACTGTTTCTGTTTCACGATGATGACTGTTCAGCCTCAGCAGCCGCTAGTTTATTCGTACCAACTGACTTCATAAAAAAAAAGAGCACGCAGACGCAGGGAATCAAGCTAGCAATATTTTCTATCTAATAACCAACAAAAAAATAATAAACAAGAAGAAAGAGCACTAGTGCTGCTTCTTTAGTTTGACTAATAGAAGGTATATTACAAGATTGCCATGTTCGGCTGCTGACGGGGCTCAAGTGGAAACTGACAAGTGACGTGGCGGTCGGTGATTGGATGAACATCCTGACTGGATACGAGTTTTGACTTATAGTTACTTAGGTCAAAGGCGAATCCCAGCCCGCCGTCGGTGGTTGAATTCATACATGTAGATACTATTTCTTATAAATTTAGTTAAATATAAGATAGTTTAAATTTGAACAGACTTAGAATTGTTTCTTTTTTCGAAATTGAGGTAGTACATTAGTTCTACTACTAGCAGTAATATATATGCAGGCATTCGTGGTTTGCACTCATTGCTGCCGAGGGAGAAATCCATCATCGGAGACGTCATTCTGGAACACGATTAATTATTGAGCTAAGGTCAACATGGGTGCCGGTTGAAACTATTGTTATTACAAGGATATTCACCTTAATTAATCTAAAAAAAGGAACAAGGTCAGTTGAATAATACGTAATGCAGTAGAGCAGATCAGCATACGGTACATACGTGTCTGCACGTCGAGAGCCATTTTGAAAAGAAAAAAAAGTTAAAAAAACTGAAGCCTCTCGTGTCGTCGTCTCCTTAGTTTTCTGCTAAATAATAGTAGACTCTCCTTTGTTTTCTGCTAAATACTAGAAGTAGACTCCAGCTGGCTGTGCTGCTGACTGGTCCCTGCTGTGCTGACCGACACGTCGACACTGATCGCAGCATTCCTGCCGTGTTTGCTAAAGTGTGCACCAACCACCAAATGATGGTATCGAGATGATTGAGGTGTATACATGTTCTATTCTAATTTTTTACCATGGAGGATGACATGGCAAATGCAGATGATTCTCTATTTCCATCAGTCGCCACGGCTGCATATATATTCAGACAGCGTCTGCTGTTACCGAATGGGCAAGGAACGAGCGTCTCTATTATAAGAGCGCCATATATCTGTTGAAAGGCTGAAGAGAAAAAAAAAATACCCAAGGCGTCTTGCAATTGCAAACCTCGAATTTTAAATGAAGACGAGGATGGCTCGAAAGCGACCACCTTGCTCCAAGGGCGTTGCACCTGTCGCCTGTCGCCTGTCGCGAGCATAGCATGCATTTTCAGAGTTGTTCTTGGCTGCCTGCCTGGTTTCCTGATTGCCAAATTCTCTGCTGTTAGGCTACAGGGTTCCCTTTCCCTCTATTTTAGCATGAATTAGTTACCTGCTGCTGATGATGATTGATGATTGACGAGGAAGCAAAGGGAGGGCGAGCACTCCGCCATCATCACATTCAAACGCACACACCGCACTCGGTAACCACCACCATAAGAAAAGCATGTACCACCACCGTAAGAAAAAGCATGTACTGAGGGGATGGTTTCTGCGGCTGATGCTGTTTTATTGTGAGAGAAAAATATTGTACCATAGCTGATAAGACGTGCTGATAAGTTCAAGCGAACATGAACACACGGCCACTGTCCTTTTTCCTGAAATCCTCCTCTTCAGGACGCTTGGACGTTTTGTGCCCTCCCCTGCGCCCTGATTTCAGGCCCTTGAGAACTGAGTTCACAATTGTTGCATCCTCCCTCCTCCAGCCTTCTTACATTTTCTTGTTTTTTTCCCTCAATTTCTCAACTACACCTTAGGGCGTCTCCGATGGTCTAGCTACCTGAATCAATTCTTTAATTACTAAATACAAAAAGTAAGAGACTAGCATAGACTTAAAAGATAGTCTCGCATATTTCACGAAAAATCCAGACTTAAAGATAGTCTCGCATATTTCATGAAAAAATCACTCTCGTAACACAATGTTCAAGGTTGCTTGCTGCAATCTCTCTCCTCTCAGCTTAGAGCTAGTGAATAGCTTATATTGTTAGAGACGTCCTTATATTTTGTTGGATGCACGCCAGCAGCATCTATGCTATTTAATGTCTTGCTTGTCGTATTCCCCCTCCATTCATTTGTACATGTCACATTAGCTTTATCCCAAGTCAAAGATTACTATTTGACCATCTATTTCATAAAAATTATTACAGTTTCACAACATATAATTATATATTACTAAAGTATTTCTTACAATGAATCTAGAGACATAAATCTTATGTCTTGAACCTATATTTTTAAAAAATAAATAGTTAAAGATATAAATGTTTAACTTCGGACAAAGTTAATATGACATGTAAAAAAAGGAGGGAACTGGTGTGCCCCAGATACAAATGTTTCAACACGATGAATTCATTACAGAATGCAAAGGTGTGGACAAAGAACGGTCAGCATCCTTTTGGTTTTCATTTGTTTTTTAAGAAACCACCATCCACTACCATCATAACTTTTATGCCATCGCAGGGATTGTCCAAATAATTACTTGTGAGGATTTGACCACAGGTGTGCCCATGTTAGTTGCAAGCCTGTACATATGTTCTTCAACATCAACAGTAGTAGCACTGCAATCAAGTACAAATTTTAGGACCCACAGCAGTTGATAAGCAAAGAGAAAGAAAAATGGAAAAGTCAAAAGAGCATTGTGATAGAATAGATACTTGATGCACTCGATGAGGATACCAAACTTAGGAGATAGGATGATGGAAAAACAATGAGCCTGCCAAAACCAAGACAGTGACTTTCAAATATTTAAGAGCATATATACAACAACAACAACATCAACAACAAAGCCTTTAAGTCCCAAACAAGTTGGGGTAGGCTAGAGTTGAAACCCAGCAGAAACAATCAAGGTTCAGGCACGTGAATAGCTGCCTTCCAAGCACTCCTATCTAAGGCTAAGTCTTTGGGTATATTCCATCCTTTCAAGTCTTCTTTTATTGCCTTTACCCAAGTCAACTTCGGTCTTCCTCTGTCTCTCTTCACGTTACTATCCTGGCCTAGGATTTCACTACGCACCGGTGCCTCTGGAGGTCTCCGTTGGACATGTCCAAACCATCTCAACCGGTGTTGGACAAGCTTCTCTTCAATTGGTACTACCCCTAATCTATCACGTATATCATCGTTCCGAACTCGATCTCTTCTTGTATGACCGCTAATCCAACGCAATATACGTATTTCCGCGACACTTATCTGTTGAACATGTCGTCTTTTCGTAGGCCAACATTCTGCACCATACAACATAGCAGGTCTAATCGCCGTCCTATAAAACTTGCCTTTTAGCTTCTGTGGTACCCTTTTGTCACATAGGACACCAGATGCTTGCCGCCACTTCATCCACCCTGCTTTGATTCTATGGCTAACATCTTCCTCAATATCCCCGTCTCTCTGTAGCATTGATCCTAGATATCGAAAGGTATCCTTCCTAGGCACTACTTGACCTTCCAAACTAATATCTTCCTCCTTCTGAATAGTAGTGCTGAAGTCACATATCATATACTCAGTTTTAGTTCTACTGAGTCTAAAACCTTTGGACTCCAAAGTTTCCCGCCATAACTCCAGTTTCTGATTCACTCCTGTTCGGCTTTCATCAACTAGCACTACATCGTCCGCGAAAAGCATACACCAAGGGATGTCCCCTTGTATGTCCCTTGTGACCTCATCCATTACTAAGGCAAACAAATAAGGACTCAAAGCTGACCCTTGATGTAGTCCTATCCTAATCGGGAAGTCATCCGTGTCTCCATCACTTGTTCGAATTCTAGTCACAACATTGTTGTACATGTCCTTAATGAGCCCGACGTACTTCGTTGGGACTTTATGTTTGTCCAAAGCCCACCACATAACATTCCTTGGTATTTTATCATAAGCCTTCTCCAAGTCAATAAAAACCATGTGTATGTCCTTCTTCTCCCTATACCGCTCCATAACTTGTCTTGTTAAGAAAATGGCTTCCATGGTTGACCTTCCGGGCATGAAACCAAATTGGTTCATAGAGACCCGCATTATTGCTCTCAAGCGATGCTCGATAACTCTATCCCATAGCTTCATAGTATGACTCATCAACTTAATTCCCCGGTAATTAGTATAACTTTGAATATCCCCTTTATTCTTGTAGATCGGTACCAATATACTTCTCCTCCACTCATCAGGCATCTTGTTCGATCGAAAAATATGGTTGAACAGCTTAGTTAGCCATACTATAGCTATGTCCCCGAGACATCTCCACACCTCGATTGGGATACCATCCGGTCCCAACGCCTTACCTCCTTTCATCCTTTTCAACGCCTCTCTGACCTCAAATTCTTGAATTCTCCGCACAAAACGCCTATTGGTGTCATCAAAAGAGTCATCCAACTGAAAGGTTGTGTCCGTATTCTCACCATTGAACAATTTGTCAAAATACTCTTGCCATCGATGTCGGATCTCATCCTCCTTCACCAAGAGATGCTCCCTTTCATCCTCAATGCACTTAACTTGATTGAAGTCCCTTGTCTTTCTCTCACGAACTCTAGCCATCCTATAAATGTCCTTCTCTCCTTCCTTCGTACTCAAACGTTAGTAAAGATCCTCGTACGCTCTACCCTTTGCCACACTTACAGCTCGCTTTGCAGTCTTCTTTGCCACCTTGTACTTCTCTATGTTGTCCACACTCCTGTCATGGTACAAGCGTCTATAACACTCTTTCTTCTCCTTAATAGCCCTTTGGACTTCCTCGTTCCACCACCAAGTATCTTTAGCCTCGCCTCCGCTTCCTTTGGTTACTCAATAAAAAGAGCAAAATAATGGAGGCCTGCCAGTAAATACTGACCATCACAAGCCTCCTTTGCTCTCCTAATGACAGAACATGTTCCCAGTTTGCTGTAGAATCCCACCATTCTCTTTCTAGAAGATACACCAGCCCAACATTCTCTGGAATTTCCTTCAGGTGATCATCCAGCAGGACAGAAGCACTAGACTTGTTACCTATGATGACTATAGTACCATAGTTCCTGTTACCAGGACAAGCAACAAAAATAATTTGTACTTCCTTTCAACCGGTATGTTCCTAACTAATCATGCAAGTTTCAAACTTCGAACATCAAGGTTTTTACTAATATACAATAGACAGCTATTTCAAAAATTAAGTATGCCTACCAGCTGATTTGCTTCCTCCCTTGAGAGAGGGTATGGTCTGATCCTGCTGAGAACCAACTACCAAGGCAGGTAAGTGGAGCTGAGGAAATGATACATCCCTTCTGAGGGCTTGGTAACTTTCCCAGAGAAGGTGGATCACAGATATCCAAGCAACAGGATAACTCTTTCCAGTTACATTAGGACCTTGAGTAATAAAAGATAAAATGAACCATGCTAATATAAGTTCACTGCTGAGCAGAAGACTGAAAAAAAAGGTTGCCAGCAGGAAGACTGCATACCAGTCAGAAGAAGCCTTTTTCCCTTGTACCACATTGCATTGCATGAGAGTTCGCTAGCCAAAAACCAATAACTTCTGCGATTGTGTTACGATGTCCAATTCATAAAATGAAATAATTTTTTCTGACAATGACTGATGGCATTGGAAGACGCCACAGTATCTGGGGCGACATTATTTTAAAAGCAAGTTCAGATTCTTTTTATAAAAAAATGTAACTAAAGGCCATCATCAGCTGAGTGAGAACATTACGAACACAAATTTTCAACTGAAGCCAGTTATCAGTGTTTTCAATTCTCAGGGTATGAACTCAAATATCTCATTAATTCAACCAGAGAGTTAAAGGAACTTATGTAACTCAAGAATGCTGTCGAGAGCTATGAAATCTGTGACACCAGTGAAGCCAACAACTGCAGAGCAAGTGCCAGCTCTCCTGATGCACGAACCAAAGGAAAAACACATTTCAGGATGCTTATAGATGAAAAATAATCTTTTTGGGAAGAATGAGAAGAGTTCTGAAGATTAGTAACCTTGAGTTGAGGTCAAACTTGTGTCTCCCTTGTGCTCCAAAGCATATAACACACTCACACAGTCACATCCCACGTCACATTGTGAGGAAGAAGATAAAAGGATAAGTCACCAAAGAAGGTCAAATAGCAGTTCTACCATTCCAGTAACAAAGCCAGCGAGGTCAGTGGTCAACTTGTACTTTTACCTGACAGGCTGAATACCTGAAAACATATACCAGGGTAACTTGGCTACTGTCAAAACCGACAGTATTACCTCTGCGCAAATATGCAATCTTATTCTCAAAGCCAGACAAGGCAAGGCACGGACGCACATTTATGAAAAGCACTGAAATATCATTTATGAAAGGGCGGGCCTAGTGCAAGCAGTAGAGTCTTACCGTCTGTGACCGGAAGGTCCCGGGTTCGAGTCGCGGTCTCCTCGCATTGCACAGGCGAGGGTAAGGCTTGTCACTAACACCCTTCCCCAAACCCTGCACAGAGCGGGAGCTCTCTGCACTGGGTACGTCCTTTTTTACTGAAATATCATTTGACCAAAACTTTTACAGAAAATACTTGTGTTCTTGTTGGAGAATGTCCACTGTTAATATTAGAGGGCAACAACAGAAAGGTTATCTTTGCTTCCCAAGGCTTGTTACTTCTTCGTTCTTCCTGTCCATCTCAACCCTACCATAATTGTCACTTTTTGCAACTACCGACTATTGATACCAAGCATTTCTGTCACTACATAACCAATGAGTGGTTCTGCACAAATGACACATCTGAAGATGCACTACTTCAGACCCACCCTATCTTAACCTCCTGAAGCTGCCCGTTCGAAACCTGTGCAGCTCCAAAACAATTCCCAGGTGTGTGTTTGAGTTATTTCATTCCAAAATCACTTTGCTCCTTTTCTTTACAATCAAGCTTCAGCCTTGACGCCAAGTCGTCCATGATGGCATATATCTCCTGATTCTCAGGATGCCTCTCCCTAATTTTGAATTCATCAACAATCTCATTTAAGTTCACCAGACGATGTCCAGGCCTGAACCTCTCATCTCTCTCTTTCATGATAGCCTTCACCCTGTGAACTTCTTCCCATCTCCCTACAGCAGCGTACACATTGCAAAGCAGTGCATAGTGAGCATTGTTGCTTGGTTCAAGCTCAATCAACCTGAGAGCTATCCGTTCCCCAAGTCTCCAATCCCCCCGGAACCGACACAGCCCAAGCAAACCACCCAATGCCCGTGCCTTCAGATCCTCTGGTATACTCTTTAAGAGGCCCTCGGCTTCTTCCAGAAGCCCAACACTCCCATACAGATTGGCCATGCACCAGTAGTGTGCAAATGTCGGCTTGAGGTTGTACACGGTGCTCATCTGCTCAAAATATGCCCTTCCGTCCTCCAAGAGGCCTAAACGGGCACAGGCGCAGAGAACACCAATGAAAGTGACTCCATCTGGCTGCACATTCCCTGAAAAGGCAGCACAGGAGTTAGATACATATATAAAGTTCAAAAATGCAAATGTAGCAATATGTTGCTTTCTGAAGAACTAATATTGGAAATCTGAACCCACCTGGTGTGATCATATGCTGGAACAGTTTGATCCCGTCACCAGGTTCACCATACACACAGTGCCCTATGATCATCGCGTTCCAGCATACCAGGTTCCTCATTCTGAGCCGGTCAAACAACTTCCTTGCAACCCCAGCCCTCCGACACTTGCCATACATATCAATCAATGCAGTCCAAACCAACAGGTTATCATCCTCAAAACGGCGCAGGAACACACAGTGCACCTCCCTCCCAGCCCCTAGCCTCCCCAGCCTAGCACACGCCGTGGCTGCCCCGACTATGGTTGTCGCCGTCCCCCTCACTCCTACCCCTGCCATCCACCGGACCACCTCCAGTGCCTGTTCAGGCCACTTCGCCTTGACGTACCCATTAATCATGACGTTCCATGACACCCAATTTCTCAGGTGCATTCCCTCAAACAGCTGGCGTGCGGCATCAATGCCACCGGGTGTGCCAGCTAAGGCCGTCATCAGGGTGTTGCAGGACACGATATCCCTCAATGGCATTTCGTCGAACATGTAGCGGGCGGACGAGAGGCCGCCGGCAGTGGCATAGAAGTGGAGGAGGGCGTTGGCGGCGTGGGGCGGCGGCGAGAAGAGGAGGCCGCGGCGGAGGAGCTGCCCGTGGAGGGCGAGCGCGGAACGGAGGTGGAGCCGCGGGGAGGCGGCGGAGGCGGCAGCGGAGAGGAGAGGAGGGAAGGAGAAGTGGTCGGGGAAGAGCGGTTGGTGGGAGCGGAGGAGGGCCGCGAAGAGGGAGAGGAGGGTGGAGAAGGGGATGCGAGGGCCTACGGCGCGGAGTGCGGCGTCGAGGGAGAATACCGGCAGGGGAGGAGGTAGGTGGTGGAGGAGGAGGCGGAGGATGTGAGCCGGCGGCGAGGCGGCGGAGCAGGCGGAGGCGGTGAGGAGGAGGCCGGCGGGGACGGCGTGGCCGAGGAGGAGGCCGCGGCGGAGGAGGAAGGCGTGTACGCAGAGAACGGAGGAGTGAGTGCGGAGGCCGTAGCGGAGGAAGCCGTGGAGGTCGTCGCCGATGGTGCCGCCGCCGCCGGCTGAATGGGGGGAGGTGGAGGTGGCCGCCATCAGTGGAGAACACGGGGCGGCGGCGCCATGGGGTTTAGGCGTCTCAGGATTTTGTCTCGCTGACTAGTGGGCCCATGATGCAGGCTGGGTTCTCCCCTCTGGATCTGCCACCGTTGGGATCTCTGACTTTAGAAAATACCAACATCTTTACACAACTTCAAAAACCCAAAAACTCGGACACAAATTGTATTACTACACCACTCTTGGTTTTAAAATGTCATAATTCCATCATCCTTGACCTTGTACCACAAAATACCCCTTTGCTTCGTAGCCGAAAGGATGTCTGAGGTTTGCTTCGTAGAACTCCTAAGACAAATAAACTAAACAATAGCGTTATTCGTCATCTTAGATACTCATCATGCTTATAAGTATGAATTCCATTCTTAGATATCCATCATCTCAGAATTTGCATTTTCTAAATTAACATGTACATCCAATCTTTTCTCGGTTGTTACCAAGTCCAAATGTCAGCAGGTTAGAAAAAATGTGATATTTATTAAAGAGAAATTTTATTATATTGCTGACTTTGTTATGTTCTTTATAGAACGTAAAAAAACACTTTATTCCTTTTTGCAAAAAAAAAGTAAAAATAAAAACCACTTAGTATGATGCGAAGTTCTTGTATATTCAAATATTACGTGTGACTTAGCTAGGGAATTACACGTGCAAATACTAGCATTTGTGTGATTGGTTGCATGAAAGAACATATATATAATACATCTTAAA